>NC_137937.1:24863508-25413508 GCF_963969265.1 Rhamphochromis sp. 'chilingali' | reverse complement strand
GCTGTTTGTGCCTAGCTGGCCTATGCATGCCTGACCATGCTGCGATGGGACTGTGCCAAGTCTCAGGGGGCTGTGGGGCTGGCAGGTGTCCTCCTGGTGACGTTGTCAGTGGCAGCTGGTTTGGGCCTCTGCTCCCTCCTGGGCATTTCCTTCAATGCTGCCACTACGCAGGTAACTCACACACATGCCACTGGACCCAATGGGCTAAAGGTCAACACAGCAGCTGCTAGTAGACTTGAGTTGAAGTCTCTGCTAGACTTAAAATCATTTTCTTAAATTGCCTAATTGAAGTGGGTCAACACCAGCAGAATAATGTACAGAAGATAATGTAGTAGATATTATTGGACACTGGAGACAGGTTTTGACACTTCATTTTAATTTACCTTAGCACCAGAATTTGAAAAATATTGCATGGGTGTGTATCTATAATAATATGCACTTGTGGCTACCCCTAGAATAGCGAACCTCTGAGGTAAAATCATGCAGGAGCTCATTAAGTTTGTGGGTGTGTGTGCCACAGGTGCTTCCCTTTTTGGCTCTGGGAGTTGGAGTAGATGATGTGTTTCTCCTCGCCCATGCCTTCAGTGAGACCGGGCAAAACAAGAGGATCCCATTCGAGGTGAGGCAAACATCCACCATCACCCATTCCTGCACATCCCCTTTGTTGTTTTATCTACTCCGCGGAGGAATGTGTGAAAGCTTGTCTGTGCCTGTGATGTAGCATCAAGCAAACCATGTGCCACACACCCAGCCTTCTTATCTCGGCAATGCTCCGAATTAAAGACGTTCATTTTTAAATGGATTAATATGTCTGTTTCTTTTAGATTATGACTTCCTTGTTTCTGCTTTACACACAGATTGATAAGTTACACACACACACTTGTGAGTGGGTCTAATAAAAAAAATAAATTAATTAATTTGATGCATTTAAAGTATTCTGTGCGGTCTGAAGTATGGATTAAACCAGGAGCAAGAGCTTTCTCATCCATTAGCTGATGAAGTGTACAGAATCTAATAAATAGCATTAAAAAAAAAAGAACTGGCTGAGTGTGTGTGTGTGTGTGTGTGTGTGTGTGTGTGTGTGTGTGTGTGTGTGTGTGTGTGTGTGTGTGTGTGTGTGTGTGTGTGTGTGTGGTAGCTTTTCATCTCCAGAGGGGAAAACACAGGCATGTATTTGCTTGTTTTTGTTTTCCCCTGCCTCCCTCTCGTTCAAGCCCTCGTCTCTATGCCTCCCTCATCCCCGAGCTTCTATTGTGTGGCTGAGATGAAAACTAAACAGAGCCAAACCTGATCTCTCCTGTCTGATGCGCACACACACAAACACACACACACACACAGACACACACAAAGATGCGCATGCCTGCAGACGCTCTCTGTGTGGTCCTGCACGTCTTTAGATCTTCACACAGTTGCCGCCAAAGTCTTCTAGAGTTGTGTGTTTATCACTGTTCTCTTTGTGCGCATTATATTACAAGTTTTCAGCAGCAGTGATTTTACCAAGCGTTGTTTTGTTCTGTCGGCTTTTTCCTCCGTTACTTCAAACAGAAGTAGACAGGCCCAGGTGGATTATTTAAGCACTTCAGGGCTTCAAGAAACATCGTAATCACTGTCAGTCATATCAGTATCACGATAATGATACATAATCTCCAGTATTACACGTGTGCCTCTGGCTAAACTCTGATCAAAAGTTTCATTGCTTTTCCTCTCACCAACTTCTCTTTCTGTCTCGACAAGGATCGCACGGGCGAGTGTCTGAAGAGGACAGGGGCCAGTGTGGCTCTTACCTCCATCAGCAACGTCACAGCATTCTTCATGGCAGCGCTCATCCCCATCCCAGCGCTCAGAGCCTTTTCTCTACAGGTACAGTGGCTAGTGAGTGAGGGTTGTATGCGTGCGTGTGCGTGTGTGAGAGTTCAGTCGTGTGGGGCCTCTCTCTTACTAATAGTCCTGTTCCCGTCTTCATTGGCTCCAGATTTCTCCAGACTGTTGTTTTATTGATTTCATTCATCACATTGAAAGTGTGTACGTCTGTGTGCGTTTGTGTGTGTGCATGAGGAGAAGTGTGCGTTTTGTTAAATCCCCCCCTCCTCCTTCTTTGAGGCTGTTTAGTGGTGGGCCCGGTGTCTGTCCAGATTGTGGCTGAGGTCCTAGTAACTGAATCCCTCTGCGAGTGTGTGTGCGCGTCTGTGTACTCACATACCCTCACATCCATGTGCATGTGTGCATGTGGGGAGTTGTAGTATCTGTGTGGGAGGTTTGAAACGCAATGGCCTAGATGTTTGCATGTGCGCATGTGAGCGAATGTACGAGCAAAGGTGGGGGAACACGAGAGGGGAGCTCTGACTTCTCTAACATCTGTCAGTAATTACAGACATCACCAGAACAGCGAAAACTAGTACAAAATGCCTCCAATAATCAATGAATTCCTAATTCATTTAAACAGTCAGTCATAGCGATACGTGCGCTAAAGAGAGGATAAGGTCAGATAAAAATCTCTGGTTTGAAGTTTGAGTCACTGCAGCACTAACCAGATGGATAGAGAAAGAAAAGGCTACATACATGTTTTAAAAAGTGATGGTTACAACAACAACAAATTTGACATCTCACCTTTGTGTGATGATCACCTTAATCTTCTAATCACATGGGTGACCCTCCATTAATGTGAGTGTAGGTTTTGCCGTTTTGTCAAAAATCTGGTTTGTTCAGTTTATTTACCCAAAAGAGTTTCTGTTTTATTGTTTACATAAGGTTTTCTTGACACCATCTTTATAGTCAGAGGCACTCTTATGTGGGTTAGCAAGCCAAAGTGGATGATCACAAAAGCCAGTTAGTTCACCCAAGACAGGACGCCAATCTGCCACTAAGACAAAAGGCACTCATTAAGACTCAAATATACTTTTGTGACAGAATAGGAATAACCACTTATGTTAACTTACTTGCCTCTGGTCTTTGGGGAGGATGCCAGAGTACCTGAAGGACAGTCCACTGTACCACTGAACCATCACAATCAAGCACACACAATAAAAGCATTCAGCTGAGAATTTCAACACATATTTTGCATAAGGAAGCTATGAAAACTTGTTGTAATACGCATTTGCAAGTATTTGCAGTTACATAAGTGATGTATCACTGACTATATGAAAATATTAAGTGATTTCCCCCTCCTGTTTCTTGCTCTTTAGTCCTCACGCACATGCATAGACTCACACACACTTGCATGGACACACAGTGTGAGGTAAGATGTTGCCACATTGAGTACAATATTAGCATGTGTGGATTGATGGCTTTAGTAGAGAGAGTCTGTCAAACATGATCCATTTACCCCATGGGTCTAATCCATGGAGCTTCGTTTTCTACACACGCACATTGGAAAAGACGCATGCTCAACACACACACACACGCATACCATGCATACTTCACACTAGTGGTTTTGTTACCGCTAGACGGTAAAACTTCACGAAGTCGACATTCACGGTGATACTCATCTTTTATTATCGAGTGCATCCACACACCGCAACCTTGTGTCAGTGCCTGCAGTTTGTGTTGGCGTGCATGTGTGCGTCTCTTTATCAGCATTAAACACTTCCCATGGTCGACTCCACCTTGGATTCATCGCTCTTTCCCGCGCGCTCCTGCGTTATGTCTCATTCACTTCCTCCTATCAGTATAAACATAAGAAAAGGAATCTTGTCCTGATAACAGCAGCAAAACACACACACACAGAGGAACACACACATTCATGTGCAGAAAACAGATGTGATGATAAATATCCCCACTCTGGGGTCAGCTCACGGTCACTGTGTGTGTGTGTGTGTGTGTGTGTGTGTGTGTGTGTGTGTGTGTGTGTGTGTGTGTGTGTGTGTCAGTGGACTCATACTGTATCTGTCTGGATGTTAGTGGGCCAATTGAGAATTAATTGTTCTGCTCTACTTACAGCTTTTTCTTTCTCCACGTCTCCTTCATTGACATTATATCTCTCTCGTTGACTGAGTAGCGAGCTGAGGAATGAGGGAGGGCGAGGATGTGTGTGTGCCTGTGTCTGGTTGGTGTTATGGTGTGGTTTAAGTAGGAGGCTGTACGTTTTTTAAGGTGACAGATATGTGTGTTTATGTGCATTTTTCTGTGTGAGTCTGTAAGGGGTGTGTGTGTGTTGTCTGTACAGCCACAGCGACTGCTCATCACCTCAGGCCCCGCGGGCCTCTGACTCCTTGGGTGGTCTGGCACACACACGGGATTGTGTGTGTGTGTGTGTGTGTGTGTGTAGTGGTCTGGCAACTACGCAATATCCAGATTGTACTCTGGGCAGGGCCCCAACCTAACCTCAACCCCCACCCTCTGCTCTAGTGCACCACCTTCAAATACTTAACCACAACATTGTACTGGCTTCTATTACACATACATATGCCTCACTTTTTCTCTGCACACTCAGTGTTTTTGCCTTGAAAGGAACTGGAAATGTGTCGAAAGGCAATTTTTCCCTCACTTGAGCCTATTCAGCTTGTGTTATTCTGATTTATATTCAGAGCAACACTGTTTTTGTTAAACAGTAATTCTTTCATTTAATACACTTTCAAAGTAGTTTTGTAAGTTGCAGCATGTGTATGGATGATAATGCAGTTAAATTTACAGCAAAATGCCCTTTTTAAATGTTACATATCATTTCACATCTTCACTGTCTACACTGCATATGATCACCTGTATTTTTTCCCACTGTTTGCAACTACAAAAAAAGTCAATCTGATCCTTTTTCTTGATAAAAAGCAGTTTTGTTTGGGTTTTTTCACCTGAAATAACCTTTCTGTTTTTCTTGCAGGCTGCAGTGGTGGTGGTGTTTAACTTTGCCATGGTACTGCTCATCTTTCCTGCCATCCTCAGCATGGATCTCTATCGGCGAGAGGACAGGCGTTTTGACATTTTCTGCTGCTTCTACAGGTGTGCACACACAAAGACGCGCTTTCATATCTGACGAGACACTTATTGCTTTACCGTTCCTCCTTTTATGTTTTCCACCGATCTCTTCCATGATAATGAACCGTGTACGCACAAAGCTATCTTTAAAGATATCTTCACCGTAATCCCCCTCAGTTAAAAACTAATTACTGCAAAAGTTGTCTCTTTCCGTCTGACTGCTTGCTTGTTTGACTGTATGTTTATCTTTTCCAGTCTTCATTAAAGTTTGCCAGTCTGCCTGCCAGCCCGGGCATGCTCGTTGGCTCGGTTATTGTACAGATGTGTACACACACTATTAAATTCCACGGTTGGGTCCCGGCCCTATATTTCATGCTGCTGGCAAAGGAGAGAAGATTCACAATAACATAGGGCTAATAAATATTTTTTGTAATGCAACACTTAACTGTTTCACAAAATCAGATGTTGTACATGCGTACTGGAATGTTTTTTTTTTTCCGTTAAGTCTGGTTTTAAATTTTGTTTCACAGCAGTGCCTGACAGTGTTTCATCGTATTTATGTCTGCAGCCCTTGTTCCAATCGTGTGATTCAGATAGAGCCACAGGCGTACCTGGATGGGACAGAAGGGAGTCGCTACAGCCCTTCCCCGTCATATCGTACCCCTCCTCCCTCATATCACATGCCTCCCCCAAGCTACAGCAGTCCCCCTCCTTCCTACAGTAGCCATGGTTTTGCTCAGCAGACCCAAATCACTATGCAGTCCACAGTGCAGCTCAGGACGGAGTACGACCCCCGAACTCAGGCCTTCTACACCACAGCTGAGCCCAGATCCCAAATCTCTGTGCAGCCCATCAACCCAGCTCCAGCTAGGACCAACCGTAACAACGAGTATTACAGTAGCAGCAATCACGCCAACATCAGCAACAACAACAACAGTGGGGGCTTGAATAATGGGGGGTCTCGAGGTTCTGCCAGCTTCTCCCATCATCATCATCCCGCACCTCCTCCTGCTGCATCGACCCCAAGTGCTAGCTCAGTTGCTCAGGGTGATGGAACCTCATCGACTGGCCAGAGTCCAGAGAACAACAGCTCCACACGGGACCTGTTGTCCCAGATTGGAGAAGCCTCGCTGGGCCTACGCTGCCTCAAGCCCCCCTGCTCGCGCTGGACCCTGGCCTCTTTTGCTGAGAAGCACTATGCGCCATTCCTTCTGCAGCCCACCACCAAGGTGAGTTCAGTTGCTCTCTGTGTTTCTGTAGAGTAGGGAGACAAAGAAACAAGCGGAATAGCTTCTGTATGAGGTAAAAGTGGGTTTGTGTGCTGACTCACTGTGGTGATAATTTGAATGGGAGGGTTAGTCACCGGAGTGTGTAAGGAAGGAGGAAATCGGGGGTGGAAATTGTGGTTATGTCCTATCTGAGACACACACACACACACAGACACACAGTGGGTGGCCAGACCTTTTAAAGCCTTCCAGAACTGAAATCATGTGGTGGTCTGTACTTGACATTACAAAATGTTCCTCAGTTTCTTTCTTCTTCTTTTTTTTAATTTTATATAAATTGCTTCACGTAGTCCTGCAAGGCATTAATCCGGCACTTTACTTTTTGCAGAAAAAAGAAAAAGTAGCACTTTTGCTACATTGTATCAAAAAGCATCTGACAGCTTATAAACAGGCAGATGTTTTAATTGGATATTTGTTTTTTGATAAAGCTGTCTCTTCATCCCTCTGATTCCAGGTGGTTGTGATTGTGCTGTTCCTCTGCCTGCTGGGAGTCAGTTTATACGGGACCACCCAAGTGAGGGACGGCCTGGAGCTGACAGATATTGTACCAAGGGAGACAAGCGAGTACGACTTTCTTGGCGCCCAGTTCAAGTTCTTCTCCTTCTACAACATGTATGTGGTAACACAGCGCGCCGATTATGCTCAAAACCAGCCACTGCTTCACCAGCTCCACCAGAGGTTCCACACCATTCGCTACGTGCTGAAGGAGGAAAATGGACAGCTGCCTCGCATGTGGCTTCATTACTTCAGGGACTGGCTGCAAGGTAAATCTAAGTAATTTTAAGCTTGACGTACACATGCCACCTCAACCTGACCTAAACAGTGAATAAAACCGAATATGTCAAATTTTTGTGGCTCAGCACTGAACACACCAATGACTGGAGGTGTCATATTTTGGGCTCTCCATAATCTTCTCATGAGCGTCAAAGTTCACCTGGTTTCAAGGATGACCAGAATTCATCGATTAAAAGTCAAGGTTACTGTGTCAGTCAGTAATTTTAAGGTAATAGGATAAAATGAAAAAATATCAAAGGTTAACTTCGATGTAAGATCTATAAGATTTTTAATTCTGTAACTCAGGAGCTAAACGGGAAATTGTGGTCATATTTCACATGTGGTTGGATACTGAGTTAGTGACACTAATCATTTGTGTCCACATCATAAATTCCTTTCGAATTTTCAGGTATGAAATGAGTGTGGACAGGTATGGACATAAACTGCACCTTCTGGTTGAGAATAAAATGGGTCAGATGTGGCATAATGGTGTAGAGCCAGTGTTAGTTCATTTGAAATTTTACCTTTGCTTATTTAACTTATTTAACTTTGCTATTCAGGATAGTTTAGGCATGGGAATAATTTACCTTCCCATGAAAGCATTTTGAGATACAATTTTATTCCGTGTTTTGACATAAATCCGCAGAAAACAAGATGTTAGGCAGGAGTTCAGAAGTAGGAGGGACTGCATAAATGGACACTGACAGTAGCTGATTAAAATCACTTGTTTCTTCCATAAGTGGGATTGATGGCGAAGAGTATAGTGGGAGTCAATATTTTTCAACTTCATCTTGGGAAATGTACAATATTCAAAAACCTTTGGCAGCAAATATGTTGTCAGTGCAAATCGGCACGTATTGAACCAGTACTGCCTGCTCTAGTGTTTTTGTTTGTTTTTCTAGATAAAAATTTAATATTTGACACGTAAGACATGGTACACAACGCTTTAAATTAATTTTGAAAGGAGTGATGGATGGATTTATTTTTTCATACAGAATTGCAAAGTATCAGTGAACAGTATTTTCTTTCATATGTCAGCCCAATCTATGAATGGCTTAATTCTCAGTGAGGAAATGTACTTAACGATAAAACACATCGTGAGAGTCTGTGTGTGTGTGTGTGTGTGTGTGTGTGTGTGTGTGTGTGTGTGTGTGTGTGTGTGTGTGTGTGTGTGTGTGTGTGTGTGAGCCGGCTGGGAACCACACAGGGAGTGTGTGTGGGTGAGAGAGAGAGAACTGTGTCTGATATTGCTCTCTGCAATGGTGGGACAAATTGGAGCCAGACAGGCCAAGGAACGAGACCCAAAACAACATCTCCCACAGACGGACCACAGCATGGGCCTTGGGGGAGAGCCGAGAAAAGAGGAGTGATACACATATGGATCAGAGAGTAGTATAGAAAAGAAGGCAGATGTTACTGATAAAGCCCCATAACGATCTCTTTGAATTAAAAGCAGCAGATTTTCTGTTTTTGAAGTCATGTTTAGTGGTTGAGAATGGAACTGAGTTATCATATTAAATCAATCAAGCCTATTATAGAGTTAGGGTTAGGTTAGGGTGTTGTGTTATTTACTGTGTTGGGTTATTGTTTGTTGTGTGTTGCAGTGGGAGAATGAAGATAACAAGGCATGTAACCTTTTTAAACATCCACATCTAACCAGTGTGTTTTGCTGTGGTTTCCTACAGGTCTCCAGCAGGCTTTTGACAAGGACTGGGAGGCTGGCCGCATCACCCACAACAATTATAGGAATGGCTCTGATGATGGCGTCCTAGCATATAAACTCTTGGTGCAGACAGGGCGCAGGGACAAGCCCATCAACTTCAACCTGGTATGTTTAGGATTTAAATTGAATTTATTAAAAGTGGATAAGTGATTCCTCTTGTCATTAACACGTAAAAGTTCATCCGTCTATCAAATGCATCAGATGTAAATTGAATGTGCTGCTATGGTGATGAAAGGGGATAATAATTCACAGAGATCATGAAAAAAGCTTCCTGGTCAATGCCCAGGTGCAAACTGTTGAAAGAAAACAAAGCTTTGATCTGAAACAAAGGCTTTAGATGGATGAACACACCTCGGTAAGCTTTTATTGTTGCGTTAGAGAAATCTCCTTCTCATTTGTCAGTTCTAATACTGGAAGTTAGCACTAGCCTGCGAGTGAATTGGTTCCTGATGAATGAAATCCTGGCTATCTGAGTGTCTATTGTCTGGCTATTTGACTGTCAATGGTACACTGCAATTCAAAAGATGTGTGGACATGTTGGGTTAGCAGCTTGATTTGCATTATATGAGGAAGTATGTGCAGATGTTATGTAAGCATAGACCATGCAGACTGTATTACATGGACTACAACTTGATAATAGCCTTGAGAGATGCTTCCACCACTTTCAAAGCTCTTTTGTGACGCTGTATGTGTATGCATATCTGTACATTTTGTTATGACTCTAGGGGAGCCACACCCAGCTTAAAACCATCTCTGACTATTCATATTTTTCTTTCTTTCTCTCTGTCTGTGTTCGTGTGATGACTTTACCGAGCTCAGGAATTTAAAGCTCTCACTGGAGCTGCAGCCTGACTCTGAAAAACCTATTAACTCTTCATTTAAACGATTTGTCAGTTTGCGTGTGGGTTTTTTTGTGTGTGTGTGTGTGTGTGTGTGTGTGTGTGTGTGTGTGTGTGTGTGTGTGTGTGTGTGTGTGTGTGTGTGTGTGTGTGTGTGTATAGCAGGGCCTTGACAGTGAGCTGTTTCCCTTAAACATCAAGTCTTTCAGCTTGACACATCGTCAGTGCTTCCAGCCACGGTTTACAGTATGAGAGGCTGGGATGGCTGAAACTGGTGCAGAGAAACGCCTGCAAACCCCAAAGTGTCTATAAATAATTAATCTGGATTCTGTGGCTCTAAGTAGAAACCTGAATCTGATTCACTGAGAACTAAATTTTTAAAACATATTTGCATGTTTTTCTAATATAAACAATAGCGTCTGCTTCGTCAAACTACTTTCTGAGAGGAGCAGTTGAGGTTTACTGGTGTGGTATAGAAATGCTTGTCTGTTGCAGTTAATACATTCTAAGCCTTGAAGGACAAAGAGTGTGATAAACTAATGTCATTATTGCTTATATAGATAGCCCTATGAGCTGACACAAGGCTTCCAGGGTGACTCTGGTTTTGGTTGCATTTGTTTAGGTCTGAGATGCTAGTCCTATATCCACTGCACATAAAAGTAAAAATGTCTCCTCTTTACACATACTTAATTCCATAATCAGAACATGACTGTTTAGCTTCATCTCTGGTACTGAAGTAGTTCTCCATGAGCTTCTGAAAAGTTTGCACAGCCATTGGTGAAGCTGAAGTGCAAAATTAAGCCATAAAGTGAGTATACAACAAAGCATGTTATCTGAATCATGTGGTAAACTCCAGCTGAGCTGTTGAAACTGTCTCCTGCGTGCCACCGAATGAGTGTTTGACGTCCAGCAGTAACTCGAGTGTAGCGACTTGAGCACCTTGGGTCTCGGAAGGAGGTCGAGACAGGAACTTATTGAGGAAGATTAAATCAGGTCTCTTGTATGTCAGTGGAAAGATACCAACCTGATAATGTGAAAGTCTGGGGGAGAAACAGGAGGAAATGAGGGGAAAGATTGCATTTGTGGAGCTGGGTAAATGTTCTCAGCTTCAACAGGGCATTGAATGCTTTTCTTAGTTTAGTATCACCTCCAAAAAACAACATATGTGGATGCATGGCTGCATTCTTTGGCAGGAAAACGCAAAAACAGAAGATAAGAAACTGGAGAAATATAAAAACAAAATTCTTGGCCAGAATATCTGCAAACCTCAAACACAAAACAAGCCATGTCCGTTTCAACATCGAAATCATTTTCATCAAGGGTGATTAACTTTGACGCATAGCTCTTCTGTGTCTCCTGTTTATTTGTATTTAGAATTTGTGCAACTCTGTGTTCCAATCATACAGCTCTACAGATGTTTATTAAGGGTTGCCCACCTCTCCCCTTTGCTCTTATGGCTATTTGTTTATCCAAATAAACTCCATTGCAGCAGTTATCTAGCTGACAGGAAACAGGGCCAGTCCTGGTGTGCGGCCCCGTGACATCACTTCCTCTGCCTGTGAGAGAAGTGTACTTGCCGTGAGGCGTGGGGGCCGCCAGCAGAGCTGCCTGGGCTTCCCGTGACAGCTTGAAGACATACAGTTGTTGAGTATCCTGCTGTTAAATTCGATCCAGATCCACTGGAATCTAGCTGTCTCTCTCTCCTGCTCACAAACTCCAGCTCGCACCACCACTCGCTCTCTCCCTCTCACTCCCTCTGTCTTTTCCTCCCTCCCTTTCTCTTCCTTTTCTCCACTGCTCTGTCCTCTTTCATTGAGGGAGCTAGAAACAAGTGGTTTCTTTTAGACAGCTCTGTGTGTGCATTTGTATGTTTTGAATGTGTGCTTCTCCTTTTTCTTTGTGCGTGTACTTGTTGAGCAGTAGCTTCCTTTTTGTTCCTTAAAATGAGGACCAGATCTTCAACATCCCTGGTAAATTGCATAGCTAGATGTTTTATTTTGATATGCCACTCTTTGGATCTGTGCAGAGGTGTTCTGCTTTTGATTTGTCCCTACTCTGTGCTGGTGACCATTTGTTCCCTATATGTGTGGCTTAAAGCTATTTGCATCGCAATTAAAAAATCTGTGGCGTGCGAGATAAGTCCTAAGAAAGGCCATGCTAACATTATCAAGAGCTCTTTTCTTCGTAGGGCAGGTCCATCTGTGGCGCCAGGCATTCTGGGTACCCACAGGGGTCAGGAGAACCAAGTGTGAGGAACATTTGTACAGATGTTGTGTTATTTTTATAGCTCTACTCCATTTGCTGGGTGGCATTTCCTTCAGTGTTAACAACCAGGTTAACTGCACACAGACGCGCTCAGGGACTCCAGCCAATTTTTTTATTGTTACGCTAACTCAAGCAATTTTTCTCTCCCAACCCCCCACCACAAAAAAACTACTCCTTTCTTGTACCTAACCCCACGAGTCTAGCTTTAACCCCCAGAACGCTCCCTGCCTCTGTGAAAGAGGGATTTATGGTTCCTAGAAGGGAGAATGGCAGAGTGGTGCGCAGTAATGGTTTTACCTCTCAGGAGGTAGCAATGCTAGACTACACTCCTGTTTCCACATGGGAGGGCAAAACTAACAGCCCTTAGTGAGACAGTCATTCGCGTCTACCTACTGACTTTTGCCGTCAAGGCAAATGACGCTGAATAAAAGAGTGCAATAAGGCAGAATCACAGACTCACACGCTCACAAAGATAAACAAAGTGCCTCAGAGAGTTTATCCTAAAGAAATCCAAGTGGAGTGACAACTCCACTTGGATTTCCTTTTGACAGTTTGATGTGATGTAATTACTTGTACCATTTTCGCCTGGATGCACAGACAAAAGGTACAATACAATGGTGCAATGATGTTTAGCCCAGGATGCTAAAATATAATATCATGCTTATGTTAACACAGTAACTAAATAGCTATGTCGCTGAGGCAAACGGGTAATTAGCTTTTCAGTATTGTGGTAATAAAATATGAGAAAATTACAATTTGAACCTGATAGCGCTGTATAAAACATAAACGTATTATTCAAATTCTACTGAGGGGAATGTCAATCTTTGTATTTTTATGTCCTGAGTCCGAATCTAATCCTTTCATGTTCTTCCTCTATCTGTGTGAGTTCTCTCCGGCTACTCCCACACTACCTGCTTCCTTCCCCCATGGATGGATGGATGGCTGATCCAGTAGCTCATAAAGTCACACAGATTCAGTATTTGAATGAATGAGCCTTGACTATGTTTCTGAGATATTTAGCCTGGACCAAAGTGGTGGACCACCTTACCAAAGTCAACAATGCATTCATTGCACTTATTCTCCTAACAAGACCAATTAGAAAGAAAAATACTTTTATGTTTTTGTTCACCTGAAAGTGCCCAACTCCAGAAACTCAAAACACAACCTGCACAGCTCTAAAATAACCAGAATGCCTGTTTAAAGCTTCCTTGCTCAGATTGCTTGGTTCTACAGGCAGCAGCAACAGCTACTTCTTGACAGGAGAGCGTTGCAAGGCTTCCTTTAGAAATTTATTCAGAGTGGTCAGGACGTTGGGTCTGAGTTTGGCCAGCCAATATCTACTATATGTAAAGGGAGAAGCTGATTCAACATTTTCCATGTTTTAATGTGGCATGATAATTCTGGGAAGCTGTGATCAGAAGTACGGGAATGTTCAGAAAGGCAACCAGTGTCTGACTTGTTGGTTTTTCTTTGGTTGGAAAGAGAGAGGGGCTAATATTTGACTCATATTTTGAAAGCTGCTCCGTTCTCTTGCACTCATGCGTGTGTATAAATAAGCATTTCTGTGGTCAGCTCACCTGTAGAATGTTATGGTTAAACATCCCTTATTTCTACAATACCTTCATTTCCAGCGTGTACTTAACAGCCGCAAGCACTTCAATTTTTTTCTACTTTTTTTCCCCCCTCAATTAAATTTTTTCCATTTTCTAATAATTCCATTTCAGTTCAAATTTTGACAGTTTGCTTGGGTGTAGTAGACAGACGAATGACATAATGCATTCGATGAATTATGTGTTTGAAAATTGTAATTTAAGAGGCTATACCAAAACCTATAAGTCTAATATTACAGTCATTAATTCATCTCGTTTGTGGGTTTTGTAGCTGACTCGCCAGAGGCTTGTGGATGCAGATGGGATCATCAATCCCGGAGCTTTTTACATCTACCTAACAGCTTGGGTCAGCAATGATCCTGTGGCCTATGCTGCCTCACAAGCTAACATTCGTCCACACCCTCCCGAGTGGCTCCACGACCATACCGACTCCATGCCCGAGACACGCCTCAGCAGTAAGTCTGCATGACCTATGTTCACATTATTTTACCGCTGAATACTGAGTAGTGCGACAGAATGGAAGAAATTTGAAATAATATTGCTTTTAGTTCCAACAAGTTCGGTAATCCAGCTCCACATTAATTTGAAATGTTACTGTAAGGTACGGCCAAACATACTGCATTTATTATCTGCTTACTGAAATTTTATGCCTAACTTTTGTGAGGTTTATGAGTCTCGGCTGCAACTTTTTCAGTTTCCATAAGGCAGCAGCTGCATGTAAGCAATGTTCACATCTTGTGGTTTGAGTTATTGGTCCTTTTTAGCTCTAAGTGAGGTATTAGACTTTACTGTACCACTGCAATATGTGTGCATTTGTGCATGACTGAGCTCACTCTGCTAACCCGAGGACCAAGACACAACTTGCTGTTATTCTTTTAATAGTGCCTGTGGTAAATGCTATAATCCTGACTACCATGGGGCTCTAGCATTACACACACATACACACATTATTAAAACTCAGCGACCCCAAAAACAGCACCCACCCTGTTCTCGTTTCCCTACCACACACACACACACACACACACACACACACATAAAAAATATACTTACATTGTTATTTGACTCTAGCCTGTGATTTGGTGTAAGAAGGTGTTACAGGACAAGGAAGGGGGATGATTGGATAATTAAAAGAGAGAGACAGGGTTTGGGTTGGAAGCACAATTGGATAACAAACAGGAAGTCCTTGACAGCGGGGGAACGTGACTGGATAAACTGCATGAAGTGTTTGGCTGTGCGGGAGACCCCCGGAGCAGATCTATGTTTGCCAAAAGCTGCAGGTGTTCTAATCGAAATTTTATAGTTGAGACTATAATGGGCCATACCATGTTAGCAAGCTCTTCCATCTAACCCTACACTTACTATGAAATGAATACATTCAAAGCAACATTAGACAATACTACAACATGTTCTATAAGATAAAAAATAGGCAGTAGACTGGTCTAGTAGTCTGGTCTTTAGTAGTGATACTGCAAAGCTACTTCTAAATGTGGCAACTTCTAAATCTTTTGTAAGCACCTACTATGCCTCCATAGCATCGTGACAGGCAGATATATACGTGATCACACATTTATATTGTGCCTTACGTGGTGGTGCTAAGATTAGGGTGTGGTAATGGCAGTGATTCTGACATTGTAATTAGCTTGAATCATCGTTAGCTCTGACAGTCTGCTGTGTCTGGAACTGATAGGCCCTCATTAGCCAGGCTGGGCCACAGGCTGGCCAGGACTGAGTCAATGGAGGTCTGTTTCACTCTCCTCCGCCACCCCCACAGAACACACACACATGCAGATACGCACACATGCACATACGTCTGCAAACGTAGCTTCTCTTGGAACAGAGCTGCATTAGGAACGGAAAGCCTTGGTATTCGTGGTTTGGATATAGAGCCTCAATTATTTCTGCAGACACACGAAATGATCAGAATATAATGAGAATTAATCAGAATAGACAAATGTGATCTGCAGAAGCCACTGTTGATTTATCCGATTGCTTCGTCAATGTCTACAGTCTTGAAACGTTATCATCTGTGTGGTGTTTGCTTCCAAGGCCCCAAAGAGAATACTTCACCAGTTGCTTCATGGCATATGTCATATAATGAAAAATCTAAGTCGGGGGGGTACAGCTTTGCTAACAATTAAACCAACCTTCTCTGATTTTCTCACCATCCAGTCCCGGCTGCTGAGCCCATCGAATACGCACAGTTCCCCTTCTACCTCAACGGGCTCCGGGAGACGCCGCAGTTTGTGGAAGCCATCGAGAGCGTACGGGCCATCTGCAGCAACTACAGCCGACAAGGCTTGCCCTCCTACCCCAACGGCTACCCTTTCCTGTTCTGGGAACAGTATGTTAGTCTACGCCACTGGCTTCTGCTGTCCATCAGTGTGGTGCTCGCCTGCACCTTTCTCGTCTGTGCCCTTTTTCTGCTCAACCCTTGGACCGCTGGCATTATAGTAAGTGTTGGAGAAAACACACCACATGCACAGAGACAAATGCAGTAACTACAAATATGTGGTATGACAATGCCCAGGGAAACACACGTAGCTCCATAGATTGCAGCAGATGTTCTGAGAGATAACTTTAGAGAAAGATACAAATGTGTCTGCTACTTACATAGAGAGAGAGAGAGATCTTAGCTTTCAATTATTTAAAAGTCAATTTCTTCCCTCTCTACATGTCATTTCCTGGTTTTTGCGTGTGGTCCAGAATGCATGTCAGGAGGAGAGAGTCGGAAAAGAGAAGGGGCTGGTGTGTGTTATCGTAGCCCCAGTCACCAGTGTTTATCTTGTGCTGTTTTGTTAGGACCAGTCTGTTTAGTCTAGTCCAATACTCCCAGACACAAATTCTGAAATAAATGGGAAGAGGACAAAAAGTTGCCCCAGCAACTGGCTCCCACTCTAAACCTATAAAATGTTTGATTTTATTTCCGTCTCTAACATTCATCCACTCTTGCTCCTCTCAGACAAGACGTTTCCAAGGATATTGGCAAACGTGTTCGCATACACAAGCCAGTTCTCAAAAACACTTTGAGCACTCTAGTGCATGTACATACTTGCACACACATACAGTATGAATGTTTAAACTCGCAGGTGATAATTCACACGGAAACACGTACAAAGAGTACTCTGGTTTTTCTCTCTAGTGGGTTGTATTTTACAACCGGCAGTGGCCAGGCCACCCGAACCTTGAAACAAGGGAGGAGGGGACTTCATGTTCATCCTCTTCAGGCCTTACTAGTAAGATCAAAACATCAGTTATAAGAGAGTTCTATCAAAGCCCAAAGCACAGGCAGCCATACAACATCAAACTCTCAAAGCCTTCAAGCCCTGAAATCCACCATGACCATGTAGACAGAGGCTTTGTGTAAATATCATGTCTTGTGTTTAGATTTATACAGTTAGTTTTTAATCCACTTGATTTTGACTCCTCTTAACACTTAAAATCTGAATGGGTCTCAGTACATTTAGAGCAGGGGTGCCCAATCCCAGTCCTCGAGATCTACTATCCTGCAGCTTTTAGATGCATCCCTACTCCAACACAGCTGAATCAAATGGTGTGATTACCTCTTTAGCATGCCATCAAGTTTGGCAAAGGCCTGATAACAAGCCATTCAGTTGATTCAGGTGTGTCAGAAGAAGGATGCGCCTAAAAGCTGCAGGACGGTAGCTCTCGAGGACTGGGATTGGGCACCCCTGATTTAGAGCAATCCTTTGTAATCTCAATCTGTGTTCCTGATTTATGTTTTATGTTATTTATAGAAAAAACATTGCTTAAAAGAAACAAAAAGGCAGGTGTATACAAGGTTTTACCTCACACAGAGAATTTTAGTAATAGTAAATGTAATATAATGCAAGAAAATGTGTTAAATCTAGTAACATCTTTTCCTCAAACTATTTTATTTTAATATACAGTATCTGCACACTTGTAATTAGATCACCCAAAATGCCCTTCAGAATAAAGTGGCAGACACACCACACAGTACAAATACCCTTTGTGGATGTGCACATACTCTGTGCTGGGTCACCTATAGGTGCACGTACACATAGTTACCTCCTCTGCCCACCTTAACCCTCTTCAAAGGATTTGGGCCCCGTGTAACCTGACACCTGTCAGCTGATAATAGCAGCTCCTGTAATGCTTTGCTCCGGAGTCTCCACAAACACACACATTTCACCCACATGTATGGTTACTGCTCAACACATTTATAAGGCAGATATACTCACACATATCACCCTCATGTGTTATTTCTCTGCCTCATCTGTCTTGTATGCAGTCAAATTTAAGGTCAAATGGAAGTTCACACAGTTAAAGCAGGGAATAATGATTTGTTCTTTCTATAATAAAACAGCATAAAGTAGAATAACTCCATTTGTGGTAATTAAACGCACTGTGCTCACAGACAAGTTTTACCTGTTTCACCTAGCAAATGTGCATTATAATTCTGAATTAGCTGGCATTTTCTTATCCCTTTTAAAGGTATTGTTTGTATCTTTTAAAGTCAAACATCGAAGAGAAAAAGACGATGTGTCCTGAAAAACCTACAGAAACCATTTGAATGGATATTGGATAAAATAAAACGGTTGCAAACACTGAATCGTGCAGGCTTTTTGTAACAACTGGCACTTTCTATGTGTAAAAATGTTTTAGAACTTTGAGTTTATTAACTACACAAGTGTAACTAAAGGTTCATGTAAATTGAACAACTACCCACATTTCTCACAGAAACTCTTGCTTTCTCTTCAGGTGTTGGTGCTTTCTCTCATGACTGTGGAGCTGTTTGGCTTCATGGGGCTGATGGAAATTAAGCTGAGTGCCGTCCCTGTTGTCATTCTCATCGCCTCTGTGGGCATTGGAGTGGAATTCACTGTCCATGTGGCCCTGGTAAGTTTAAAAATGAATTAGTGAATTTACTTACTTTCTAATCCTACATGCTGCTTGCTGGAATGGTGAGGTCTATTGCTGGATGGATTCAGGTCTCTCTGATGGTTGTGGAGAAAGTTAACCTTTTGAGAACAAGACATAAATTGTTTTTTGTTTTTTCTATGTGTTGTAGGCATTCCTGACAGCCATAGGGGATCGTCACAAGCGGGCAGTGCTGGCACTGGAGCACATGTTTGCACCGGTGCTCGATGGCGCCTTTTCCACGTTTTTAGGCGTCCTGATGCTCGCAGGCTCTGAGTTTGACTTTATTGTCAGGTCAGTTACAAAATCAAACTCACAAGAAACTACTGCTTTAATTTGAACTTGAAACCATGCATATTTGCACATACAGAAGTTATCATATATATTTAAATAATGTTCTTAGACCATGCCTCAACCTGTATACCACACAGGAATCCACCTCAGACCCCGATCATGCATGACAGCTACTCACTTCTTCTTTTGCTTCTCCTCTTTAAATCTCATCCAATTTTCACTACCACTAGCAATTATTCATTATTATTTACTATTATTATTTATATTTTTCGTCTCTTTCTGGGGGATGATCTCCAGGAAACCTCACCAAAAATCTCTTTCCTTTTTTGTCTTTTCTTTTATCTACCTCTTCCTCCTCCTAATATCTGTCGTGCCTGACATTTTATGGGAAACCAGGGAAAGGGTTGAAAATTAAAGGTGAAAAATAGGTGGGGGGGAGTAGGCTGTAAGGGAGGTGACAGAGGGGAGCAAAGTGAAAGAGAGTGAGTGAGTGAGTGAGGGAGAGCAGGAAAGACCTCTGGCTTTTGTAATCTCCCTCAACTGGTTTAACTGCCCTCACTAGACATTTATAAGCAGGGAAAGGAGTAACAGAGTGGGGGGCAAGAGAGCAGTTGTACAAAGACAGGAGAAGTGGAAATTAAAACCGACACACTGCCGGAGCTCCGTGCAGGTGGCTGCTTTTGTGTTTGCACCTTCTTAAGCGTCAGACAGAGAGGTAGCGACCAGCTGCCGTTCAAGGGAGGAGTATGAATAATTCTGTATGTTCTCAACTCCTACAGTATTATGAGAAGTTTCCCCAGACTTTAGTGTGTAATTTAAACAACCTTATGTCTTTACATGGCCATATGTACACACATTCTTGGTTGCTGCCAGATGAGGTAGCTGTATGATTTGGCCTTCTTCTTTGAGAGCTAGAATCACTGAACTCCATGTGATCTGCAAGCGTTCATCTGTGCACACCCGCACAGTTACACAGTTCCCCCCTCGTATAGACACACCAACCTGCTCCCTGACCCTTTAATCATGGGGGTCAATGATGGTGCGCCTGCCAGTGAGAGAACACACAGATACACACTCAGAGAGACACATACAAACATACGCACACAAACTATAGAGGCCTATAGACCTTCTCTCCGCACCTCCAGTGGTGTGCTCTGGTCTCGGGCCTCCATTTAAAGGTTCTGCTGTTGTCTGAGCAAACAAAGCAGCGCCCCAAGACGGTGCAATAACAACAGGCCCAGCTCATATTTTTCTGCTTGCGCCGAAAGAAATGCTTCCCTGACTTTCCCCATCAGCCCTGTGAATGTTTTCACTCTAAACAGCCTGGCGGGGGCATGCAACCTGGTATGTGGGCTGGACGCGTGCACTCGTACATATGTGTGCACATGTTTCTTCAAAGGTGACGTGGCTTTTACTCCTGATGCTTTGTATGGAAATGCAAACCATAATTATGAAACTGTTATTTTAGCTCTAGGTAGCTATATTAAAAAAAAATCATCCTAGGACCGTAGTTGATCATTATCCAATTTAGGAAATGCAGTCCTTCTTTTGCTCCCTGCATAGACTATTTATCTCTATGCAACTAAATCCTGACTCGCTGTAATTAGTTAACAGAACTTTCAAGTTATTTCAAGTTAACTACAAAAATATGCTGCTCTTGTCTATAGATTGTGCCTCGCTGCCTCATCATTGCAGTATCAGAATTTCTACAAGTCACTTCATCCATCTTTTGGGTCGCTTTGCATTGGTTTTTGGGTTGTTGCTTTTTACTCGATCTTAGCATGTCTGTTACTTTCCAAGTAAACCAAATGGAAAGGGTGAGACTGTTTCACTGTAATTCGGTTTTCTAGAACTGTGCATGAAAGGCCACCCCTGCTGTGTAGACAGGGACCCTTGCTCCGTACTTGTGGATAGTCTTTTCCACAGTGTCCCTTCATTCTCTACACGCACACATCAATAAAACACAACTGAAGGATTAGTTATGAATGTGCACTTAATCTGAGGCCCAGCTGCATGGCACATCTACACCTTTGTTAGCTCCTATTTACACCCACCCGTGCACACACAAACAAAGAACATAGTCAAGAGTCAAGAAAAAGCCTTCATGGCGTGTCCCTGAATACCTGAGAGCTTCCAGCGGAAAACCAATGGGTGGCTGTGCGGGGTATGGGGTGGGCTTCCATAATGAAGGAAGCAGGGTTAGTGAGAGAGGGAGATTTAGAGTGGAGATTGGGGAGTCTTACCTGATACATTGGAGATTTAATTAGATGGAGTGGCTTGTGGAGTGGCCGGGAATTTCACAGGGGCTTAGCTGGAAGGAAGGGAGGGAAAAAAGCGAGGAAGAGAGAGAGAGAGAAAGGAGAGTGAGAGAGGCCAGGGAGGGGTGGCGCTGAGGGTCCCCTTCTCTTCTTCCTAGACTAAATTGTTTAAATTCTATACCCTTCACTTCATTTATTTGCTTCTCGCTTTTCTTTTTCTTTTTTTTTTTTTTTTTTGGAGAGCTAGAGAGAGAGAGAGAGAGAGGCCCCTGTCCTCTTGTACCCCCCACCCCCCATGCCCCAATGTCACCCTCCCCACTTTTGCTCTCTTTTACCACTCCCCCTTCACATTCCTCACTGCTTTGTTTTCTCCTTGTTTGCTTATACACCACACACACCCAAGAGAGTACCCTCACCCCCCAATAACCCCCCACCCCCTGTCTTTTTTCCTTTCCCCCCGTGCCTTTGAATTAACCAGCTCTGGCTAATTATGTTTCCCCTTTCTTTTCTCTACATGGCTTCTTTAAGACTAACCCTCTTTGGCAGGACTTAGAAACGCACAAGGTACATTTATGTTTTGCTCCTCAAGACTGCAGTGCATGCCAGCCTGTCTGTGGGGGGTTTATATATATATGTGTGTGTGTGTGTGTGTGTGTGTGTGTGTGTGTGTGTGTGTGTGTGTGTGTGTGTGTGTGTGTGTGTGTGTGGGAGTGGTGAGTGTCTTTGTGAAAGTATTATTTTGGGCATGTGTAATGGTTGATCTTGCACATGTCTCCCCACGTCTAAACCTCTGTGGTTTTGCGCAGGTATTTTCTTTGTTTCTTCAGCTTGCTTAATTTCACTTCTTGTGTGTCCTTGTTGGTATGAGTGACTTTGCTTAAATCTTTTATTTTTAATAAATGTTATTGTGTTGTGTGACGCAGAAGCCACAGGAAAGTGTTGTGTTTTACATGCATTTTTTGCTCATTGTGTTTATAGCTGATATTAAAGTTAATTTCCCTTTGTGAACTCTTTCTTTGTAATGCAGGTACTTCTTTGCAGTGTTAGCCATCCTAACAGTTCTTGGGGTACTGAATGGATTAGTCCTGCTCCCAGTATTACTATCATACTTTGGACCTTATCCAGAGGTAAGATCTTACAAAATGCAAATGCAAGAAAATCTAAATCAACCAGGACTAGTGACTTTTTTTTAAATTCAAAAGCCAAACTATAGACAACTCTCTGTACTCAACACTCAGGTATCACCAGTTGATGGTCGCAGCCGGTTACCAACCCCATCTCCAGAGGCCCCTCCTCATGTGGTCCACTTCTCAGTCCGTCCTCACCACACCACTGCAGCCACCACCACCTCTGGTGCAGTTTCAGACTCATCAGACTCAGAGTACAGCTCAAACACCACAGCATCTGGTATCAGCCAGGAGCTGCAAAATTCTAACCTGCACTCACACAGAGGACAAGCTCGAGCAGACGAGCAGCAGTACCACCTCCAGATCAGCAGGGGAAGAGCCAGGACAGAGGAGATGAGGAGGGGAGCATCAGGACATCGGCGCTCAGCTAGACAGCCTGACCCTCCAGCTTATACTGTGTCCTCGGTAAGAGAAATATGTCATATTGTGTCTCCTGCATGACTCTTTTGATTGCATATTTTCTCTTGCTTGTCACATTATGAAATGGAAAGATAATTTTGTTGTTGTTGTTGTTCCATATTTTGTCTTCTCTCAGGGTTGTGATCCTGGGATGCAGAATGGAACTACTCCAAACAGCAGCAGGGACCCCAAGAGCCAGGTGCACTGGCAGGGCCCGCCCCCAGCCCTGCCGCGCATGGACGCTTTTGAAACTGCTACTGAGGCTGGGGGCCATTATGGCTCACATAGCCATAGAGAACACTCAGCAGGCCACAGAAGCCGCTCTTCCCACAACCCACAACCTAGTCATCACCTCCCGCACCAACACCTCAACCCTACTCCATATGGCCAACCCATCACCACGGTGACAGCATCGGCCTCAGTCACCGTCGCAGTTCACCCACCCCCTTTGTCCAGCCAGACCCCTGCTTCCACTTACCCAGGATACGCTGCAGCAGACAGTTACTGCCAGTCAGGGACAGAGGGGCCAGAGCCTGCCTTCCAGGACCCACATGTGCCTCTCTACACCCACACAGGTACCAGGGGAGTCAAAGTAGAGTCCATGGAGCTCCAAGATTTGGAGTTTGAGGCAGCTGAGAGCAACAATGGCAGACGGGCTAGCTGAGGTGAGATCTTATCAAGTTGAGGAGCTTGACGTGTAGCACAACTGTCCTTTTTTTTTAAATAAATGTCTGTTTCATCATAAACCACTGACAGTATAATCTCCTTTGGTTTTCAGGTCTGGAGAATAGAAGTACTATGGCCAAAGATGGACTCTTCGGTATTACTGAGCAGCTGACCCAGTCTGGCCCAACCCAGCCCAGCATAGCCCAAGTTGGCTCACCACCAATGCTAAGCAGCGAGAAACTTGCCAGTGTTCCCATAATGGTGCTCATTCTTACTGTAACCCAGTGGACTATTGTCTTAGATATTTCTATCTATATTTAAAAGATGTATACATATGTAAATATGAACATAAAGTAGGTATAATTTTAGGAGCTGTACAACTCCTCATGTTAACAAACTGGGGCTGCCATATTATTTGTGGTGTGTACATGCATGTGTGTTTATGTTGGTGTGTGCGTGCGTGTGTTTGTGTGCGTGCAAGAGATAGATAGATCTCTGATTACTGTCGACCTATCTGTGGATCTGTGCCATTAGAAAACTTCATTTTGGCAAAAATCATCTGTCAGCATTCACTGCTGCTGCTGAGAATATTTTTTAAGTGATATACATTTATAACTCTATGCAAATCTCTCTTTAAACAAAAGAAGAGATCTATCTGTGTGTGTGTGTGTGTGTGTGTGTGTGTGTGTGTGTGTGTGTGTGTGTGTGTGTGTGTGTGATAGGAGTGTGTAGGGCTGTATAATGTGAAACAGCATCATAATTTTCTGGCTTACACATCAGATACATCCTCAGAACTGACTAACATTTAAACTCATTTAAAACATGAAGGAAAGTGTTAGAATCATCAAACAAAGCTATGGTACATATATATATATACATATATGTATATGTATATATATATATATATATGTGTGTGTGTGTGTGTGTGTGTGTGTGTGTGTGTGTGTGTGTGTGTGTGTGTGTATTGTAAGAAGGTACGTTTGTAAAACTATTAATTTTATCACAAACCTGTGGTAGTTATGAAACATTTACTGTTTAACTTGACACGCTATGCGTGCTATTTAATATGAGCTGATATGAAGAATTTTAAAAGCTGTTTTTTAAATTTTGTTTAATTTTATCGCCTCGGCATTGGAACCTGTTTCTGCTCTCAGCTTTGTATCACTGTCTGTTAAGCTGGTTGTATTTTACTGTATGAGGTTATGTATTGTTTAACCCTAGCAGGCTCAAAACAGGTTCCGTCTTACATACTGACTTATGAGCAGTAAACCCACCTCAAAAACTCACTCTACCTTTACAGGGACATTCATGTTACTGATTCTGGAACAGGGTTAACACAGGGTGCTAACTCTGCACCCTAAGTGGTTGTGTCTAGTGGATAAGCTAAAAAATCAGACTGTATACTGTATGACCCGATTAACCAAGGCACTTGACTGCATTTAAACTTTATTCACAGGAAGTAAAGTAGCTCTTTCTGTCCATCCAGTAAGCTAAGCCCATGCAGCCTGCTAAGGGCTAAGCCCTATATGGCCTGACAATGCGCTCCATGTGTGTTACAATGTGCATGTGTGTATAATCGTTCGTGTATGTGTGCGGGTCCATCATCTTACTGCCTATGCTCAATTTAGTGACAGTAAAGAGAGCTGGTTCCAGTTTAGCAACAGCTGTCGCCACTGTCTTCATCTCACAAAACATCCACAGCTAAATGCCACGACACTAATTGGACGTCTCCCCTCAAAATGCTGCATTACACAGCACAGAGCCTCAGGGGTCAGAGTTTACACCGCCAGCCCCTCACTCCACCACCAATGGCCATTTTATACCTGCATGTGTACCCATAGACTCCCCATTCCCCTTTGGCACCCCGTGAGTACCCTCCTCAAAACCTTTACACTCATATCCTGTTAAACACTTGTAGCTTTTCCCAGAAATCTTTGCAGTTTTTCTCGTCCTGTTACATCAGCTGCTTGCATGAAATAGGTGGTTGTTCTCTTTGTTTTGTTTTTTATGTTTTTTGTTCTGTTTTCTCCCAGTGTCACATTGGCAGTAGCGGAGAGAATCATAGCTGGCAACTATTTTATTCATTTTAAATGTTTTTTGTTTGTTTTTCAGTCAATTGCGATATTTATATTTTTGTAATATAAAAAATGTTTGTTGTTTTTTTTTCTTTCATTATTGTTGTGATGTGGATAACAAATGCAGGGATTTTTATGTCTATTGAAAAAACACTATTACAGTTTAATGTTTTTACATTAATGGATTTTGATCTGTATAAAGTGCTTACTAATGTTAAATAGGAAAAAAAGAGTATATAACAATATTACACTACAGGTCTCATCATAGCTCTTAGAGGATTTTAAAAGGAAAAAAAAATTGGTTCTTCCAGACTGCCTTTCTGGTCTTGCTTGGCGTGGATGTATGCTGTTTTCAGTTACAAAGATAAATGTATGCCATATAATTTATTTATATGAAAATTTATTTTTGTAGTGTACATAGTAGTTGTCAAGGTATTTGACAGAAGTATATTTTTAAAGAGTTTATATGTAATGATATACCATAACAGAAAAAAAGCCTTAAGGTGCACACTTTCATTGCTAACTGTCTTGTTAGACAACATTGACACCTCCCCTTCAGTATTATGTTCCGATCAGCTGTTTCTATGGGTTTGTCGAAAGCTAGTCATGAAAGTAGAAATTGTACTAGCTCCCTAAATATTAATGTTCAAACACTGATAGATTTCTAACAAATAAAAATATAACTTATTTGTCTTTTTGTTCATAACTTTAATAAATGGAACTTAAAACGTTTGCTTTGGTCTGATTGGTTGATTCTTCTCCAGATAAACATGATCTTCTTCCACCCCTCTCTCCTCCCTCTGACACGTCCTGCAGTTTTAAACTCTGACATCTGGTCTGGAGGCCTGCAGCCCTTCCCCAGCAGCCCCAACCACCTCCACTCCGCTCCTCATTCTGCATGATTTTGATTGACAGCTTTATAGACTGCAAGGAAATTGGTTGTAGTTACAATACAGCTGGCCTGTTCGGAGTAATGAAAAAGGGCATGTGGCCTTAAGCTTGCTGCAGTGATGGTGAAAGAGTGCGAGCGCCTTGTCAACTGCATGGGTGGCAGCTATTTATTCTCATATTCGAAGGTTGTGAGAGAAAGTTTTAGCCACCCCGGAGGAAAGTGCTTCAATCAAAATACAAGTGTCCTTTCTGGTGTTCTTAACTACAAATACAAGAGCTATTTTCCTAAGCTGCAGTCTGAACCTGGACCTCAAGGAGGCTGAGGAACTCGCTGACCCTGGATCAGCAGTAAACGGTGGGCAGTAGGCATGTCATTATCTTTTAAAGCCAATAAAGGCACACAACTCTCCTGCATCCTGTCCAGCCAGTGCAAAGGGGCAGGCTGACAACTTACAAATGACAGGGTGCACTTGGAAAACTGGGTGGTAGCCTGTTGTGTATCGTGTTCTGAACTTTTCTAACTAGACTTGACTTTTTTACTTTGCTGCTTGATGAGAATTCAGAGCCGAGGTAATGTGGCACATGCAGATTGTGATGTGGCACTTAAAACAGTCAAATAGGTTTCAAGCTCTTATAGTCTCTCAAAAATCACAATTCAAACCATTAATGAAAAACAAGTTGCTGACAGGTAAATCATCGTGGTTGTTTGTAGGTGACATGGTTCACTGAGTTCTAATGTTGTTAAAGTCGCTCGCACCAGCATTTCCCTCATCTGCTGGAGGACCCCAGGTCACCAAACCTGCACACCCACCTCCTCTGGCCCTGCCTTACCCTTTAGCCCCCCCTCACCTCTAAGCCCCTTCACAAACACATGTATGCGCACACACTAAGAGTTGCCCTCAGAGGTGGAATTGCACATATTCTGAAGAGTACTTCACCAAAGCTAATGAGCTCCAGGTTGTTAATGAATGACTGTTTCCTGTACCTGTCCTCTCAACAGAGAGAAAGGGAGGTTGTTTGGCCATGGCTCTCTGCCCAGGGTGGGCGACAATGGAACGGAAATGCCCCATACAATGATAGCTTTTACCTTTTTAAAGTTTTAAGCTGTTTTTTTGCCCCCTTTCCTTTCTCATCGCCACCCCACACTTGTGAGGAGAATTCCACAAAGAGGTTTATGGATTCTTCTGTTCCACTCCTTCTTTTCCAACCATCTGTCTCCCTCCTCCCTCTTTCCATCCCTCACTTGTTCCCTGAAAGGCTTGTCCATCATCACCTGCCAGCAGAGCTAAACCCTCTAAGTGTATGCTCTCCTTTACATGAATGATTGCTCTGTTGACATGACTGCATGGGACACACACACACAGAGCGAGATCCAGGGAAGCAGATTTGCACATTCTTTATTAAAAAGGGAGTTCAAGAATAAATCTGCAAGAAACATCACATAGTGTTGTGATTCAACTCCAGGTCCAGACGAATGGGAGTTTTACCTTTGAGGCCTCACAGACACCTTGAAAGGCATTTAACCGTCGACTTGTGTTTGCTTCTGTGTCCATGTGTCTAACAGCAATGATTAAGCACTGTTTGCCAAACTGACGTCAAGATCGCTGGAGGTTTGTGAATACCTGAGTCGAGAAAGAAAGGCATGCATCAGTTTCTACTGATCATTCATCAAATCAACATTAAACACTTTAAGATGGTGCCAGTTTGTTTCAAAAGGCATTTGAATGGCATTTTAAAAGGGGTTTTCAGTCATTCACTTAATTTTTTGTCATCAGTATTTTGATAATAAGATAATCCCCAGGCATAGGGTGCTAAATATGAGCTAGACGATCCTTAGCTTAGCTTAGCATTTAAGCTAGAAACAAGGAAGAATAGCTTCTTTTTTTCCATTTATCTGTAATTTATTAAAAGCATGCAAATATTTATTTTATTTGCTTGCAATAAATTGTTTTTTAAGGGAAAATTATTTTTAAGGGAGATTTAGAAGCTCCACTGTCATTACAACACATACCTCTTCTGTGCGGATCTATTCTGTAGGAGCAACAAGGTGGGTGGTTTAGGGAAGGTTTTGCTAGAGTTCAGCTCCATTCTGGGACCTGTTTTACTTGGCTGACTGCTTTATCTCCTGCAGAGGAAGATAGCTGTTCTTTCTACAAGAGTAAGCCAGATGATTTTTTTAGGTCCAAGTCCCCAGTGCCCAGATTTACTCAAGTGTTAAAGAGCAGTTCAGCAGGGCGGGCAGTTGGATAGTTTAAGAAACAGGTCCCTGTGAAATATCTGAGAAATATGCAATTCACAAATTTGAGAAAACAGTTTATCAGGATGCTAATTCTTAGTGGCTATCTGTGCTGGATTTCCTAATGTTGATAAAGTGAAAGCCCTTGATTCTTGAAAAAGTTGTTTTCAGAATTTAATCAATAGTAAAATCAGGTTTGACCTTTTAAGGATCCATTACCTGTTGTGGTTTATGGGTTTTGTCATTGTCATGGTTTTTGTTTTTTCTGTGTTTAATTAGAATCACAGAAAATGTTTTTGTTTGCCCCTTTTGTATTACGTTATATTTGCGCTAGTTCTGTAGAGTTTGGTACTTAAGTTTATTTTTCGAGCTTTTAGTCTTGGTTCTCTTTTAGTTCTAATTACTATTTATAATTTTAGAATTCTGTTAGTTATTTTTTCAGTTAACATTTCCTAATTTACTTTGGTAATCACACATCTTGGGTGTCTTGTAGTTTTACTTCTTCCTGTGACTGATTGTCCATGTTGCTAGCCTCCTGTGCCAAATTCCCCGATTGCCCTGACGTGTATAAAAAGTCCTGTCTTTGCTGCAGTTTTTGTCACATTGTGCCATGCATTCACTGTATTCCCGTGGCCTGTTCTTGCCTTTTTTTTTAGCTATTTTATTTAGATTACCCTTCGTTTGTTGTCTTTTCTGGACTGGAACTAATTTCTAGCTTTCTAATAAAACTTGCCTTTAGTTTATCTCTCTGAGTCCTCACTCTAAATTTGAGTTCTTTAACCTCACAAGCCATGATATTACCTGACTGACAGTCTGATAAGCAGGTTATGCTTATATAAATTTAGATTAGATTTTGCAAAAAAAAGAAGTGATGTGTCTCAACAACATTGGGTTGGATAGATTGCCATGATGCATGTGTATGCTGAACATGTGCCCCTTAGAATAATTACGAATGCAGCGACTCTCGAAATCCCTTTTATTAGAAATTCAAAAACTGATCAAATAAACATGTAGCGTATCATAGCATGGTGAAGATCATTGGTAAAATGCTATTCAGCACATGGTCTACACTGAAATCTGGGTGGCATGATGCTGCAGTGGTTTGCACTGTTACCTCACAGCAATAATGTGCTCAAACCTCATGGTTGGCGAGGACTTGGCGAGGAGTTTGCATTTTCTCTCCATGGGGTGCTGCAGCTTTCTTCCACAGTCCAAAACGCAAAACAGTTAATCAAAACAATTTCCAAAGTCTTGGGCATCACTACTTTTATTACCATCTGTATTAGGGCACAGATCCCTGCCTAATAAATCATCCACAATGTTTTCTCAGCCAATCTTCAACACTGTATTTATTTCTGATTGAATTTTCTGATTTCCCATGGGCCTCCCTGCCCAGTTCTTGGTTCAACATATGCCACCACATTCTTTTAAAAAAAAATAAATCCTGGAATAGCCCAGGAACACATTTTTCAAACAACATACTACAGCTTTCCAGGAATCATATGAGAAATGAGAGAAAGAGAGCTGGGGAGACAGAGTAGCAGAGACATCCAGGACAGCGAGGGAACCACATCCAGTCTTAAAAACAGCTGATATGATCCACTGTATTCACCCAGCAGCATTCAGAGGTTTCTGCTGCAAGATAGTCGCCTACAGAGCCAAAATTCAAAACCTTTATTTGATTAAGAAATGTATATGCCATTATTATTGTTATTGCTGGCTTATGGTTATTGGCTATTGTCTTCCCCAACTCAAATGCTGATCTCCTGATTTTTCGAACTCTCACAGCCTCATATTACTTCTGTAGATCCAGACCCCCCAGATCTATGGCCTGAAACAGATCGGTTAATTTGGAAATAGCCCGAAAAGAAGAAACTGAGGATTGGTAAAAGAAGCGTGTGAGCGAGAGAGAATCGAGTAAAAAGTGTAATCAAGTCAAGAGACTGGAAGTTAGGACAGATGGAAAATAGCAGGAGTAAAAGAGTGAAGGGAGGAGGGATGGAGGATGGTTGATGGTGGATAGGAGTAGCCGTATGAGAGTAATTATAATGACTGATGTTGTTTACTCCCATTTCCCTTCGCATCATTTATTCTGTGAGGTGGAAAACCCACCCACTCTTTCTTTGCGTTACAGACGAGCGCTACGGAGTGGTGCCAAGCCATGCCATAATTTCTTCTCTTCCGCTAATACTGGAAACATTTATTCTGCCCTCAGCTTCTCTTTTTCTCCTTCGCTAATATTCTGCTTCCATCTGACGTCTCTCGTTTTTCTCTTTGCTAAACTTTCCTTTGTCTCTATCCATCTCTTTCCCAGCTCCCTCTTTCCAGCCTTTTGTTTTCACTGCTGCTGTGTTGACACGGCTATGTGCGGCTGCTGCGAGCACATGCAAGATGTTAGCGTGATGCACGGCCGTTTACACTGCAGATGACAAACTGAGGTTGGATGCTGTCATCCTTTCTTCCTTTTGTTTAATGTAGTCCTGGTGGCATGCACGCACACACACCAGATGAGCACACACCACCCACCTCTTTGTTTAAACAATTCTGTTTGTCTTTGCCAGCCAGCGAACATGCAACAATGTATGGAAACAGATGTATCATCTGAAGATGAAGGAGGGGGGTCAGAAGAGGGAAAGAGCAACAGAAAGAAACCCACAACTAAACATTTTCATCTGTGTCTGGAAGAGTTGAGAAAAGACATGATATGCCAAAATGGAGCATATGATTTTCACATATATGCACCACTTTGTGTGAAGGCGGAGGACTTAAAGTTGTTTTTTTAAAAGATGGAAATAATACGACTACAAATTACTCAAAGTACAGTAAATCTGGGGAGGGTCTTTCCTTGGTGATGATGGTAAACACTTTGGAATTCGCTAATGATCACCCCATTCACAAAGAGAAGAAGAGAGGAGAGGAGAAATATTTTTCTCTTCCATGTGTGCTTATTGATTCTGGCACCATGACAGATGCTTAATGAGGAACAGGGCTGGAAGGAGGCTCTGAGGACCCCAGAGAAGGAGAGAGTCGGTCTGCAATATATATACAGATATGAGTGTGTGAATACGCGGAGATGAGCCCCCGAGTATTTGCACACCACAAGGTCATAACTTGTCTAACGATCGGTCTTTAAACGCTCCTTTTGTTCCTTTACAAAACTTAAAGAAGGCAGGATCCTGTCCTTCATCTATATGTCAAGTTTGTTAAGTCTACCTCAGTCTTTCAGTTATCTCAGCTAATGACAAAGATTAACAACTAGAATAGGGATGAAACAGATGAATAAAATACACATATAGATATAGATGATTAAAGAAAAACGATATGCTTTTAAAAAAGGATATTATGAATCCCAATTCAGTTTTGATTTCATCACATCCCTGCAAATGCAATGTTACATTTGATATATACCAAAATTTATATCTGTGAATTTTGTCTGAGTCGCCACTACATACAGAATAAAGACTTAGAAAAAGCATTTTTTAATATATCACAAATGTATTAAAATGCTCCAAAAGTCACAAACATAACTAAAGGTTACAGCTCTGTGACTTGAACTAATGTGGCTGAAACCTAGCAGGCCGCTAGCAGCTACGGCCACCTGTGTTGCCTGTTTCTGCTGTAAAAGTGGCTCCCATGTTAAATCGCCCATGTCTGCATCATTAAAATAAATCTTTAACTTTGATTAATCATTCATCTGGATACCGGATTTTGAGAAGTAGACACTTTGACTGACATGGGCTGAAACAGGTAGCTGTGCCAAGTAGCTGTCTGCTAAGTTTTGCCTCTGCTAAATGTGCTTTATGCTGTGTTTATGTGGCACAAGACATTCGCACTTCAGTTAATGTGAGTGATTAGTAAAATCAGCTAATAAACCAAACTTGCTTGCATTAGCCAATAACGTGTGCACCACTTTCTCGTCCAAGTATGGTTCCTTCTAGCTTAAAACCCCCCCCCCACAACATTGTAAAACACTAAAACAGAGACTTAAAAATGTAGTGAGTACAAAACCGATGAATAATATCATGGTGGCTTTATTCCTCTTTGATACAATATGTGTGAATGATTAGCTTTCGTGGTCATTCTCAAAGCACCATTCTGTTGAACTGCAGCGTTTGGAACATGTACACTTACTAGCTACTCTGTTCGGTACAAGTTCATCATACCAGGTTGGACCCACCTTTTGCATTCAAAGAATTGAGATCTGGTGACTGTGGAGGCCATTTGAATACAATGAACCCACTGTCATGTTCAAGAAACCAGGTTGAGAGATTGTTTGTGCTGGAAGCAGCCATCAGAACCAAAATTCTGATAATGTGATGCTACTTGCATTACTAATATTATAAAATTTTTAGTACCATGAGAGCACAGCAAGAAAACATGGTTCCAATTCATCATACGCAAGGAAATAAACAGGGCTGAGGTAGAATACATTTACTCAGACCAGTATTGTTCTAATATTTAATTATTTGTTCATTTTAAATGCCTCTTAATTTTGTAATGTTCCCCTATATTATTGAAAATTGCATCAAAGTGTGCAAGAAAAATACCCCTCACATATTATGAGGCAGGGTGGATCCATGATTTCATATTTCCATGCTAAATTCTGACCATACCATCTGAGTGACCCGGCAGGAATGGAGACTCATCAGACCAACCAATGTTTTTTTCAGTCTTCTCTTGTCCAATTTTCTTGAGCCTGTGAGAATTTCAGAATTTGTCTTGACCATGTGTGCATGCCTAAATTCTTTGAATTGCTGCCATGTGATTGGCTGATTAGGTATTTCTGTTAACGAGCAGTTGAAGAAAGTGGCCACTGAGTGAGTGCATTTGTGTGTTTATACAACTGTTCATTGTTTATTCCTACAACAAAATGGGAGCTTCTGTTACTGCTTTTAGTGTTGTTGTGACACACTACGATTTTAGTTGGTTTCATCTGGCCACCCCTAGGAATATTTTAGAGGCGCTAGAGTCAAATATTTGCTTGAAGTATGTGTCTGTGTTGCTAATGATGAAGCGATGCAAACTTACGCATCTGCTAACCGAACCCCTCAAACACACACACCTACATATGCACATTCAAACCTAGATTGGAAGCTGTTGGAGAAGGTTTTTAGAGCAGGAAGTGTGTAATTATTGTGGACAGAGGGGCAGATAGATGGATGTGTGTGTGTTTAACACTCCCACTCTTTTTCCCTGCAATCTACTGGACTAATAGAAAGCAGGTGTCCCAGTGTGTGTATGTATGTGTGTGTGTGTGTGTGTGTGGTAATTGTGTCGGTATGAATTCAAGAGTATGTGTGTGTGCACTGTACAGTATGTCATGGCAAAAATGTGCACACGTCTCTGGTATCAGCTTGTTGAATTTAGGCGATGAATGAATGACATGAACAAAGTTGTGTTGCTGTCATTTTTAGCTCAAGTGGAGTCTTTAGGGGCTCAACAGAGCCAGGAGTGATTCCAGCTTTGGCAACAGCACAATCAACTTTTAGCTCATGTTCGTTAAACTAGTGATCCGACTTACATAAATAGTTAAAAGTGTTCACTGCAATAATGAATATATTTATAATGTACTGTTTTAAACTCTGGCAATCAATCAAACATGGATTAAACTTTGCTTAGAGAATTTCTGGGCTTGAAACACAAATTGTGGAGTTCAAAGAAAGTTTTTACATTTCTGGATTTGACATTGAGAGGGGCAATTAGAAGCTAAAGATGTCAGCCGTGACAGCTGCCAGAGTTTCAGTGCTGATTTCTTGCTTTTTTCAACTAACTGATTGCAAATTTTGACTTTCAGCTAAGCCCAGAGAAATGGGAAGAGTTACGTCAGGAAGCGCCAGCGTAAAGCCTTTGCCAGATCAAACATTCACATCATCAAGAATGAGATTTCCATGTTGGATCGATTGAGACCTGGTTTAACAATGAGCGGCTCCGGTGCTGTTGGCCAGCAAGGTGCCGGTGGAAGGCAGCAATAGAAGGAACGGCAGGAGTGCGGAGGGAGAGTAGGGACTTTAAAAGTCTATTAAAGGGAGAGAACTGGCTGATGATAGAGAGAAGGGAGGCTGTGGGCATTGGAGGTTGATCCAAGCTGTTCTACCATGGTGTAGATAGGAAGAGAAATGGAGCAAGTGTAATCTTGAAGTAACAGGATGTGAATAGAGGTGAAGAAACTATCAGACAGGATGATGAGTTTGAAGCAGGAAACTGAAAGGGTGATATCGGTGCATATTCCCCACAAGCTGGATGTCAGTCAGCAGAGTAAGAGCTATTCAGGAGTAAATCAGATGAAGTGAAAGAGAGTGTCCAAAAGGGGGAAAGGGCAGTGATTGGAGGAGACTTCAGTGGACATATAGGTGAAGGGAAGAGAGATGATGAGGAGGTTTTGGGTAAGTATGGTTTTAAGGAGAGAAAGGCAGAGGTACAGACAAAAGTAGATTGAAACCTCTACATAAAATGTTTCAATCTAAAAGAGATGCGAGACTTCAAGGACATGTCATAAAAAAACGCACACAGTACCAAAAAAGCACTCTATGAATACATTCAAACATAAACATTTGTGTAAATACTTACAACCTCATGCAAAGTTCCTGTAAGTATTCAAGTTCACTTCACTGTAGAAAGTGTGTATTTGTGTGTCCATGCATGCCTGATAGTGTGATGGTGTATACAGACTGTTTCACATTGGTCCAAGAATCGCTCACCCTTTCTCAGCCAACCCCCAGCTTCCTTCTCAAAGCAATAAAGAAAAATACTTTAAAATGCCTACTAGTGCCAATAAAGCATGTACCCTTGTGACTACATGTGTTTGTCTACGAACGAGAGAATAGGATAGAGTAAATACATTTTTGTATATTTGTAAGGTTATTAGATGCCACGTATTTTACCTTATTACATGTTTAAGTGTCTGCAGTTGAAAGACGTGAGAAGGGTTGTGTGAGGTGGGAGGTGTTCCTCTAGGCAGAATTTGAAACACTTTTTCTGTGACTGTTTGCACCAAGCACTATAAGGCAGTGGAACTTGATTTCCTTCTGCATGACAAATTTTCATATTCTGCTTTTTAACATTTTTGTGTCCTACAGCAGAGTTTAAAGCACACTTCAAGTTACTGAGCGTGACCTCCCTACTATGTTTGTGAATTTGGTGCCTTTTGAAAACATTTTAATGCAGTTGTGAGACAGATCATGGGCATAGCTCTTGAGTTTAAAAAAATTAAGTTAAATCTGAAAAGGCTTAGTGCTGCATTCTTTATCACGTCCAGCAGGGAGCATCTCCTCTAGCTACAAACTATAGACTTCTATGCAACTATTCTCAGTTTGCTCCCTTGATCGATGACCTCTGCAGACACTTTCTTTACACACGTATGACCTCAGTCTTAAGTTTTAAGTCTTAATTTAATATCACATGTTCTTGATTTTGTTTTGGCCTCAGAGAAAAAAAAAGGAGGATAAAGAATATGTTTTAGGAATATGGTTAACTTGTAGGAAAATGGTTTCCATGCAGTCTCGTCAGGTAGCAGTTGCTGGAAGTTGCTAGAAATTCATACTCACTGGCTGACAAATGTGTTTTTTGTTCTCACAAAGCACCCTATATAAGAACCAGGCCTTAGACCAATGAAGGATAGTTAGGTAGCTTGTCCCTGTCCTAAACAGAAGTGTTGGATACAAGCATAAACACCTTGATTGCTAATCAGTAAATTTCCATGTTTGGAGCAGACCGAAGAGCTCCAGGAGGTGAGCAAACAGCAATCTAATCAGTAAAAGACATAGTGCTAACAGGAGCTGACAGGGCGCTGGAAGACTGGCCTGTTCCTTTCCCTTTTTTTTAAGCCTTATTTACCTAATCATACATAGATTGATGCAAACACTTTTTCCATATGCAAGCACCCTGTGTAACATTTACTCATACACTCCCACATCAGGGCAACTTGAGGGTCCCGTGAGTAGCCGGGGACAATCTGCTCTTCCTTCTGAAACAAAGCCACCAAAGCATATGGAGTCGATACCTTTAAACCCAGCAAACTCTTCCTACTTCATTTCAAAGAAAATGAAAAGAGAAGATAACAAAAATAAAATCGCTGGAGTTAAACTAGACTAGTACATTTAAAATAGACTTATTTCTATCAAAATACATTACTGGCATTGTAGCCTGTCCCAACTTTCCTTAATAATTGAATGCACATTAAAGTAAAACCACCAGAGATGCAGTTACAGACTAACACTTTTTTGAGACATTGATCCATTAATGAAGGAGAGCTGCCCAATGTCAGGAGACACCTCTAACAGTTACTCCTTTTTCTTCAAAAAAAAAAAAAAGCTTTTTCTCTTTCTCTCTCCTTGGCCCCCTCCTTCTGTGTTTCCTCAAAGCCAGACATCAGAGTTAAGCCCAAACAGATCTGAAGATTTTAAACAGCACATTCCTTTGTTTTAATTTAAATGTCTCTTTCCTTCCTCCCCTTCCTCCCCTTAATGAGTTCCTGATAAAGCCCAGCTGTGATCATTTATAGTAAATTTTATCACAGAGGAATCAACACCTTTGAGATGCTGGAAAATTTGTCTTTTCCATGCTTTTTTGTTGTAAACACACTTTCAAATAAAGTACAACTTTCAAGGCTTCTTGATTTATACGTAACTTCACCAAACAAGATTAGCTTATATCTCATTTTCTTCACTTTATTTTACAAATGCAAAAAGAATAATCCTTGTTTTCTTAAACGATGAAATTAAAAATGTACTTTATCTTAGCCATCATATTTTCCACACGAATACACTCACAGAAGCTGGCCATATAACAGAGCAGCATCGGTGGATGGTTTAGTGAGAAATGCAAGTCATATAGAACCACGGTGGCAGAGCCAGGTTGGTAATAGCTTTGGTTTGGACCAGAACTGGTAAAAGCATTGGTTTGGATCAGAACTGACTAATTTGTCAGCAGCTGTGCAGCTCTTGGTTCCAGTGACCCTGGGAGAGATTGATATCCAATCTCCTCACTTGGCTCCATCTCTCTCTGGCCAAACCACAAGGTCAAAAAGACAACTTGAAAAATTTGTTCATCACATGCTTTGCCTTTCCCTAAACTCTATTTATGCTTAATATTTTTTTCACTGGGGTGGGAGTTGCATTTCTAATTTCCAGCATCACAGTTTGGCTATGTTCTATTTTGTGTCTTTATGTTTTCCTAAATGATCTAATGGGACTACTGTTAGTGATTTCGATATTGTAATTGAGATGGTGAACCTGGGAATTTGAGAGTGCAGAGAGTTTCTACATGTCAAAATCAACACAATAGTAGTCATAAATTTTTATTTATCTTATTTATTTATTTAGTGTCCCAAACTGTGTCTGGATGTTGAAATAAGATCCCACTGGCACAATTGCCCATTTGGCTGTGATCAGGTCTCCGTTCCAAGCACGAAAGCAAACATACACACATGCAAAACGTACACACACCAGCAAATGGATGAATTGCTGCTCCACTGCATGACAACCCGTCTCTTGGCTCTGTAATAATCACAGAGTAGCAGTACAGGAAAAACACACGTGGTTTACACTACATTTCTTCTAGAATCCATATATGTGCCCATTCAAGCATAAGCATCGCAACGCACACCCACAGCCGCATACATAAACGCGTGCACACACAAAAAACATCAGCCTGTGGGTTTCCACTTTGGGCATCAAACCACACTCTCTAAAGTTTTTGCCGTGGTTTTTCTTTCCTTCTCTCGCTAGTTTTTTTGAGTTTTGCCAGGGACCTTGTTCCAAACCCATAGTCTGATGTTTTTACAAGACTTACACACACACACACACGCACGCACACACACACCACAATGCATGTGGAGTGATCAAGCACCGGTTGACCTACATGCTGGCCCAAGCAGGCAACGAGGGTGGAGCTGATGGCAAGCTTCTGGTGGTGGCTTATCATCTGCTTTTTCTGGATGTTAGCAGATCCCAATATTAGAAACACATTTATATACTTAAATGTGTAAGACAGATAGATAGCTACATCTCACAGCCTGTACATACAATTTCAGCATTATTTTAAAGCTATTGAACACACATACTTAAATAAGCGCACACACCTGTAGTCACACACCCACTATAGCTTACACTCATCTGCACAAAACCACAGGCCTGGGCTTTCCTACCACAGAAATTCTGAAGTCTAATGTAGAGCCACTAAACCACTTTAAACATATTCCCAAATCAAACACACTGCATAGCTTTAATAGTGTGCACACATTGCATAGCTTGTACTTGAATATTCAGCATTAAAGGCTTACATTAACCGTTACCGGGCCACACATACGCACAAGTCGTGTTGCAAGGAGTTCAAATACCAACATTTTACTCTTTTTCTAATGTTGGGATCCGTGCTTATGTACACAGACGTACATGCATGAACTCCCACAATGTATTACGTATGTTTAAACAACCGTTTCCTGGTGCAGAGTGCTAGGCTGCTCTGGGTCTGACTGGAGCCTCTGGGTGATTTGTCAGTTTGAGCTATGCAGATTAGAAACCCTTCACAGTTTTGGGTTTGGGTCCCAGAGTGTGTCCCTCTGGGACCCCTGAATTCCTGGCCATGCTACGCACTCTGCTTCACCTTGTGGACCCTTAACCCGAAGAAAATGTGTACACTCAGATGAGAACATAAGGCTATGCATGGAAAAGATGTATATTTTCATCATTAAACAAACGATTAGATTAAACAAATTATGACAAAATGACAGTGTGAAAACACAATAGATCACATGCAATTATAATTTATAACAAGTTGGAAATCACATGGAATTCATTAAGTTAAATCAAACAGCATGACCGCCAGGCTTTGTTTTTCATTTTTCACTTTTTGTTTTTATTGGTCTGTTCCCTTAAATACTATTGTGTCAAGACTTTAGCTTGTGTACTCACATCCTCTTAGTAATCAGTCAGCATCTCATCACTTTGGTCAGGATATAATGTTTAAAATTGCTCTGTAATTGTTCTATAAATAAATAAACAGCACAAGTAAGGCATTATTATGACAATAATCAGAGAACCAACCAAACCATAATGGTGTTATATTATGCAAGACTTTCAAACATTCCTAACATTTTTGCAGCCTCCTCTACTTCTTCAACAGAAGAAAAGGTCCTATTCTTTCTCTGACTACTGGTTCATTGTAAACTACTTACATTAACAAAATATCCAAATAAACCTTTATTTTACTATTTTCTTTACTTCTTCGTGAAGCACTGGTAACTCTTTATGCATACCACTTTAAACCTTCAAATTTCATGGTTGTTCGTTATACTCATACTCCATATCCCCTACAAGCTGCGCGCGTTCGCAATTACGCACTGCTGGCACGGTCTCTGCGCACAGAAAATCTGCTTTGCGCACAAAAAAATATCTAACCTGAATTGAAATTAAAATAAATACGTTAACAATTCTGTTTTCAGTATTAGTAAGTGACTGGTTGCTCCAGTATGGGATCAGAACGATGCCACCTTATCCCATAGTCCAGCCAATAATGCGATTCACATTCACATCTATGCAGCTAATCAACATCATTGACAGGCTATGACAGCGTCCTTATGTGCCAACGCCGGTGTTTTAGCTAGCAAAGCGGCTGATGTGGAGTGAAGCCACGTTAACGACAACGTGTACAACCATTGGAGATGCGATCAGGACAATTGATGGAAAAAGTGTGGACTTTATACCAGTTTTTTTTTTGTTGTTGTTCTCCTTTATCTCATAGTGGACAGAAATTATTTGTTGGAGTGGCACAAATAATTTGTGTGGCAAATTTGATGCAGAACACCTGATTGTTCTGTAAATAGTTTGAAATGTTTATTTTAAAAAAACAAAAAACGCCTTGGCTGCATTTTTAGGTAAACAGCTGCAAAAAACTTTGTTTTGAAGAAGTAACTATATAATTAATTGCCCAACATTGGTCATTATATACTGTATTTTGCAGACAGAGAGTTACAGGACTCTCTCCGAGACCACAGACTCATACTCATAATACAAGTCAGAGCTTTATAAAAAAAAAAGAAAAGAAAAGAAAAGAAAGTTGTGTTTTCAAAATTGGACTTCATGTTATTTTTACTTCCAATAGTGTTAACATACTGCACAGGTCATGAACAAGATTTTTTTTTTCATTCTAAGTGGGCTAAAGCAGTTAATTAAAAGAAGTCTAACATAAATGTGAAGGCTGTAATTTGGTTATATTAATAAACCATGTAACTTGGATGGATTCGATGCTGGCGTGACCACAGTGCACACGTCTAATGTTGCTTACAGTGGTCCAAGGGACCGCTCAGGGAGTTTGTGTGTTCGCTCAGACACGTGAAAAATTAGAGGGAACATTGCTCATACTTCAGTCTTTGCAGTGTGCCGAGGCCATTATCAGATAATATTTTAGCGTTCAGCCATATGACTCAATTTCCCACCTGGCAGTGCGGAGAGGAAGTTCGCGGGTGACGTCGAGCCCAGCCAATTGTCTTCTTCCATACGCGGAACCCCGGTTGAAGAGGGAAGTTCAGTTTGTTTTCATCGAGTCACAAATAGCTTTCCTTCTTCTCCGAAGTCATAAAGAATGATTGGATACAGTTGACTTCTGCTCCGTGGAGATTTTAGTCTAATGGCTATACGTCTCATTTACAGGCAAGTCGTAATTTGAAACTACAGGAGCAAATTGACGTGTAACTGTAGAGTGGTTTAGTTAATTAGCGAACAGCTGAAATACCAGGAGTTGCGGGCTACGAAGGAAGAAAATCAGCGCTGGGCTCATGCAGCAGTATGAAACCGATTGGCATAGGAGTTGTAATTCGAAGTTATTCTGCGTGTTAACACTGAAGTGACAATGTTTCAGCATGTGTACCTAAGTGCAGAGCGGCAGAAATACTGACATCATGTGGTGTGGCGTAGTTACTGCATTCAAGCCGTTGAGCTTCTGTGTTTGGAAACTGACAGGTACAGCTCAATTTGGGGGAGTACCTGCCTTTATTTTGTGTTTTACAATAAATTTAATGATTTTGGTGGTTTAATTATTATTATTATTAATAGATCACTTTGGGAAGTAGCGATGTGTTGCTGAAATTAAAATTAGATTAATGGATTGTCAGTACCAAACTCTCTTTGGTTTCCACTTAGTTTTCAGCTGCAAAAAAAGCATGGCCCTTTTGTAGAAATTCTTTGCGAATTACAGATGAATGAAGATGTTTTGCTAGCTAATATATTAAGTATGAGAATGCTTTGTTGCAACCCAACTAATAAGCCTTTTTGCACAGTTGAACATTTTGCAGTTGGTGAGGTGAAAGTAATAGCATATAATTCACATAATTTTCCACTTATTAAGTTACTCCATGGCCCTTGTTGCTTTGTCTACACTGGTTAAAATGAATAAATGCATTACTTTGTTATTCTAAACTCTTTAACAAGACTAATATTGTGACAGCCCTTCTCAGTTATTCCAAGTGTTTTTAAATATGACATACTTGAGCATACAGAAGTAAATTTGCCAGAAGTGATGTTTGACTGATTTGATTATACTGAAATAATGTCAACAATCTCATAATTGGAACAGCAAACGCAGAGTAACCCAAAGTCCACAAGCTTAGTTTAACAAATCTTCAAAGAAAATATTTGACCAGTCACATCTCGTTCCTGCTCCAAAATGTGTTCAGCCAACACCAGAGCTGCTGACGAGTGTGCTTGTGCATGTACATATTTCTTCTGACATGCATTTGGACCAACAACTTTGTGTGACCACAGTTTTTAGCATGTTCCTGTGCACAGGTAGCTGCCTGTGTGATAGAAATTGTGGGTGACATCATTACTTTTAGTTATTAAGCACGTAGTTCTTTTTCAATTCTACTGTACTGAAAAATGGAGCCCCTTAGACACAAGTCAACAAGGGGTGTTTGTTCCTAATTTGGTCTGGGTTTTTTCCTGCCTGAAAATGAGTATTTATATATTCACATCAGCGAGCCATAGGGGCTTTCCAGCAGAGATGATGGCAAGACATTAAACAAATCGTGTGTAACGACGTGATCATAAAACACAACTCTGTGGTGTCCCACGCAGACCCGTCATTATAGCAAAAAACAACAAATACACACACCATTCTCAGCAGGCTATTTACAGACACGAAACACATCCTCACACACACACACACACACACACACACACACACCCCACACACGTTTTTTCTCTCCCCGTCTTCATAAAAGGTGAAGAATGTGCTGTTTATTTTTCAGTAGGTTGTCATGAATGTGTGTGCAAGTAGGCCTGATCGCCGAGAGGTTATCATAATCGGATTTGCCTCAATTTATTTTCTGCTTGTTGTAAATTCAGCTTGTTATTGGATTATCCCCCTGTGCCACCTGTGCTACAAAGTTTTGGAACACATATTAAAGAAGAGCACAGCAATAACACTGGCAGATTGAAATTATTAACTGATATATTTGGATTAATGTTTTCAATACAGGGCAGCACGTTGGTGTGGTGGTTAGCACTGTTGCCTCACAGCAAGAAGGTTCTGGTTTCAAAGGAGTTTCTGTGTTCAACACTGTTTACAGGTTAAGTGTCTTGGGTGGCCCAGTTCCACAATACAAAACAGAATTGCTTTAAAACATTTAGAGATTCTGCTAATATGCTTTAAATCATTGCACAAGGTCAAGATCATAAATGTAAAAATAGTATATAAATGAAAGTACCAATAAAAATGATAAAGAACAAATTATAAGATACTCTCTGTGTAATATTTGGATTTTACCTTTTTTTTTTTGTTTATCTTTCCACTCTTAGCTCCTCAGTAAATTTTCATTGACCAGCAGCCAAATGTCTGAGCAGCAGCCACTGAGCCAGCCCCTGCAAACTGAAGAGCCATTGCTGAATGACCAGGAGATGCAGTTCTGGCTGGACAAAGCAGTGGCATGGGGCCAGGCTGACAGTCCGGACACGCAGAAAGACACCTGCCTACATATGAGCAGACTTAGGGATTTCCTCCACCAGCTTCTTACACAAGTGAACAGCATGGTAAGCACAAAAAGTGTACAGTGGGGCCCATGTAAACTTTGTCAAGCTGCAGGTATAAGCCTGAGGTGTATGTTTCTGACAAATGTGGATGGTCTTGTTCCTACACCAGACTTCTTAGATGCTTGTTCAGTCTGATTTAATGCTCTGTATATTTTAAGAGGTGTGCTTAATGGGCTCCAAACGCCTTATCTGATGAAATAGAACAGAACAATTAATCAGCTAGGTTGAACAGCCAAGCAGCCATCTGAATAACGAAGCGCTAAGTTAGTTTAAAAATCACGCCCCGTATGCGAGTTCACTCCCTTTTAGAGCCAGGGCATGAACATGAGTCCATCGTTAGGAGCCCGCTAACAGAAGCTGCTCTGTGCTGTGGACAGGCTGTGTATGTCTGGCTGGCAGCACTGCGATGTTGAGTTAGTCAGGTAATAGCCGCACTGGGACCTCCAGTGCTAACCTAATGTATCCCAGTATCAGGTTCAGCAAATTTGGGAAGGGGACAGGATGGCCGCTGTGAGATTTCGGTGTTTCTATATGGTTATTTTGCCTCGTTCCAGCTTTTTCTCCTCTCACGGGTTCTTGTGACCCGCTTTTCTTGCAAAAGGAGTCCTCTCATGAGTCATAGTGTCCTTTCAGGATCTAATTTGTGATGCTGTGTACTCCATATGTTTTACCGCAACACTTTGATAATAGTCAGAAACAGTCCCATGTCTGCCTGTCTTTCTTCTTCCCTGTTGGTTTTGGGGTTAGCCCCATATTTTTATAGATATTTTTCTCTGTCTTTCTTCTTTTCCGTTAACATTATTCTGGGTATATGTCATGCCGAGGTGTCAGTGTGTGTAGAATGATGGCACGGATTCAAAGAGAGAGAATGGTATAGCTTAATTGGCTTGAAATCCGTTTTACTGGCAGTTGGCTCATAAAAGACCAGCTGAGGATAGCCTGCTTCTTGGCAGCATTTTACATCCCTTGATGACTTAACAACTTTCTTGTGGCTTATGGTCTGAGATGAAAAATACTCCAAGTTATTGTTAATTTCCAGGTTTACACTTGATTAGAACAGTGGAGGATGTTGCCTTGCATAATGGAATAGTTGCATTTTAAGAGGTATGCGTTTTCACTTATCGAGATCTTGGATGAGAAGACCACTGCTGCTGTCATCTCTATCCATCTGGAGCTGCAGCCAGAAGACGGGTTAATTACCTTAACAGCTAGTGTGACTGTATCCATCACTGTGATGTTGCTATTTTGCTCCTACATTTTAGAAAGGATGAATGAGATTAATCAGCTGCTGAGCTGGGATTTGGGTGAATTTTGGAGGGTGCTCAGCTAGCTGCATTCCCCTATTTCTAATCTTTATGCCAAGCCGAATTTTGGCTCTAGCTTCATACAGTATATTCATTGTTTTATTTTATCCCTGAACAAGAAAATAAGCGATCATATTCACCTCAAATGTCAAGTGTTTAAATATGTGCACCTGCTATCTGTTGTACAAGTCCTCTTTTAAACATGCCTGCTACACTACAGATGCATTATTACATCACTCCTCAAAGGAGTTGATCAGAAAATCCTGGACCACTAAAGTAACATGAAGGGAGGATGTTGTTGGGTGTACTTGTAAACACAAGTATGTAATTTATCACAATATAAAATAATAGGTATCATATCTATGATATAGCAGCCACTCAGTGCATTTAGGAATGTAGGCATGGTCAAAGAGATGTGCTGAAGTCCAAACCTAGCAACAGATGTGTGGTGGATATTTTCTTGGCATTGTTATTTTATATATGTTATATATCGTTGCTGACCCTGTCCATCCCTTTATGGCCACAATGTACCCATCCTTTGAAGGGTGCTTTCTAGCCTGATTTTAAAAAGCTCAAATCACCTCAACCTGGTTTCTTGAACATGATGATGAGTTTATTGCACTCAAATAGTCTCTACAGTTACAGGATCTCAATTTAATGGAGCACTTTTGGAAACAGGAGACTTTCATTATGAATGTGTAGCCAAAAAATCTGTGTTAATAGCTGTATGCTACCATGTTCAATCTCTGAAACACCTTGCTGAGTCTCATAATGGAGTTCTGAATGCATAAACAGGTTCAATCTGGTTCTAGCAAGGTGAACTTAATAAAGTGCCTGGTGAGTGTATATTTATGTGATCAACATAGCAACTTTGGTATTTATTGTCAAGGCTATTGCGACTGTGGATCAATGATGTCAGGGACAAAAGTGTTACCTCACTTCTCTATAAACTTGTCCCATTGGCTGTTTCGCTTGTACATAATCAGTCACTTCTGTCTGAGATGTCTGTCCCTAATCAAAACAAGACACATGGATGCAAACCCACTTCACAATTAGGGACATGGTTGACAAGGCTTTGATGCTGATTCTTGCTTTGGTAGTCTTAGATAATTACTTTGTTCACGATGGCTTATTCTTGTGGGAATTCAGTCAGTGCAGTCACAGAGTATGGTGCTGTTTCTATTGTAAATGAGCATTCCTTTTTAGTTGCACCAGCAGCATGCAAAGGCTCATGCATATGCCCACAGACAACATTTGCCATGGGTTGTTGAGCTGATGGTAAGGCTAAGTGTGTGTGAGAGGCTGAGTTTCACATGGCGTTGCTGGTTTTGTTAGGCATAGTTGGGGTTTTATAGAAACTCTGATTGGCCTATTATCATCATGCTTCCCATTAATGTTGATCTCATCCCCTTGAATGAGTCAACTCGGTCTCCTTGACAGTCTGGTGATCCTTTTAAACGCATCAGCCTGATGCTGCCTCATTTTTTTCCTCCCCCCACCTGCTTTGAAACTTCTGCATTTGTTTTCTGATTGATTCTGGTGGAAAGAGCACTATTGATGCATAATGGCTTCGAAAGAAACGTTCATTTTCTCTTTTTTTACTGCTTACTGTTCACTGTAAAATAATATGCAGCAGTATTAGTAACTGCTCTTATGTGCTGTTGATTTAAAAAAACAACAACAAAAAAAAAACAGGGTGGTGTGTTTTTTAAATGTGCAGATTTATTTTTCTTAAAATACCAAGATAGTTTTTTGTTCCTATTTGTTTTCTTTTGGGTCGTATATCACCAGCTGCTTTTCCCCCCTCCTCACATAGCATTGCTGTTTGTTGGAAGATTTCAAAGTAGCTCCCTATTAACTTAATTCATTGGAGGCTGCACTCGGCTCTCACTTTCAGACATGGCTGGTTTTTTCATGTTGTTTTGTACGCTAAGAAACGTAAACCTTCTTCTTCTTCTTAATAATCCACAGCATGTCTCTTGTCCTGTCTTCCTCCCCTCACCCCAACTGGTCGCGGCATATGGCTGCCCCCTTGAGGCGGCCGTTGTTTTGATTTGGTGCTATAAATACAATTGAATTGAATTCTTGATATCGTAATATCACACTTTTTTAGTCATGTAAACATTTGTACACATTCACACCAGTGTGTGAATGTGTGTGTGAATGAGTGAATGACTGAATGTAGTGTAAAGCTCTTTGGGGTCCTTAGGGACTAAGTAAAGCACTTTACAAGTACAGGCCAGTTACCATTTATTGCGGACAGTGTGATATGGCATAACCCTAGTTGTGGCTGTATCTGATGCACACATTGACCCGGCATGTCCCAGGCATGTTCAATAGGAGACTTTGCTCTACAAGGTTAGTCAATGACTTTAGAATAAACAGATTTTCAACAGCGGATTTCTTTGAACTCTAAAAATAATTCACCAGAGAAAAAATGATGTAGACCTCACATGCAACAACCTACCGCAAAGTGAACTTGGGCCGGATTTATATCACAAGACAAAACAAAAAAGCGGGTAATTGTTAATTGGACAATTGGAACAATAATCACTTTGTTCCAATTGTCTTTTTTCCTGTAAAAGCTGGAAACTAAAGTCATGCAAAAAACAGAAAGTAGAATTTCTCGAGTGCACCTTGTGTCTACCACCATCTGTACTTCTGTTTGATTGTCTATTGCATTTCCACACACATTTTTACTCAGAGTTTTAGATTTGAACAGAACCCTAGTAAACATCTCTAACTGCCTGTTGATCTGTTTTCCAGATTAATTGTTTGTCATTCAGCTTCTCCAATAAACAAATTATTTCAGCCCTACATGGGAGTGAAGTAAGAGCAATTGTCTTTGATTAGGCAACAGCACGCTGCTTCAATTACATCTGGCATATGTCAGAATCACTGTGTGGGATTTTTCTGCTGTAAAGACTTGCTGTAGAGTTAAATTAGCCCAGAGGTTAAATGTATGATATAGTCTGTTAATATGGGCTGAATAATAAGAAATTTTGCACATGCACGTAAACATGATTCCTGCTCACATGTGCAGACATGCTTGTAAATTTAAGTCATGCGTCATCTCTTTGATCTGTTTTCTGCATGTCGCAGTGCGGGCAATCATGTTGATGTAGTAAACCCATAAAATAATAAGTTAAAACAGCAAAAGAAGCGTACACCTGTTTATTTATATGTATTTTCTTTTCCAAATCTAAGCTCAAAGCCTCAGTCTCCAGTTTGAATGAAAATTCTGCCTTTTGCTAGCAAAGGTAAAACTAGAATGAATTAAATTTGTGACAGATATATTTATATTTTGCTAAACTATAAGTTAGGTCTGGATATTGTTAAAGAGCCATTTGTAGAAGTTGTAAAACTAGTTCTGGCCTTAAAAGATAAGTACTGGGACAAGCTCTGCTTTATTATTGTTCATATGAGGGTATCGGCAGTGTTTTTTGATATTCCATTAAATGAAAATGGATAGAAATTAAAGTTATAAGAAGTCAAGTGTAAAAGTCATTCCAGTTCAAAAGCAGCATCTGCTGTTGCTCCAAACATCTCTGGATGTTTTAATTGGCTGTGAGGTGAACTATATCACATGGTCTGTTATTCTGAGCTGGATAAACAAGCACACACATGAGTACTTAAACCCTTACAGGTATCGCACCCTTGACCAGAGCCCTGTTTTGCAATGTGTTCTGTTTTCTGTATCTATCACTGTTGAGTCTATGGAAGGAGTTGTGACATGACCATAACAAAGGAAACAAGGTGATGCGTGAGCAGTATACTGTACAGCTGTTGATGTGTCTGTTACTCAGCTCAGTTCTAATTAGGAAGGATTGTGATTATAAGATTCTTCTAATGTTTAATGTTATGACAAAGTGTTGCTAGGTTAAAAGGATAAATGAAACAGGTGACGAGGTGCAAACATCTGTAATACAGTGAAACAATGAAAAGATATTTCCTTTGTTGTCCTTCTTCCATTTGTGTCATATTTCCATCCTATTAGAAACATATTTCTGCATGTACCTTCCCAGAAGTAAGAGAGTATTGAAAATGAAAAACACGTACAGTATAAAGTCTTTTTTTTCTCTCCCTCTTTCTGCCTCTAAGAGCTCAACAACAGAAACCATGAAGAGGCTGCCCTTCTTAGGCCAGCTTTTGGGTCAGCTGTGCTGGAATCCTTATGTCACCGTGTGTGGTGAGTGGAGCTTCTGGACAACTTTCACTCAATCGCTAGTGGGTTTCACAGCCCCAAAACAGATAAAAGTAATAATGGTGGTAATCATTCTCGCATGGTGTATAATGCGTTATGTGGTGGTGTATTTTTTTGCAGATACAAGCAGAGGGCTGCTGCTTGGGTGTCTTTGGGGACTGTACTCAGAGCGTCCAAGCAATGCTGTGGAGAAAAAAGCCAACCAGTGGATACGGGTACGCACTTAGCATTTTAAATCTTTATCAGTGGCTCATTCAGGTTACTAATAAAAGTTGGTCTGACTTTTGATATATTTTGAAGATGGTCACAGTTTTGTATATGGCTCAGTGCTTTTTTTCAGTATATCTGTGACTGTTTATGTCATATAAGTTTAGTGATTATCAGTGATAATTGCAGCATATTCACTAAGACCTGGTGACCTGATATATTTTATTGTGAGAATGTCAGAAAAAGACACAAAATATATTACACAAAGGGGAACAAAGATGGTTTCACTTGAATATGCAGTGAAGATGTAATTCGTGTCTGAAGCCAAAATTCTCAAGTTCACTTCACAAGTTGACTTAATATAGAAACTTGTGGCATGTACTATATGTGTTATAGTTCTACTGTGAGTAGATATCTATCACAAAAAAGGAATCCTGGAAAAAATAGAGGCGAAAGGAACTATAAAATTCTGATATTGTACTAGTTGTTTTTATGCCTTTATAACATTTAGGCATTTTCCTTCCTATTGCCATCATATTAAAACCTGGTGTGTTTGCTATTCATGTTCTAATTCGTTCTGGACCGAGTTGACATACAGATTATTTGGCTGTTACAGATCATTCTTTTAGCAAATACTCATAAAAGAATCTCTCTTTGACTGCCTTCGGGCTGCTGAAGAGATTTTCAGTCTAATATACTTTTAATAGGAGTTTGATGGCCAGCTCTCTCTTTCCTCTTCAATTGAACATGGATGATGAATGTCGTAGATTGGATCTCTGTTTGCCTAAGCTTTTGTGCCCCAAACTGTAAAACATATTTTGAAAGCAAATCAAAATGGACTGTTTTACTGCCTCTTGTCACCAGAGGAGGATCAGCCTTCATATTATAGTTAGCGGATCCTGTTAACTGTGTGTTCTCAGGGCGCACATACAAAGGAGGGAACGGGAACAGAGGGAAGAAAAGATTCTGTGGTGTTCAACTTTGAGAGGGTTCACACAGATGGCTTATGATAAACAATGTGGAACATTCACATTTTTGCCAGATTATCTGTGTGTTAGTATTACTTGGATTAATTTCTCATCTAATAAAACATCCTTTTAATTGGAACAGTGTCTTGGAAGTAAACTTTAAATTTTTCCAGAGGGTCTTTGACCTGCAAGAGGAGAAGCAGAGTGCATGTGTGCATTGTGGTTGTGTACATAGGTGTACGTGAACTATACTAAGATATGAAGATTAATATTACTTTCTCAAATAACAATAAGACTCGTTTATGATTAGATAGGAGAGATGACCTGTCCTGGGTGTAGCTCACCTCTAGCCTGATGACAGCTGGAGTAGGCCCCAGCTCCCTCATGACTTTGAGCCAGTTTAGATAAGGGGTTAATAAAAATGGATAGATGGTGAAGATATAACCGCTCAGTTACAGTTACAACAGTTGTAACTTAAAGAATGAACTGGTGCCGTCTACACGAACAGCTAGAAAAACCTATTTATTTATTCATTTATTTACTATCACCCTATCACACATGCATATGTCAGTGTATTGTGCATTGTAAAAAAATCAGATTACACTGGAGGAGTGGAGGACAGAAAGTGGCAGGCCTAAAAAACTTTCTGTAGCAGATGAACAGTATCTAAAAAGTCATGTTTTTAAGAAAGGTGAAAAAACTCAGCTAGCAAAGACCTGACACAAAGGACCCCAACTGAAGAGTGTTAGTGGATGGCTGGCTGTCAAGAAGCCATTCTTGAGGTAGTTGAAATCATTGTCATTATGTACGAAGGAGGTCAGGAGAGAGGTTCAGTGGTTTACAGCCATCTGTAAAACATGGTGGAGGCTTTTCCTAGTAAAGTAATATAAATTAGGGGTGGCTACAGATTTTTTCCCATACTGTAAATAAAACCATAAATTAATCTAGAGACAACTTGGTTAGTTTTTCCAGTTTTTCCATTGTATTTTCAAAGTAATGTAATGCTTGTTCATGATGGTTTGGTAGTAGCTGCACTGACAGCCAGTGCTGGGTTCACTGAGGTCATTTCTAGAAAAATGGTTCACATGTATTGTGTACTGTGTAGCACTTGAAAGTACAATAACATAACATAACCACCTCTGTAGCTGCTCCTCATTGTCCTTCTCTTGTCCTCAAAAGGAGCTTCCATTTACCGCAAAAGACGGGAATAACGGGAAGAACAAAAAAACCTTTTCACCGCAACTCGGCCCATCTGGGAGAACAGGGCAGATGTATGGTTTTAGGCCAGAAATGGTCTGTCTCCGTGTCTCTCCCCGTGTCTGTGTTGTGTTGGGCTGACTGTCCTGGAATGCAGAAAGCAGCCTGTTTTCTGTTAGCCCTGTCTGATCTTGCTCCCCAACATTGTTTTCTTGCTGCCTCTGTAATAAGCTGAGTTTCTGATGCTAAGTGGCACCTAATTTATTTTTTTTTAAATTTAATTATTTTTTGTGCATGTTTGTGCATGCACATTTGAGTATTTGCACTAATATGTGTGTTTTGCCTGCCTGCTACTGTGTGTAATGTTAGTAGCCATATATTTCTATTTTTATTATTAAAAAAATGATAGTACTTAAGAGTACTCAGCCTTTTCTCCCATGTGTCTTTGCCTCACCCCTCCCTGTCTGCCTCTTTTCCCCACATCTGAGTGTTCTGACTGGGTTTGAAGAATTCCTGTTATAGCTGTAGGCTATGTCAGATAGTCATTAACTCAATTGGTCTGTTTCTCGACATCCTGTACTTGCAGAGAGACCACACAGTGCTGCACTACCATGGCATGAGCTTTGAGGAGATGACAGATAAGCAGAGCATGAGAGTATAATATTAGAGGGACAGAAGATGAACCGTTTGATATCTTAATCTTTGATGTCTATCTTTAGTGACTCAAACAGAGTGAACCACAGCTTGGCCCTGGAGCCACAGTGGCTACTTCACTTTTAAAACATATTTCTTATTATTGGCTAACACTGGCTCCTTTTATGTGTTTTTATTTGAAGATGAAAGTAGCTTTGTCTCCATTTATCTGATTCTTTTTGGGTGTCATTGCCCGATTGACTGAGATTCTCTTTTCCATTTCTTCCTTTTATTTATGAGGAAGAGTTTTTCATCGTTTCATCGCTTGTTTGTTTTCTACTTGATACACAAACAACATATCTAAGCGTTAAAGACTGTGACTTTTAAATGGCCACCAACAGACACATGCATTCTCATGTCAGAATTAATAATTATAGAATTAATAGAAATAACTATGAGTAGGGCTTGCAAGAATACTGGGCATGTAAAATGAATATGCACCTGACACTTTATTAGGTACACCCATTCAGCTACTTATTAACAGAAATATCTCGTCAGTTAATCACATATCAACTCAATTGCTTTAGGCATGTAGACCACCTGCTGAAGTTCAAACTCAGTGTCAGAAAAGGGAAGAAAGGTTGATTTAAAGCCTCTTTTCCATTAGTACCTACTTGGTTTGACCAATTTTCTATTATAATCGAGTACCACCTAATGTACGTTGTCGTTGTCATAGCAGTGCTGCATAGCATGGCAATCGGTGGCATGCAGTGTGACAACGTCACATTTTAGTGCCTGCTCGCATCGCTTGGAACAACAGCCGAGCAGGTAACCTAATGGAAAACCCTGGAAACCTTGGCGATCCATGGTGAGTCAATCAGAGGAGTTACTAATGGAAATGGGGCTCTTGAAGTCGGATGGGCTGGTTTGAGTATTTCAGACACTGCTAATCATCTGGGACTTCCCTGCACAACCATCTGTAGGGTTTAGAGAAAATGTTTATTTAAAAAAAAAAAAAAACTATACAAAAAACTAGGGACAAGTATCTTGTTGATGTCAGAGGAAATTAACCAGACTGCTTCAATCCAGTAGGAAGGCAACAGCAACTCACCACTCAACATTTCTTATAACCAATGTGGGCAGAAGAGCATCTCTAAACGCACAGCACATCAAACCTTGAAGCAGATTAGCTACAGCAGCAGAAGACCGCACCGGGTGCCACTCCTTTTAGCTAAGAGCAAGAAACGCAGGCTACAGTTCACACTGGCTTATCAAAACCGAACAGCAGAAGATTGGAAAAACATTGCCTGGTCTGATGAGTCTTAATTTTTGTTTAGAAATTCTGCCTTATTGAACATAACTGAGTGTACTGTACTCAAATGGCCTCCATTACATCCCAAACTCAGTCCAATAAAGCACATTTGGGATGAAGCGGAAGGGTGGGTGGATTTATAATTACAATTACTTTGTCATACTTTTCCCTTAAAGTCAAAAGTTAAAATTTAGAATAAAGGAATATAATTAATGTTATTTTGTCTACTTGCTAACGATTTTGTTTTTCTTTTCCTATTATAGCATAAATCATGACCAATGTGTCAACAAAAGGGAAGCTCAGTCTAAAAAAGAAGCAGTGCATTGAAAAGAATCAAAAAGCTAAAACTATATCATAAAAGTTGCTGAATTTAAAAGGGGTGTTTCTTGTAAAACTTTTATTTTCAATCTGAGTTGGCTTCATGACACAAATGATTTTCTTTCAAAAATCAATGTCTTAAAATGTCCATATACACAAGGTTTATGGGGTCAAAAGTGACACATTTGGCCATTTTGGTGGAAAACTTAAATTGCTCTTGCTTCTTTCCTGTAGCTGTCTTTGTGCCAGGTTTGAGGGCAGTTGCTTCTCTCTTTATTATTTTCTATAATGAGCCTTTTTTGCACTCTTATCCTTCATTTCGTCTTCTTTTTTTGTCTTTGCTGTTTTGACCATCTGAGGTTATACTTCAGTCTTTCTTTGGTTTTGGGAGAATTCAGTCATGGCTTAGTAATTGTTAACAGACACCCATCAAAAACAACCCAAGCCTTTGCGTTGTGCATTTTTCTACATCCTCTGTTTTAATTTTAGATTTATGGAGGGATAATTTCTATGGCAGCAATGGCAGTCAATGTCCCCAAAGCCAACTTAGTTGCTTATGACTTTTAAACTGCAGCCATCGCAGTGCATTCCAGTGTCCCTCTGATATTTCTTCTAACCAGCCTCCCTTCCCTCTCATTCCCCAGCCTCACTGTGCCTCCTTACCAAGGGTGGGATAAGATTGATCGGTTTTTTTTATGCACTCAATGTGCAGAGTTTGAGGGCTCTCAGATGGTAGTTATTGGGTTGTTTTTTGCGACTATGTGGAGGGTAAGCATCTTAGCGTGTTGTAGGGCTTTGCCAAAGAAACCACACATCCTCACCAACAACGCTGCAGCATCCCTACATTGGTTTCTGTTTTTCTGCTTCACTTGAGTTCTTTTCTTTATAAATTGTGCTCCAAAGTCTCCTTTTCTCCTTATCTATTGTTAAGCGCACACTGTTTGTAGTTTTAGGGGATTGGTTCTTTGTGGTATAGATGTTTCTCTGTTTTTACTGCAGCTCTATGTCTAGTGAAGATGTGAGGCTTTGGCTGTTTCTGTTGGATCTCACTTTCCAGCCTGCAACAGTATGTCAAATCTGTGGTTGAGTTGAGGGGATTTCTAAAGTTTAAATCAATCTCTAATTTCATGTTATGGATCTTTGAGTTTTCAAGCACTTCTGAAGGAATTCTGAAGAATATTTTTGTCAAAAATTCAGCGTATCATTCACGAGACCACTGAATGCTGTGTGGCATCACTTTTGGTTTTTAAATGCCAACACTGAAAGTAAAAACAAGGCGATATGTCTCAACGCTTCTTCTGCTGTGACATATTTATTAAATATTTTGAGAAATCGTACATCTTGGCAGTTTTGCTGTTTTATTGAAAGCGGTTTGAGAGTTACTCATGTAGCATTGTGTCTTACACTATGAGCATTGTGTTCCCTCCTGTTGTTCCTTGATTACGACCAGCATTTTTTTGAAGACCAGAATCAGCTGAGTTTATTAGTCTAGTTTATCAGTGTATGATGAGGCCCCTTTTAAAAAATTCTCGTAAAACACCAAGGCCCTCTGTAAGAAGGAATGTTCATCTCTGAAGTTGCTCATATGCTGTCCATACAGTCTCACTTACTGGAATACCCTTTCTCCACTCATGTGTTTCAAATGATGTGATGCCAGTAGAGTCATCCTATATTCCAGTAACTAATTAGCTTTGATGTTATGGATCTTAGGGTTTGGAAAATTGTATCAAAGTCTTGTTATATTGTGATGCACGTACAGTCAAAAGAAAAAAAAATCACTGGACTCTGCAGTCCTGTGAAAAACTAAGTACACCCTTTGATTCATGAGCTTGCAGAACAAGCTTTACCAGCAAAATCTTGAAGTAATCATTTCTCTGGGACTTTATCAGTCTCTCACATCATTGTGGAAGAATTTTGACCCACTCTTCTTTACAGCATTTCTTTAATTCATTGAGGTTTGTGGGCATTTGTGTATGCACAGCTCTCATAAGATCCCACCATTGCATTTCAATTGGATTGAGGTCTGGGCTTTGACTGGGCCACTGCAAAACCTTGATTCTTTTCTTTTTCAGTCATTCTGTTGTCCATTTGTTTCAAGTGTTTTGTCTCATCATCTTGTTCCATCTTGTTCCATTACCCAGTTTGGGCCAAGCTTTAGCTGTTGTACAGACTGCCTGTGATTCTTGAATACTTTGGTATACAGGGGGAATTCATGGTTGACTTGATGCAAGGTGCCCAGGTTCTGTGGCTGCAAAACAAGCCCAGATCACCTGTCCATCACTGTATTTCACAGTTAATATAACAGATTTAGGCTGAAATGTGATGTTTTTTGTTAACATCTTTATTTTTTGTCTCATATACAAAGGACATTGTTCCAGATGGCTTGTGGTTTGTTCAGGTGAAATTTTGCAAACCTAAATGGTGCCATCTTTTTAGAGGCGTAAGGCTTTCTTCTGGTAGCAGTTCTAAACCAGCCATGCTTGTTCAGGCTTTTTGTGATTGTCCTTTCATAAGCTTTAACATTTACATTCTAACTAAGGCTAGTAGAGCCTGAGCTCAAGCTCTTACACTTTTTGGGAACTTTCCAGAGTATTGAGCAGTGGGTTGGCAAGGATGTCCGTTCCCGAGAAGATTCTGTAAACACACATTTGAATGGTGCAGACCACCAAACCAATCTTTTATTAGCAGCACCTGATTGCTACTTGCGTTCTTAATTCCTATAGAAGCCATAAGGGTGTTTCTTTTCCACATGGCTGTATGCATACAGTACATATATTTTTCTTCACATTGTGTTTTCTGGCCTTCCACAGAAAGTATTGTGTCAGCTTTCCACAGAAGAAGATGAAACTGCAGCACAAGCGTTAATGAAGTGTACGGGTGTACCAGCTAAAGAGTACCACCTTAAAGTCCTGAGAAAGGTATTATTGCTTTGTTTCTGTTGGTATCATTCATTACATACAAAGATATTGAATTTAACATGCTTTATATGTAAACTGTGCTTTGACCGGCTTTTCAGAAGGTGGCGCTGCTGCAGGAAAACGTTGGACAAAGCTGCACATTATTTAACAGTCAGAGGTAAATGTGAAAAATAAATAAATAAAATATGTAGACCAGCTGGATAAGTGCCATTCATATTTCATCAGTGGGTTGTTTTGTTTCTTAACGAAAATGTTGTAAAATGGTGAAAAAATTAATCATCATAGTTTATATAAAACCTTCTTGAAACTATCTTTAATAAAGGCTAATAAAAGTATTTATTAGCATTTATATACAGCAGAGAAAATAACAAATCCTCACAGTTTAGATCCAGGGATGGTGATGTAATCAGTCATTTAACATCATATTAGCTAACTCTTTGACTAACTGCTGCCACTCTAGAGGACACTAATAGATAACTTTTGTCAAAGTTGTTAGTATTAGCTTGTAGAATGGTTAGTATAATTATGTGTGCACTTAAAATCACATTTGAATCCAACACACTGTGAATTTTTAAATAATAGGATGTGTGGAAAGGAGGACTGAAAATAAAACTTGAGCCTGGATGGATTTCTGTCTTTTCTATGATAATAGCAGAGTTGTTTATGTTTAACTTGAGGTAAAGTACTGTGTTTCATTGTTCTGGTAACAGTGACAATAAAGATCTATCTTATCTTCCATGTAGGTGTTCATGTGACAGGATTGTGGATATATCAGAGGCATGCATCCCCATTGTCACTTGTCCCGAGGCATCTTCTCTCATTAGTCTATTGCTACAGCGGCCGGTGGCTTGTGTCACAGAAGGTCTCAGTGAAGACTTTCTGAATGCTTTGACCTCTGCTTACTCAAGGTAGTAAAGTATTAAGGGTTTGAAGCTGAATATTTTATGACCTAGTCCATTATCACATTGTATTTACTGTACTATATTGAGCATTTTAATTGTTGTATTTTATAGATTGGAGCATTACATAGGCAAACAAAGGGCGATTTCTTGGCTCATATAGTTGAGATGTAGAAAGGATTTTCCCAAATGTAACCCGGAATTTTATCTGATTGTGATATACATGCATCTACAATATACACAATATTCACAGCTGGGAATATACATCCAGTGATGTAAGTTATTCTTCTTTTCCCAGGCAGGGTTTGGCATTGGAGGAGCAGGCCTTGGTATCTCTGTGGTATCACAGCTTTTCCAGCCTGGAAGAAGCAGTCCTCAGTCTGTTGCAGTCTGTTATAACTACAGGGTTAACACCACAGAAGCTAGAGCAACAAGTAGCACAGTCACTGCTGGTGGGTAAACGTTTGTTTTCTAGTTATTTTCTACCTTAATTCTGCAGTGTACAAAACGTCATCAAAAAATACCCATGATTCTCTATCAAAGCCTGAGTTTGAAACCCAGACAATCAGTTATATTGTAAACTTTGAACATTTGAAAATTAGGAGCTGATTTAAAATACATTTGAAACAGTTACATCTAAATCGTACCTGACACGATTGTTGACTAGTCTGCTGGGCTATAGATCAAGTCTCATCTTTTTTCCCCCATCATTTACATTTTATAGCAACAATTTGGCAATACTATTGTAGTTCATGACAGTCACAGAAGTGCCAAAAAGTTTTTAAAAAGTATACGTGCTGTATCTGAAGAGCCGAACTTATGATGAAATACGAGTATCTAAGGATATTGTTGTTTTATGTTGACAGAGTTGGAGAGAATGTGCAGAATGTTGTCCTGTTGTACTGTGAGATTTTCTGCAGTTTTACTGCTGCATGAATTGGCCTCATTTATTCATATATTGGTGATATACTGCTGCTGTTAAATTAGTTTGTTATGCACAAACTTTGACTCATCTGCCCTGAATTACAGGGGCTCGCATGAGAAATCATTGCACACTCCTTATGTGTTAAGCTGCAGTTTTAGCTGCTTCTAATATAGGCCTTGCTGCAAAATTTTGCTGATTATAATATGCATAATTCTGGGAAACATTCCTTTGCTTTTTTTGGTGACTCTTTATGGACTGTTCTTGCCCGGCTAACACCAGTTGGCTTTGCGCTGCATGGGTCTCACATAATTTGGCAAGCTCTTAACCCCATCTCACATCATTTGGCCTGTGCTACACAGCCTTTGCTGTGCCGGGTAAGTACGGAGCTCTCTGTCGCTCGAGTTCTTGGCCACTCCTAAGTTCATATAACTTAAGATCATGTCCAGTCAGAGGTGATTTTGATTTATAAATTGTTATGACTGGTTGATGAAAATGACGTCCTCGTTGCTGCAAAGTGCTCACAAAGTAAAAGCAGTGAGTGGTGTTCTTTTTTTTGGGAGGAGGGGCAACAGAGGCTGCTTTTTTTTTATCCCACATTTAAAACTTGTTTGCCAAATTAGTGAAGCCTCAGTGAGATGTAAGGACAACAATAATAATTAAGTGTGTCACTGAAACAAGACAATTCGAGAAAGCTGTGAAAAAACACTGAAATTAGATACAACAGTGCCAACCCGAATCTGGATGTGTGTCTAAAGCAGACATTTTTTACACATTGTTTGTGCCAAACATCTGTACACAACAATAAAATACTTGTGTGCGCGTTATGAATGGCATCCTATTTACCTAGCCCTTTGATTGCACTCCGAGTGGAAGTTATAAATGTCAGTGAAACTCGGAAACAAAATTTGACCTGTCATCTTGCTCCAGTTAACTTGGATAAAGTTTGTCAGTTGTGTCACTCTTGTTTTCACAGAGTGATGGTCTACTTGAGCTGTGTATATAACAAGGTAGCAAAGCACACGTTCTCAGTTTTAGATAGGGACATGCTTGTTTGCATGCACTGATACTGCATGCACAAAAATGTGCGTGTCTGCTAACTTCTGGGTTAGATTCCTGCTTCTTCCTCTTTAGTTTGCAGGGACTGCTTTGATGGAAAGTTTTATAAACAGTTGAACTAACTTTGTATATAAGGGATGTAATTTTTGCCTGTTTATTTCTCTGCTCCGGATTTACAATGGCATGTTTGTATGTTTGGGAACCCCTGGACAGATTATTCATGTATATGTTAATGTCTGTTTGCTAAAGGGGTTGTACTTTACAAGGTGTGCCTCCACTTTTGGTAGAGCTGTACGATCTCTGATTTTCATCACCTTACACACAAATAGATACATTCAGATTCGTGTTTCGTGCATGTTGAGTATACAATGTGTAATATTCTGTCGGGATACAAATAACGTGAGACATAAAAGCACACTGGATTGCGTCTCTCCTCAACTCTTTTGCTCACTTGTTTAGACTACATTCAAAAATGGGAACCATGGAATTACTCTTACATTCCTCATTTCGGCTTGTCCCACCCCCATGTGATCCAGTGAGAAGCGCAGGCCCAATAACAATAAACACTCACTTCCTGGGTCTGACTGCCAAAAACAGAATGTTTGTTGTGTGCTGTAATTGACCCTCCTTGAAGTGTTAGTGGTAAGGTATGGAGGAAGACGCTAAAAAAGTCCCATCTGTTTTTACTAAGGCGGAAACCATGACAGTTCACATGCATGCATGCATGTTGGCATGCAACCCACATAATATGCAGATGTACACTGTTATACATAAACTCTATGGAATTCCATACCCGTGCAAACAGGCTGGTTAATGGTGTCTTCTGAACTGAGAGGAGAGAAAAGAAACACACATGTTATAAAACTAAGAATAAAATCACTTTGTTACAAGATGTTGTAATTACACCACATAAACACTTGGCGGTGCTGTTTATTTCTGTGAATGTAATTGGTCTCATAATTTGGCGCTTTGTGTGGTTAAAAGTCTGCCTAAACTGGTGGAAATGCAATTTAGCGCCCTATTTATATAATCAAGTTCTAACCTATTAGTGTTTTAATTCAAACAGTGAACGGTGAGCTACATTTTTTTTAAAATACTGACACAAGTGGTAGCTCTAAATTGGCTATGTGTAAATTAAATAAGTTAAAAGGCTTACTCCTATCTGCATCCCTTCTGTATCATTCCACTAGCACATTATTTTGCAGGAATAAAGCCATTTCTCCCCCATAGTGAAGTGCTTGTCCTTATATAAGATGGGTGTTGGGTTGGAGGATAATTAGGGACTAGAAAATATGAACAGTGCAGCTGTTAAATTTTTGTGCTGGGGCGTTTAAGAATGTGTTAAATCCAAAACACATGATGAGTGCATTTAAGGAGGAGATGAGAAAGTAATTGTGTGTGGGGGTGTTTGTGTGTACGTGAAGGAAGGGCTGACAGAGTGGTAAACTGAGTGTTTAATGAGGAGAGAGTGAGAACAAGGATAACTGAGGCTTAAAAGCAGAATGTTTCTGGGTGATTCAACAGTGACACCTTCTGGTCAGTATTCTGGACAAACATTCAAAGTGGTTTAATGGGAGCAGGTATTTATTGTCAGTAATTTCTGTATGGATTGGATTGGTAGGGTTTTTTATTTTTTTTATTTTTTTTATTTTTTTAGCATTTGTGAAGTATTTAAATTTTTGTGTGTTTCTGTGTTTCAGCCTAAAGCTTGTGCTCAGCACTGCTCAATATTCTTGGTTGTAAATGACATCTTTAGGTGAGTTCTGGCTGAAATATGTTATGTTTGTGTAGAAAGTCAGTATATATTTCTGGTGCTTACTGAATATTACAGTGATATGCTGTTACTGAACGTGTACTTTGCAGGTCCATCCTTAAGCAAGCCGAAGGAAATGAGTCTGTTAAGACTCTGGTCCAAACCTTTACCAAGTGTTTCCTGAGGGAACTGGCACTGCTGAAGCCTCAGGTCAGCTACAATAAATGCATACATGTTTGTTTCTTGCAGCACTGCAAACAGTCATTTGACTAATAGATTATTTCAGTCTATTCATCTCTAGTTTCTGAAAACATTTTGACAAAGGCTTGGATTCGCAAAGTTGCATCTGAACAAACCACAACACTTGCAACACTGCAACAATGTCCTTTGGACATTTGAGACCAACATCGAGATATTTGGCCATAATGCACAAAAAACAAACAAACACAGCAGATCAGCACAAAACCTCATACCAAGTACGGTGATGGAGAGGTGATGATATGGGCTTGCAACAGGACAGGGATCTCAGTCACAGCGGAAAATCTGCAATGGAAGGGAAAAGAAGAGAGTCCAGGTGCTGCTCAAAGTCCAGTCAAATTGTGACAGGACCTTAAGAGAGTTTTGCATAAATTATTTGCCACAAACTTCACTCAGTTAAAGCATTGTCATAAAAAGAACTAAATTTCTCCATGACAATGTGAGAGCCTGTTAAAGTCATACAGAAAATGATCACTTCAGCTTATTGCTGCTAAAGGTGATTCTACAAGCTACTGAATCACAGTTTTTCAGCAGGCCGTATGGAGTCCTGTGAAAACTTTCTCTTTCACAGGATTGTAAGTGTCGAGCAGATTTTCTCCAGTGATTCTTATCTAGCGTGGAAACTAAAGAAAGGGTACTTTTAAACCTGAGGGTTATACACAAACACAGCAGTCGACAAGCAATTACCTCTAGAGCTGCAGGAAAAATCACTTACTTGATGAATCCTCCACTTTATTATCACTTGAACTCCAGCTGGGAACCTGCTGCTCACACCTAACACAGCACATTTCACACCCCTGCATCATAGACAATGAATTCACATCATCAGTTTGCAGGTAATAACTCTGTACAGATAAATGTGGAAACCACTGTGAGCTCTTACACTTCTGTGTCACTGTGTACTTTCCAACTTTTGCTAAAACTCTCAGCCCTCAGCTGACACATGTTCTCTGTCACTGTTTGGGGAGCATTCATCCAAACAGTTTGTGGGACTGTAAGGAATAATCTGGCACTTACATGTCAGCCATTCCAGAAAACAGATGTGTTACTATGTAGGGATGATGTATTATCTGCTATGCAGCTTTGTGAGTAGAGCATTTCCTTTCTTTTCACCTCTATTAACCACTAGATGGCAGTGCTATAGTGCATTTACAGTGGCCTCGATTTTAATGGCTGTAGTCACCCTGCACAAAACGCTACCTATTACACGCTACATTACACATTAGCACCAACTGTATCACTGTTACACAGCCTCCCATTCAAAATGCCATTTTTCAGGCTTTCAGAGCACACTGATGCATGAGTTGAAGGAAACTGTGATTTACATTGATGAAGCTGAGGTAAAAATGTGCTTTGTGTTGTTTCAGACAAGCATATCTGTGAAAGCCTTCTTCCCACAGTCGCCTTCAAGTCTGCTGGTTCCCCTCTTGACGATGCCATCAGGTCAGTGTGCAGACACACATGTTGTGTGCGTCATCGTCTGCTTTTGGATGTTTCACTCTGACACTATGCACAAAACCCATCACTGTGAAGAAGACCGTGATTAGTTACGCTTTATCACTGTGTAAACAGTTTTCCTGCAGCAGAATGAACGGTCTTTTGTGCGTCTTGTTCTTGCTAATCAATAGTAGTTAGTTTATAACTATGAAGCCTTTTATGTCAGACATGAAAAATGGTGATTTGAAAAGAAACGGAGGCTTAGGTGTCAGTGCCTGTGTTATTGGGATAGCTGTTTTCCTGTTTTTTATAAAAATGAACAAATGAAAATATGGGTCATCATACATAAACACACAAAGCATTTTTATTTGTCTTATCAAAAAGGATCAGTATTATCTATGCTGGATGTGTATCACTGTGCTAACAGTTTTTGTGTTTGGGAATCTTTACAATTAAAGAGATGCACAGTAGGTGAGTGCAGGAGCAAAACGGAGCAGTAAGCTTATCAGTGTGTGCCCAGACTGGCCTGTAGGCAGGAATGATTTACATGAATGGAGCCATTTAGGGACACGCTGGAGCCCAGCCAGAACTCAGAGTTAATTATTACTGTGTGTGTGTGTGTGTGTGTGTGTGTGTGTGTGTGTGTGTGTGTGTGTGTGTGTGTGTGTGCGCGTGTGCGTGTGCGTGTGCGTGTGTGTGTGTGTGGTGAAGGGCAATTTTTCACCAGGGACTGAATAGAAATGGTACTGAGAAAAGTAGAAGATTTGAGGATTTATTATGATTCGTGCCCTCTCTGAAAAAGCCACGAATTACATTTTAGCATTGCATTGTTAAAACACAGCCTTGGGAAAAAACTTGGATCACGCTGACAAGTATTTGAAATATTTATTCAAGTTTGTTTGTCAACCTCAGGTGTCATTTGGACTGCGTTTCTGTGAAAAAATTTGGTTTGCGGTGGGAAATCTATTTTTTACAATGCAATGTGAAAAAACTATTTTAACAGCAGTTAAAATGAATCCTGAAAAGCACAAGAAAGTAATCACAGTTGGGCCATTTCTGCTTTGAAATTACACTCATTGGCCACTTTTCAGGTACACCTGTTCAGCTGTTTGGTATTGGTATGCAGTTAGAAATGGTCAAAACAACCTGTTGAAGTTCAAAACAAGCGTCGGAATGGGGAAGAAAAGTGATTTAGGGCAGCGGTCCCCAACCTTTTTTGCACCATGGACCGGTTTATGTCTGACAATATTTTCATGGACCGGCCTTTAAGGTGTCACAGATAAATACAACAAAATAAAACCAGTACCGGTACCAAAAAAAAGAAGATTTATTGATAACACACGGGAAAAGACTCAGGGAAACAGAGTTAAGGATAAAAATAACAATAAAAAACGATTAAAAACCCTGAAAACCATAAATTTCACACCCGAGCCTCAACTCTCGTGGCCCGGTACCAAACGACTCACGGACCGGTACCGGTCCGGGGGTTGGGGACCGCTGATTTAAGGGACTCTGGATGTCATATGGATTTCAGAAAATGTTCCAATGAGATTTTCCCACACAACCATCTCCGGAGTTTACAGAGATTGGTCCAAAAAAGAGAAAATACCAAGTGAGCAGCAACTCTCTGGGTGAAAACGCCTGTTGATGCCAGGAGTCAGAGGATAATTGCCAGACTGCTTTGAGCAGATAGGAAAGTAACAGTAACTGAAATAACCACTCCTTACAACCAAAGTATCTGTGAACACACAAAACATCAAACCTTTAAGCAGATGAGCTACAGCAACAGAGGACCACACTGGGTCCTATTCCTGCCAGCTAAGAAAAGGAAACTGAGGGTACAGTTCACACAGGCTCACCAAAATTAGATAACAGAAGTCTGTAAAAATGTTGCCTGCTCTAATGAGTCTTGATATCTTCTGATGACTGCTTCCAACAGGGTAATGTAGGGTAATGTGAACGGTTGTTTTGTTTTGTTTTTAAACATGACTGTGAGTGCACTGTACTCTTCCACAGTCACCAAATCTCAATTCAGTAGAGCACCTTTTGTTAGTTTCCATGAGTTGTGAGCTCGAGTTTTTACTTTTGTAATTTCAGTAGTTTTGTTTTCTGATCCTTGTGTTGGATACCTCTTGTATTATCTGTGTCTCTACTTTAGTTATTGATGACTTTAGATTTATTAGTTACCTTCCTGCTCCTTTCCTTACCTCAGGCCTGTGATTCTTTGTGTTTCTGTAAAGAGCTCAGCAATAAAGCTCCCTTTGTGAGATTACTTTTGGTCTCTGGAGTCTTGCATCTGGGTCCACTCCCTGTCTACCACACATCCGAACCGTGACACCTGTGGGATGTGGTAGAAAGGGAGAGAACCATCTGTGATTTGAAGCGAAAAATCTGCAGCTATTGTGTGATGCGATCATGTCAATATGGACCAAAATTTCTGAGCGATGTTTGCAGCACCTTGCTGTATCTGTAACACAGAGAATGAAGGCAGTTCTCAGCTCAACACTAGCAAGGTGTACCTAACAGAGTGTCCAGTGAGTGTAAATGTGCAAGATATTTGGAGGATTGTTTATGTATTTTACTAATAAAAAGCTTAACTATTATCTTAGCTAAATATAATTATATTATCTATTTTAATATATGTGAACATGCTTTTTTTCTGGTAATATGATAAGATTTAAAGATTTAACAAATCTAAAACGAGGCTGTCAAAGGCATACAAATATTTATTGGTTTTGGTCCTCTTATCCGTCTATTTCAAACTAAGGGAATAAATTTATCTATGAAGATCTCTTTTTGGATTCAGTGAAACTGCTGTGCCATTTTTGCTGTATTTTGACTTTCAATAGACCAAATAATTTTCCCGTAAATGTAGAAAATAGCTGGCAGATGAATCAATAATTAATATAATTGCTGGTTGCAGCAGTTTGCGGTGTTATGGGGAATTAAATGTTGGAGTCACATTTTGATTCTTGGGTTATTGTAGTGCTACATTTACCACACACATATTTCAGTAATATAACTTTTCTAATAATAATAATAAACTTATTTTTCATTATTCTTGAATGGTTAGTTCAAGATTGACTTAATAGTTAGCTTTGGATCAGTGGATTGTAAGAAGCGATTATTTGTGCAACAAGCCATCATTATGTCATTAAATCTGAATCTGTTCTTGCAGAGATGCCTCAGGGGGCTTGGAGAAATCACCTGAACTGGCTGAGCAGCTCATTACAGAGACTGACAGAGGAGGAAGAGGAGGGAGACGGCAGAAGCACCAGGTTAGAGTGAGAATGGCTCGCGGAGAGAATGTGTTAATGTGTGCCTGCTTCCACCACCCTACTGAATGCCTGTGCGGTGTTCTTATTTCCATTAGCTCTTGTTGAGGGGGTGGTTAGTCAGATATTTTTCCCTTGCCTCACAGTACAGAGGTCCTGGAGGAGTGCGTAGCTTCTCCAAGCATTCATTAGAGGCTATTAGCTTAGGAAAGAGAGAACTGTGGAGAATACAAGTGAGTGGGAAAATGAGTGGAGAAGAAGTGGATAGAGTAGAAAAAAGATATAACGAAACAGAGAAAAGTAGACTATTTAGTCTGGGATTCATGAAAAAAGAGAATAGGGGTTTCTGATTAAAAGAACATCAACTAGGTGATGTCGTGGAGATGGAGACGGATGACTTGATGCCCTTCAGCTGCGGTTTTTAACAGGGCCCATTATCCCCACTGTCGCCTCATTCTGGAGTTGAGTGCAAAATTCCCAAAACATTGTTCGGAGCCAGCGGTGGGAAAGTAGTGTGTTGTGTTGCTCCAAGCAAAGTTGCAGCTGCCAAGGCCCTGCAGAGGGCTGCTGCTGTTCCTATTTGGAAGCCAAGTGGAGAGAGGGAAGATGAGGAGGAGAGCTCTAATGATGGTATTAGGGAAATCTGAGAACGAGATCCTTATCGCTCTTCTGACTTGAAGTCATTCTTGCTGTTGCAGCTGTGAAGCTCTGTTCGCTCTGTTGTACCACTTTGTCTGCCCAAATCTCAATTTCTTTGCCAATATTTCTTCTTTCTCTTTTTACTTTTAGGTTTACGGTTCTCATTTTTTATAAAACATTAATCTAACGAGAAGCAGCTTGCCTACAATATGAACTTGTCTACGAATGATGAGAAAATACAGAGAATATTGATACCTTTCAAGATCATAACCATCAGCTGATTGGTTTGGACATCAAAGGACATCAGACCTTGTTGCTAATTACGCAGAGCCCATCACGAATCGTGATGGCTGAATGAAGGTTTTCTAGTTTTGTACAAATGTAGTAGTTTGAGGTGTTGTTTATGATGCTCATCAATAGATCAGACAATGACTTAGATCTGCATCATCTGCATTTAAGTCGCTTTGATCTTCCATTGATCCTGTCAATGGGGGTGTGCTAATTTCCATGGCAGGGACTCAGTTGTGGTTCATTCATAAAGTCCTAATGAGTCAGTTGACAGCCTGCTATCAGAGTTTTTTTTTCTGCTCTACACTGAACACCAGATTGTTTTAGTATAATTTTGCTCAGTTGCCATCTCAGTTTGACAGCATGTATTTAAAACAACAACAACAAACAAACCATCTTCTCTTCTTTATGGCCACTTTTTTTCAATGTTTGGAAAGCAGCCTGGGTATAAATTGTTAGGCTGACAGTCAGCAGTTGTATTTTCCACCAGGACTTTGGGGAAGGCTTTGTAGAGGGGAAAGTTGTACATATTCACACAAATACCTCGGAAAAACTGAGACTAAGTTGTAGATTAAGTGCCAAGCTATTAACAAACTGAACCAGACCACCCAACTGGATCAGCAGCTCCTGTGGAAGACTGTACTTCCCCAGTTGTCTCAGGAAGTACATCCTCTGCTGGGTCTTTTTGAGGATGGAGTTGATGTTGGTCTCCCACTTCAGGTCCTGGGAGATGGTTGTACCCAGGAACTTGAAGGTCTTCACAGTTGACACAGGGCTGTCTGATATGGTGAGGGGGAGCAGAGTTGAGGGATGTCTCCTGAAGTCCACTGTCATCTCTACAGTCTTAAGAGTGTTCAGCTCCAGATTGTGCTGACTGCACCAGAGTACCAGCCGCTCAACTTCTTGCCGGTATGCAGACTCATCACCATCTTGAATGAGGCCAATGACAGTGGTGTCATCTGCAAACTTTAGGAGTTTGACAGCTGAGTTCTTGGAGGTGCAGTTGTTAGTGTAGAGGGAGAACAGTAGTGGTGAGAGGACACATCCTTGAGGGGCACCAATACTGAGGGACCGGGTTTCAGAGGTGATCTCCCCCAGCCAAACTTGTTGCTTTCTGTCTGTCAGGAAGCTGGTGATCCACTGACAGGTAGCTGGTGACACGCTGAGCTGGGAGAGTTTGGAGGAAAGAAGTTCAGGCACAATGGTGTTAAAAGCCGAACTAAAGTCCACAAACAGGACCCTGGCATAAGTTCCCGGGCGGTCAAGGTGTTGCAGGATGTAATGCAGCTCCATGTTCACTGCATCATCCACCGACCTGTTTGCCCGGTAGGCAAACTGCAGAGGGTCCAGCTGGTGGCCTGTAATGTCTTTCAGGTGGGCTAACACCAGTCGTTCGAAGGATTTCATGACCACAGATGTTGACATAGTTGACATAATCAGTCATGAATTTTTAAGCATAAATGACCAGCATGTAGGATTTATTGGCATCTTGCAGTTTGGTTGCAGATTGCAAGCAACTAAATACTCTTCCTTCACTCCTCCCTTTCCAAGAGTGAAGCTAAGCCACACAGGAAAGCTCTCTCTATATATATATCCAGTTGGTGCTCTGTCCACTTTGGGCTCCTGTAGACATATTGCTGGCACAACATGGTCTACTTGATGGAAGAGTTTTTTTTTTTTAGCTTACAAAAAAAAAAAAATAATAATAATAATAATGGATTGGATTTATATAGCACTTTTCAAGGCACCCAAAGCACTTTACAATACCACTATTCATTCACTCTCACATTCATACACTGGTGGAGGCAAGCTACAGTTGTAGCCACAGCTGCCCTGGGGCAGACTGACAGAAGCGAGGCTGCCATATCGCGCCATCGGCCCCTCTGGCCAACACCAGTAGGCGGTAGGGTAAAGTGTCTTGCCCAGGGACACAACGACCAGGACAGAGAGCCCAGGGATCGAACCGGCGACCTTCCGGTTACAGATGCGATTCCCAACCCCCTGAGCCACGGTTGCCCCAAAAAAACTTCTACTTACAGGTGATTATACACTAATTTAAACATAATCGTGAATCCTATACTTCTTCTAAGCTACAATTCCCCCTAAATCCTACAAACTGTTGGTTTAATATAACTGATGGTGTTTGCTATTGAATTATTCATTTTTTTAAAAAGAAATTGTACCCTGTGAGGTATGTGTTCATATAATATATGTTCTCTCATGTGGTACAGTGTCTTTTCGGTAACAAATCACTTCCCAATGATACCCACTGTTCATGAAGGGTTCTACTTCTGCTGTTAAATGCTGCTTCTCCTAATGTCCTGCAGGGGGCACCACAACGTGTTTGAGGCCTGGTTCCTGCTGGTTCAGTGTGCCCACTGGGTACAGGTGGCTGTCCAGCTGCTGGTCACATCTGGGACTGAAGATGGTGATCCCTTTCTGTGGCTGTTGATATTCTACCACTACCCCACCAAGAGGTGGCACCACAGAGCTTCACAGCTGGTGAGTTTTTTTTTTTTTTTGCATAAATCATTTTAATCTAGTTATATGAAATCCAAAATTTTCCACTTAAATAATTGCTTAGTAAGTGTTGAACTGATCGATGCAGATATTTCTGCCCCGTCATTATAAACTAAGAAGGCAACCGGGGATCTTCTTAAATAGACTTTGTTTGAAAACCAGTTTGTTCCAACTATTTCTCTTCTTTTACCAACACTGCGGCAGCTAAGTGCTTCAGCATAACTCGGCAACATAACATCGGGGATAGTCTGTTATTTGCAGGTCTGTTGTTGTTGAAAGCAAAAGAAACAATACAGAGGGGCAAAAAACGGAATAACACATTAATGAATTAATTATGGATGACCCCTAACTGAGAGGGAGGGAGTGAGACAGTGGTGAAGAGAGGGAGAGAGATATAGATGAGAGGGCTGGGTGGAAAGGGTGATGTAGTATTGATTTCTCAGTGAGTGTCTGGGCCAGCTTTGCCTGAGTTTTACCTCTCTGTCTCTTGCTTGTCCGCCTCCCATCATAACCCTTGGAGACTCCACCATCTCCTCTACTACAGTTGTACGTTCTTCTCTGCTAGGCTTTCTTGTTGTCTCATTTTTGAATTAGCAGTCTGTTTGTCATTTATTTTTTTACATGAAAGACACCAGAAGACCCGTTAAATCTGACTTGGTTGAAATTGAGCATGCTCTCTTTCTTTCTTTCTTTCTTTCTTACTTTCTTTCTTTCTGTCTTTCTTTCTTTCTTTCTTTCTTTCTTTCTTTCTTTCTTTCTTTCCTTTCTTTTTAAACATCTTTCCCACCAGGCACGGGCCAAAGAAGCTTGGAACCACATACGCACTCTTTTCTCAGGCGCAGCTCATCCTCTTCCCAGCGACCGCCTGCAGTCACTGGGCACGCTGGTTTCACCACAACCTGAGCAGCAATCATTTGCTCCATCATTGACTGTCAGCCTTTTGGTTAATGTTGCCGTTTTCTGCCAGCTACCACCAAGTGGCTCGGCAGAGGTTTTACAGGCGGTGAGGAAAACTGTTTCTCTTCTGTCATTTTCAGATTATTGTTCCATCCAGTTCTTATTAAATGCAAAGCTCAGTATGCATAATGCTTGAAATGCTGGACCTTAGATACAAGCTACTGACAAAGAAATGCTTCAAAGGGTCCATTTTATAGAGAAAGATGTTAATCATTTCGGCCCTCCTTTCATGCTGTATTCAAGGTTTGATCTGAATGTTCTGCAAATGAAATCCATTTAAATCAGGAAACATACATAATTAAAACCTGGCTAGTTTTCCCCTCAAGGTTGTGTCCTTGGGACACCTATAGACTACTTCCACACCCTCTGCTAGTTTTCAGAAGGTTGACCAGTCAAACTCGTGCAAGCTCCTGTGTCAAACTGGCCCAACGTCCATGTCCAAGGTCATTGCAGTAATGATAATTAGGTCTCAGGGATAGGTGGAAGGGTCCAGGAATTACTGGCTACACCAGCACAGTCTTAGCCCACCACCCATTCAAGCTGATGGGTGAACATTTTGACACACTGGATCATCTCAGATACATAAGTACGAGTGCAAATGATTGGTCTGAAAGAAGGTGGTGGTCCATAGAAACTATTTTATGTTGACAGCTGTTTTTTAAATGTGACTTTCTTTAACTCATTCACTCACACAGACACACACAAAAAGTAGGTACACCAGCACTTTGCATAACCTACTGGGTTGGAGGGTTCAGTGTCCTGCACCGGTCTTTTTTTCTACAATTTCATTGTACATGTACAGTGACAGTAAAGTGCTTTTCTATTCTAATCTATTCTTGGACATTTGGACAGGTTGAAACATGGATCAGATGCAGCCATCTGAGAATATTTCTCGATTCTCTTTTTGACAAAGTCAATCCTGTGGCAGGTCTTTAAAGCCTCTAAAACATATATGAAGTCTGTCATCTTTATTATGCTTTAAAAGTGTAAAGTTTGGAGAAATGTGACATGTAATTCCCAATAGCAATACCAACACTTTGGGAATGTGAATCATTCCTAGTATTTAATGCCTTTCAATCCCGATCACAGATCTGAGTGCGTTTTGTATAAAAATGGGCAAATACTTATTTCAAAAGCTTGCCTTACACTATTAACTATTAGAAAACAGTTATATGTTTAGAAAATATTTATTTTTAAAATTATTTTCTTTTTTTAAGCACAAATACCCTAAAACACCCCCGTTCATTCAAGTTCAAGTTCATTTGCTAATATAAGTCATTAAAAAACACAAACTTGTTCATTACTGTTGTACAGCCTTAATAGTAATATTCTACATTAGATGTTTTTCCCCCTATTAATACATTTTTATATATATATATATATATTTTTTTTTACGTTTAAAGTCTGAAATAAAATAAATTGTCCCACATTTGTCCGTCCGTCCTGTTACTCTTACCAGTCTTTTTGGATAGCTCCCCTCTATTGGTCTGCTAGTTACATGACTTACAGTAAGTTGTATTAGTGTTTTGGAGGGAAATCCTCTATAAAAGCCAGAGTAAACATCAATCTTTCATCAACCGTTTCCCCCCCATGTTTCAGAATGGTTCACAGATGCGTTAAAGCATAACCTGTTCACCCTGTTACCCTTATTTACAGTGTAAACAGATATTCTTTTGTAATTCCGATCACATGGTTCATAAACATGTTAAAAATAATGTTTATGGTCTTCATTTGCTAGCCTGTTGTGCATCACATGAGGAATAATGGTTGATTTAAGAATAAAACGTCCACCCTGTTACTGCTTTCCACAATAAGAGGGTGGATACACAGTAATGGGCAGGTAGATCATTGGTGTGATATGTACATTTCTGTGTGTATTTGAAATGTATTCAAAACCATGAGGTGAAAAGCTGTTTAGTTTGAATAATCTTTTTCCATATTTTCGTATCTAAACCCCAAAACATCTTAGGCAGCAACACTGTCCATGTAAAGGAAGAATATTAAAAATTAGGTTTGCTAATTGGAGATAAAATAAACTGACATGATTGTATTTCTATTTTTTATATTATACCTTGTATATAAAATAAAACTTATAACAAAGTCAAAATGTATAAATGGCAGTGGTTGCTGTAGCTGTTGTCATGATTAAAATAAGCAAGCATGACGTGAGGCTTTATTTTGAAGTACTTGTACGTTATCATTTCTTTGCTTAACTAAAAAGTTATTTTAGTATTTCATTTTTATGTGTCTCATATGCATCAAATCTAATGATGTAACATGTACTTTAACTTACGTGTGAATGTGGGAAACACAAGATTTTTCTACACGTTCCAATATTAAGAATTATCTGGTGTCATATTATAAACGTGAAGTCAGGTTTCTTTATGATTATGCCCATGAGACGAGATTTGGTTTTTCTGGTGATGATTTTTGGCCCAGTCACGGCAATAACTGTTTTGTGTGTGTGTGTGTGTGTGTGTGTGTGTGTGTGTGTGTGTGTGTGTGTGTGTGTGTGTGTGTGTGTGTGTGTGTGTGTCAGTCCAGGTGGTGGATCAGTCTGGTCTGCTTGATGAAGCAGCATGTGTTCTCAGCTCACTGGAGCTCAGACTAAACGAAGGATGCTGTTTATCAAGAGACACAGTTCATCTAAGGATCAAGGAACTTCAAAAGACGATAACGCAAATGCATTCAGAGTGAGCAATAGGCACACACGCACAATTACATACCAAATTGTACAAAACCACGCAACTGTGAGCTCATCCCTGGGCTTTTAGCTCGTTTGCAGAATAACAAATAGCCATGTTCTCTTGTTGATATACCGTGGAGCGGTGACAGGACTGTGTCAAAACAACGGAGCCAGGTCACAGACATACGCACACAACAAACAACTGCCGAGGCCCACAAGGACACTCTGCGTGACAGATCACGCTGCATAGCAGCAGCAGCTCGTACGACGTGTCAGAGTCCTCCCACTCTCATAATTGCCTCACAATATAAATCCTTCATGCTACACATGCCGACTGTAAGACGTAGGTTTGTGGGGAGGAAAGCCAAACGCCAGTTATCGTCGTGTAATTACTGTTTCTGGCTTGAAAAACATGCTCCAACAGTGCTGAGTGTATGATAAATGTAAATGATTAATGTCACTCATGCAGATATTTCTGTATGTACTTGTACTGTATGTAAATAGCTTTATTGTTTGTAAAGCTCAAGGTCTAGGTCACATTTGATTTAAAACTGGAAGCAAACGGTGCTTTTAGATTACACTTACTGTTACTACTAGCTGACTGCTGGAGTTGGATAGAATGTAAACAAATACATGTGCATGTATTTATGCAAACTATGCATGTATAGTTTGTAGAATAATTAATTTTTGGCTTCTTTCATTATTCAGGAAATAGTTTTTGTTGTATGATGCATCATTCAAATGAAAAATTAGTGATTTCTGGAATTTGTGCGCTTAAAAATGTCATTGAACCATTAAGTATTAGCAGAACATTAGTGCTGCGCTGTTTTTTGTTATTTTTATGCTCTGGATTTGTGAAACAAAAGATATACATCCTCATATTAATCAATTAAATGCACTTGTTATGAAACACCTTATTATAAGTCTCCTCGCCTTCTTATCCTCTGCATGTCATAGTGGGACATAAGACCACATCAAGTTCCCTCCACGCTGAGCTTCCCTCCAGGTGTAGCCCATCTCCTGTAGCTCTGCCGCAACATTTCTCCTCCAGGTGGTATGGAGTCTGCCCGGCTGTAATAAGTGTCTCGGATATGTAATTTACATATAAAATCAGTGTAACATCTACGAGTGCCTGACTAATCTTCAGCTTTTCTCTGTTTTGTCTCTAAAACAAAAGCTGTAAACGGATTTTTAACAAAACATCATTTTATTTTAACATAAACAGCAAATACAAAAAAATCAATTATACACAAACAGGTTTGCCGTTAGTATCTGCAGAGCAGCACATGTAGAAATGCCCTGAGAGTTGCCTGTTTCAATACAGGAAAAAAACTCGAAAAACATTACTCACCTCAAAGAATTTCCAGTCTAAACTCCAAAGAACCGAATCGTGACTTTAGACTAAACAGACTCACACTTACACACACACCTACACAAACAGACACTAACAGCAGCTCAGCTTGGATGAACATGCAGTGACTTTTCCTTGAAATATGTTTTGTTTTGTTTTTTACATAATTACATTATTTCTTTTCTATTTTCTCTTTCCACACCAACAATACAACATCTCATAATGAACAGATTGTATAGTTATGGGTTACAATTCACTTTTCAATTCACTTTTTTTCCTACATTTAAATAGGAGAATGAAATTGGATTAACTGACTGGTGGGAAATCAGCAAACAGTCAAAAATTGAGCCAAATTTGACGGATGAGGTTAAACGTTGTCCGTACAAATATTTTGTGTGTAACTGAGTCATCTAAAGCTGTTAATCAATTTATTCATTAACCAAATATATTAAAATGTGCAGAACTTTCCATTTTACTGGTTAACAATTTCCAGTCACTGGCATTGTACATTAACCCTCTGAGATCCAAGTTGCAATTAGTTCTAAAAAGCACGCCACTTCCAAAGATGCATAAATGCATTGAGTTGCTGTCATATGATTGGCTGATCAGAAATCTGCTTTTAGAAGCAGTTGAATGGGTGAACCTAACAAAGTGGCTGTCTTGGCAATCATAGAATAAAGACAATAGAGACTCTATACAGACCCATCACACATTATGTCTTATTTTACACAAATATCTGTTTCTTTTTTCATATGAGGGGATCGGGATTAACACCTTTGATGACTCAGTCCTCAGAGGGTTAATAAAATATGAATAATTACTTCAGCTGACCAGCAAGTATACCAGCATTCAAGCCTCCAGCTGACTAATTGTGCACATATCTAGCACATACCAGCTATTTCTTAGACTTGAATGAACAGAACTGCTGTGCTCCAAACTTTGCCAGTTGGCCTTAGTTGCAGAGCATGAATACAACCCTCTGGTTTTCACACTGCTGAGCTATTCTGCAGCATCCAGGCAAACGAGCAGGTGAGTGCTGGACTCTCGTGCGGCTGCTGTGCCAAACTCCTGTCCCTCCTGTCTGTAGTCAGCAACCTGGAAGAAAATGAAGAATATGTTCACACAGGAGCCTTACAGAACATTTGGTAGATGCTTACAATGCTCTAACGGGTTATCTATGTGGTGTGAAGACAAACACACAATGCAGGTTTTAGTCTAGTCTAAGGAATCCAACGCAGGTGTCATTGGCTAAGATGCAGGACATACAAGTAGAAAATATTTCGATTAAATAAAACACATTTTTATATCCTAAAAAGACATTTTTCCGTTTGCTCTCAATGTCACCAAGTTCAAAATCCAAAATATTCAACAAAAACAACGACAACAGTACATTTAAAGTGTTAACCAATATCTTTCTGCAGCCAGGTTTACCAAGAAGTCCCAGGCCTATCACACAGATGTTTTTTTTTTTAAATACATTTGCTCCCAAATATTTCTTCACCTGTTAATAAAACGATGTAGAGTATTCTCTTAAAAAAATACAATGCATTTAATCTGACTCCAGCGCCCCTGCTGTGTGGAAGCTGCCGTCCCGCCATGGATCGATCGTATTTCTAAACCCCCAAAACTGTTCCATAACTCATATCTTTCATGTGACGTCCGTTTGGTTCTGCTCTGGTGGTGAGTGGACTGGATTCCTGTTCCTGCTGAACTGAGCCAGTGATTCTGTAGGACTGATTATCAGCTCAGTAGGCACAGAAATCCAAGCCCAGATCTCTCGTTCTCACTCCATCTCTCATCAAGTGCTGGCTACGAGCATTGTTTTTTCCCTTTGTAATGAGGCAAAAAGCAATTCCAACTCAGGTAGCATGTCGAGCAGCGTTCCACCCACTTTGCTAAACCCACGAGAAAAACCGTACAGCTGACACTGTTGGATTTCCCCAGCTGTTGAACGTTGCGGCTCGCATGGTTGAAACTTAACAAGTGTCAGCGAGGCCACCGATAGATGGTGGGAGCTGGCACAAATTAAGTGTACATTTTTGACATTCAAAGAAAAAAACTACAAGGGTACTTTGAGTGTCTGATCATAAAAATAGAAATTTTAAACCCATCAAATCCACATTCCACTCCCTGCTTGCGATGAGCATCTGTACTTGGTTCAAACTGCTTATCCTTTGAAATGGAATTCAATGCTTCAACTCCCTGAAATACACTCGATGTTCAACAGCCGATCAGTCGAGTTTCACATGCATGAGGAGAAGAAAATGTGGGCGTTGTGGGGCGAATAAGTTTATTTTCGGTCTCTTTATACAATGTTGCTTTGTCCTTTGATGTGCAGAGGACCATTTCCTTCCCATTAGAGTGTAATAAATCACCTTTTGGATACGGGCTCTGATGGCAATTCCTCTCTTTTACAGGCCTTTGATGGTCATTATTCTTTTAACAGGCCCTAAATATAGGTCTAAAAATGGCAGGCTCCACATGGCCCTCATTTCTAATTCACACATCTATCCTCGTTTAGCCGCCATTTTCTCGTTGTTAATATAGAGCGCTGTAATGCCTCCTCACGGCTTCCATTCCAAAAAGACTGACCGGTTTTAAAATACATTTTCAACCATCTGTCACTGTTTTGATCAGGGAGCCGTTGGTCCAGAATAGTATAGATTTGCATTACAATTAGCTGGATAAAAAGTGGACTCTGGCACACACTACACCCACATCTGATCAGAGGTTATACTGCAAGTTAAACTATAAAGTCAGATTCACTCTCTGCACATAGCCCAGCTGCACAGCTGATGGGCGCACTTCATTTTGTGGAATTCATTTTTCTGAGATGCGTTTTGTTCACATATTGTTGTATAACCCGTTCAAAATAACTATTTTTTGTGTTATTTGAAGTAGGACTGAGTTTTACTGATCATTCCGTTGGAAGAAGTTGCAAAGGAAAATATAGTCGTCCATGATAAGCTTCATACCGTGCGTGCATTGTGTTTGTATAGCTTATCTTGACTAATTCAGGAACCTTCTCTCAGTCTAAGGAACTTGGAAAGAAAACCTTCTCTCAGCACTCCCCATGATGCTTGAAACAAAGCGTGTGTAACACAGCTAAGAATTCCTGTTTTTCATGTTATCAGTGGGGGTTTCGCAGGATCACAGCTTTTTTGTTTCTCCCATCTCAGACAAAACAATAAGACGTGTATATCGCCACATTAAATCTACTGGAGGAACTCAATACAGAGAAGGGGAGACCTAAAATATTGGAAAGACCTTGAAATCACTATCAGCGTTTCCATCTTTGAGGCCTCGGTCTTGTTTTCTCTCCACAGCGTGGAAATGTGTGAGAATCGGTCTGCTTTATGGGTCTCTGTATCTCTGCTTCCTCGGGCTGAGATTAGATCAAAAATCAATACATATCAGCCTGGGATGCCCAGACAGCACTTTTGGCTGCCAACGTGATTTTAGGTTAAACCTGAGGCACTTAAACTTCTTAAAGGATCATTTTTGAAAAAGGGATTTTATGATGGCCCTGTCAACCTTTTTAAAAGAAGTTACCCAGCTTTACCCCAACATGACTGATAAGTTAAATGAACAGTTATTTGACTTCACACTGATGCCACTCGATATGAAGCCACAGCCAGCAGCATGGTTAACTTATGCCTAATATAAAGAATGAGAACGACGCCGGCGGCATATCAGCAGGGTGTCACTGCGGGTGCTCAGCGGCCGACGGAGACTCCAGGAAGCAACTGCACCTAGCCAAGAAACCGTCTCTCTCATATAATCCCCTGTAAAACCGAAAAGTCAGTTTATAGCAGAGTAAATAAACAAAATGAATGACTCAGCTTTAGAGGATTTCGCAGCCTATCCTCACGCTCCCTTTTCAGGCCTGTGCTGAGTTCAGCTTTGGCTGCTGGCTTCCTATCAAGCAGGCAGTTATGAGAGCGGTATCAAGCCCCGCTTTTGAGTTTGGGCAACGCAATTCACAGAATGTTTACAAAAAAAATGTTTACAAAGCAAGACGCCAAATCTAAAACCCATGTTACACGCTAATTCCAAACAGGTTTCTATGCAGTATGTTCACACGGGAAAACTTGAAACATGAAACCGTGCTTCAGGTGAAAGCACGTCTTCAAATGTATCAAATGTCTAAAGTTTTATGGTCACCTGATCGTCACACCTTGAGTGGAGACTTTTAAAAAAGGCTCTGAGGGTTATTAGAAAGGCTTAAATTCATTTTTTTCACCTATAGCCTGCAGGAAGTATTAAGTCAGTGTCTCACAATGGCCTATTAATAGTTTATTTTACATCTGTTCATTTCATCCATCAATTCTGTGCCACTTTTTTGAGTCCAAAGTCTTGATTTCAATCATATTATTGCCTTGTATTATATAGTACTCGAATATGCTGAGGGTGTAGTTAACGCAGCATCGATGGTGATGAGCCTGATGATGGTAGCCGTTGCTTAAGGACTGATGAAATATCTGTCGGCACCATTAAGCAGAGTTTGGGTCTCCCCAGACCTCATTAGTACCTCAAGTACACTTTCTCTCCTGAGATACTCTCACCTTCTCTAGAACTATAAAGCGTGCAACTGGCATCATCTGCAGGATTATCTCTTCTACTACGCAACTAAAAGGAGATAGAAGCAGAGGGGTGGAAGTACGGAGCAGGGAGGGAAAGATGAAAGGAGGAGAAAGAACAACAGGCAAAGCAGGAGAGCGAAACGTGGCGCTCATTAGTAATCCTGCGCAGTGTTTTGAATTTGCGAAGGGGGTGCTTGCGTGTTTAATTCTTCTGAGCGAGGTCGTCTCAGTGGAAAGTTTTTCCAGACATGCAAGAGGAGAGCTATTGAGAGCAAAAGCAGTGAGATAAGGGGAAAAAGAAAAGTGAAATGAGATTTTAAACAAATTAAAATAATTTTAAAAAGGTGCAAAAAGATGCAGAACAATCAAGCAATGAGCGGGAAAACGTCTTAAAACAGAGAAGGGGAAGGGAGTGTTGTATAAACACACATTTGATAATTGAAGTAGGAAAATTAGGCCCAACTGTCCACACACGCACGTAACCGCCACTGTAAAAACTTTGTGGCACATTTTTCTTCTCTCTTCCTCCCACACCCATTTGTCGTCTCCTCTTTGTCTCCCTGTCTGGGTCATGCTCTCCTCAGGTGCAGAACTTAGCCACTGTGAACAAAGAGGGAATCAATCACTGTTCACCAATCAGCTAAGCTCTGTGTCTGGCTGGAGAGAGGATACAAAAACCTGTCCGACGTGTACGCGCTCTTACAAAACAGCTGCAGTGATGAGCTCCTTCATCACACTTTCCCCCTTTTTTTCCCTTCTTCTCCTCCAAATCACCAGCTCCTCAAACACAATCACACACTCAGATAATCAAGTCTTCTTTTGTTTGTTTTTTTGTTCCCCCCCCCACAAGTTTCTGGAGGACGAGTGTGTTTATGTATGTGTATAGGAGGGGCTGTGGTTGCCATAGCAGCCGACTGGGTCAAGGCTGTGTGGTAATCCCTGGCAATGTGATTTTATCATAAGTCACAAATCAGCACGCCAGGAACCCTCACAGCCCAGACATGAAAGAACAAGAGCTCCACTCTTATTTTCTCTAGTTACATCCTATATATATATATATATATATATATATATATATATATATATATATATATATATATATATATATATATATATATATATATATGATTTCAGCTTGTTTGTCTCTTTCAGACCTGTAGAACCTTGCTCTCTCTCTCTCTCGTACTATTTCCTTGGTCACCCCTCTCCTCGTCTCCCATTCGCCACGCTCGGCTAACCCGGCGATATGCCCCTCATTAAGCGGATCAAGAGGGATTCCAGAGGCATGTACCGGAGGGGGAAAAAAAGAATGAGGGAGTGAGCAGGGAGGGGGAAAAGAACTTGAAAAAAAGACAGGGAGAGACCACCCTTCTCTTTTTAAGGGTTGTGCTTTTTGGGTTTAGGAACACAGAGCAGGGAGTGAGCCTTGACAGACATGTTGTTTTCAGTTAAAACCCTCTCAGCCCGCCTCAGCCTAATCCCACTGTACTGTGGTCTGCGCGAGGGTGTAAAAGGGTACAGGGAGGAACTGTTCTACTTAAGAAAGGACGACGCTGGAACACAAAGTGAGCAGTAAAACATAAATCCGTCTCCCTACAGTGCGATATGAAAAAGCAGCGGGGAGGTCTGTTCATCCATCATTTTAATTGGTTAGAGATCTGGACCTTAGCTCAGTTGACCGGCGTGATCCGCTGATGTTTATGGAGGCTTGTTTGGGTCAGTCCAATGGGAAGGAACAATAAAAGTTAGAAAATTTGTCTCTAACTGCTTGTTTTCTTCTTCTATTGTTTCTTTTCTTCCTCACTTGTAGTAACAACCCACAGAGTGTCGTGAGGGATTGAATGATGACGAAACAGATCGGTGGGTACAGACAGATAGGCGCTGGACGTGTGCGTGTTGTACGTGTGTGTTAGACAGATTTATCAGGACTGAGCCAGATGCCAAGCACTTGTCGAGAAAGCCTTTCACATCCGGTGCAAATGCATAAAGCTTTCTCGGAGTGTGTGCGTGTGTGAAGATAAAAGCCCGTCTCGGTCATGGCTTAAAATAGGATGTAGTGCTGTAAGTCACTCAGGATGATGTGGACAACTGTTTAGCAGCACCTCGTGATGCATCCTGTGTTGACCGAGGTTGCTGACGCTTCCCCTGACCTTACACTTAGTGTAGCAACAAAGCTACCTGATGTGTGTGAATGAAAGGGTGGGGCATAAAGAAATGTGACTGGGTTTAGCAGTGTTTGTATTTTGCCTTAAAAGTAAATGTCAAATCTGAACAAATAAAAAGCCACCAAAAATCAGCAGCTTCATACTTGAACACTCGAGTTTCGGGTTTTTATTTTGAAACACATGGATTAGAAATCTCAATAAAATAAAATAAATACATAAATAAAAAACATAACTGGAAGATTTTATTTTAACCCTGAATTTGATAAGTGGATGGATGGACTTGCTACTGCTAATTGAAGGCTTTTATTTTGAAAATCCCACACATTTTAGAGCATATCTGTTTTCTTACTGCTTCCTGTCAGTCAGTGTAAGGTCTTTGTGGATGAAACTATTTAACCCTTGGTAAGTCTAAAAAAAAAGTACCCCTTATGAGGTCCTAGAGCCAAAAATCGACCACGCCATAAAAAGTGCTATAAAAAGATTATACATTAATATTTTTTTCCACTTTAAATTAGCCAATCTTTTAGACCTACTTCTCCTTGAAATATTCATGTCAAGTTTTAATTACATTTCGCGGATTTTAACCCTCTATATCCCGGTTTTGTCACATGAGCGCACGGCCGTTTTTGGCGAAAAAAAAGAAAAAATTAAATATTTTCCATAAAATACATTTGAAAGTTATATTTTATTGTACTTTTAATTAGGCCTTTAGATGGACTAAAGATTGGCACCAACAGTCATTTCGATCGCCTTTTTTTTTTTTTTTCAGGACCAGAAAATGGTCTCCAGGCGGCAAATGCTCCTCCTCTAGGCCGAAATAAGTGCATCTTGCCGGGGTACGTCGCGACGATTACCGGGGACGATCACCGGGGACCGCTTTTTCCAGCACACACGCCCGATACCACGTGACAACAAATACGTCATTTCCTGTTGACTAAAAAAAAAAAAGCACCCTCACACGGTCCTAGGGGCCGAAAATGGTCCCGCCCGATCAGCGGGCAAAGCCGCTGCTGCACGCCGGAAATGAGGCTTCATTTCCCGCAGGTCTCTCTAAGCAGCCCGCTGTTTTCCAGCCCGGGGTCAAATGTGGAGCAAGGGCGCCACCCGGTGGACAAATAAAAAAATTAAAATTCTAAGGCCTCTTCTCCAAAACAAAAACGAAACCTAAGCCGTCACCCAGATGTTAACGGTAAAAATCCTGCAGTGAAAAATAGCGTTTATAATGGGTTTCAATGGGGCGATTTATGGCTCTAGGACCTCATGTGGATGGCGGTTTGTAGCTTAGCCACTTTAAGATAATCTAATAAACGGAGACGGCAATTCTAAAGAAAAAAGAAAAAAAAGGGTTGGAAGGTTTGGCTATATTCTATTCAACACAGTGAAAATGGCCTAATATTAAAAAACGCTGTGGATGAAAAATGGCTGTAGGTCCTACAGAGGGTTAAATATGGTGAAAATGTGTGCAATCCCAAGCGGGTCAGTGTTGACATTGTGGAGGACTATAAATACCTTGGAGTACACATTGACAATAAACTGGACTGGGCTAAAAACACCACAGCACTTTACAGGAAGGGCCAGAGTCGTCTCTATTTTTTGAGGCGACTGAGGTCCTTCAACATCTGCCAGAAAATGCTGAGGATTTTCTATGAGTCTGTGGTGGCGGAGAGGCGGATGCTGTCCAAGATAAAGACAATGTTGGATAACACCTCCCACCCACTCCATGACATGTTGGTCAGTCACAGGAGCTCGTTCAGTGAGAGACTGAGATTACCGAAAAGCACCACTGAACGACACAGGAAATCATTCCTGCCTGTGGCCATCTCCCTGTACAACGCATCCACTTAACACACTGTTTGCTGCTACAGCTACACATGTTTCTTTTCCAACTATTTATTTATGAGTGACTTATGTATGTATGTATGTATATATATGTATATATTGTACTATTCTTAGTTAGCGTATTGTCTGTCTTGTCTTAATGTTGGTTTAAAATGGAGCACTGTAACAAAAAATAATTTCCCCCAGGGATCAATAAAGTATTCTGATTCTGATTCTGATAATCACGTTGGCTCTATAATCAGATTCAGTCGCTTGGCTGAGACACAGACTGAGAAGTTTTTGCAAAGAAAAACTATCAGAAGTGTCCTCCAATCAGAATGAGAGCAAGAGGAGATTCAAATCTTCCAATCAGATGATGAAATCCAAATAGATCCTAGCTTGTCAGCTATCAGCACCTGTTGACACCTGTGTCAGTTAAGCAGCAGTTGTGCAAAACTTCCCTCAGGGCCACCTCCAGAGAAACAGCTTATGAAGTCAAAACCATAACTCATCAACTTGGTGTAAAAACTGTGAGTGGCCCTCGAGGTGTGTGTGTGTGTGTGTGTGTGTGTGGGGGGGGGGGTCATTGTTTCTGTATTAAAATGGGTCACTTAGTTTATACTTTTCTCCAAAATTATAATGGATCTCTCTCAATCCATTGGATTGCAATCCCACTAATTAGAAGATTGTTGAGATTTTTAAGCTTTTAACAAACTATTTAATTTATATTTAATATTTTTTATTTTAATTTGCTTATTGCTTCCCTCCACTTTCTGCTGCTCATCTGGGGTCGGTCCTAGGGGAACACCGAGGCATTCCCAAGCTAGGCAGGAGATATACTCTCTTCAGCATGTCCTGGGTCTACCCTGGGGTTCTTTCCAGGTAGGACAGAGCACCTCACCCAAGATGCAACCTAATTAGATGCTCCTTCAATTTGGAGTCCCTCCCCAAGGACTGAGCTCCTCACCTTATTTCCTAGGGAGGACGCAGGCACCCTTCTGAGAAAGCTTACTTCCACCGCTTGTATCCACAATCTCATTCTTGCAGTCACTACCCACACAGTTCGTGACCAGGTGAAGCTAAGGGCGTAGATCGACCAGTAAATCGACTGTTTTCTGACTGGCTTCTGATGTCTTTGCTGGAGAGGAAATGCCATGGAGAAAAAGGATCGCTAGTCTAGACTCAAGGAGTAAAGACTTGGCTTCAACACACGGGTCTCGTTCTTTGCCAACCGAGCTATGGGAGCAACCACAGACCATACGGTTTTTAAGAAAACATCTAGTATTAGTTGTAGCCTGACAACACTGACAAGTTCGCTAAAACAGATAAGCTGCTATTTTGAGTAAAAATTGAACAAATTTTCACAAAGAATTACTTTTTCACGATCCAGCTTTTCATGCCTTTTAAAAACAGTAGCAAAATAATATCTTGTGTCCTTGTGGCCATAACTTCAATTCAGTTCAGTTATTTGCACTTTTAAAAGTAAAGCTATAATCTCAGGGTATTTCGCTTGAAAGTTAATAAGATTTTATAACACTATTCATAACATACTACAGCACTCTAATAATATTTTGAAGAATAGTTGGGTTGCTTTACTTCAACTGTCAACCCTAGATCCACTTAATTGCCTCGTCTCATTATTCATTATTAATGTCAGTAATAACAGGACTGTTATGAAAAGATCAGCAGCTTCAAAGAGCCCTGTCCTCTCTTCTGCTCCTTCTCTTCCTTCTTTCTCTCACTAAACCATTTTTTCCTCTCTCCTTCATTTAGAGTCAGACCAATGCACCCCTCACTGTACGGAGTCATCCAAAAGCCCAGTGGTTGACAGTTGTGGTTCTGCATACACACACACACGTACACGCAGGAGGAATTTCAGGGTCAACAGTATGAAAATGCCTCCACATCGAGTAGAGACCATCCTGAGCCCATCAGAAAATGCTCACTGACCCGTTCCCCCTCTCTCTCTTTTTTTCTGTCTTCCCTCTCATTTGTTTGAGGAACACATTCCCAAATTCCTTCTCTGACAAACACATCCTGACGGCGCTGCTGTGAAACCACGGAAAAGGCCCCATTCTAAGTGTACAAACACACATGTGCATACACACTCAATAAGCTCAGGAAGGAATGTGCAGTAAAAGTAGCCAAGTGACTCAAGTGCGGACTGTCCGCTGGGGTAGATGGAATCAGGATCAATTCAATACAAAGCTTTCTTTTACAGACTCCATTTCAGGCTAGAAGGTCAACTATGAGATAAAGATAGTGGCTTTGTAGCCGAGAAATATTTTAAAACTTCAAAAGATAACAAAGTATTGATTACTGGTTCTTTTTCCCGTGTATGGTTCAAGCAACTCACCAAGCTATTAAAGCATCCTGTTGCAGTCTGAGCTCCAAATAAAAAGCCACCAAATCCCTGAGCGGGTAACTTGTAATCTTATTTTATAAACCTAAGCAAATATAGTTTATATTTCTTATTTGGCTTGTTTGGAGAATTCCCACCATTCTGTGCCAGTGAAAGCCACTAAAATTACGATTAAACCAGAATTCCTCTGAGTTGAGGAGAAACCAATTATGCAATAATGAGAGCAAAAAAAGAAGATGAAAAAGGAAAACTAATTATGCTGTCGGAAAGTTTTCAGTCAGGTTAAATTTATTACATACTTTATCTCAGAACAACAGCATTCATAAAAATAAAAGCCAATATGTTTGACAGCATTTGGAATGAAGAACTGAAAATAAGACATCACCTCTGCTGTTATAGGACCATCTCCTCCACCACTCTGCGTGCCGATTGGTCCATCTCTCCCTGGACTAGTGAGAGGCAGTGACGCGCCAGAGCCTGCTGCTCAGGGTCCTCCTGAACCATCAGCTCCCCGTACAGATACACACCCATGGCCTGGAGCACACATACACAAAAAACTGTTTATTTAGTTTAATTTTTCTCAGGTTGAATCAGATAAAGGCTTCACAGCTGTGCGTATTTACTTGGTCATGAATCAGAAAGTGCTCCACATCTCCGTAAGCCTGAGCGTACGCGTGTTTGACCACAAGTTCACACCAGCGATGTCGGACCTGCAAACCAAGACAGAAGATTGTACACAGTAATGATTTTGAGGAACAACTGACTCCTAAACACATCTTATTGTAGTTTGTTTTTTTTTTGCATTCACCACTTTGACAGATATATTTTCCTGCTTGTAGCCAGTGAATTCAAACATGCGATTAACCAAAACAGCTCAAGCTGGGAGCCTGTGGACTGAGTCATCCACAATCGGACGTTTAATATATTTAATATTTAAGAAGACTGAGATGATTTTCTTCCCGAAACAGTCTAAAGTTCAAGTAAAAATTAAAAAGTTTGATTTAATTCCACATGTGCGTGTGTGTCGAGGTGTATTTCTACTGAACGCGTGCATGTGTGCACTTGTGTGCGCATGGAAGCTAACGCTTGGCCTTTCTTCCAGAGGATCAATAGGAGCTCTGTTGCCGCGGTTACAGGAGAGATCAGAGACTGGCTCTGTCCCTGCCTCAGCCATCATCCTTCATCATCTGCTCCGAGCGTGCACGTGAACATGTGCGACCGTGCATGGATCTGCAGCAAGTGCGTGTATGGATATACAGGCAGACACAGATGATAAAAGAGACAGAAGAGCGATTTGAAAAAGGAAATGTGGATGAAAAATGTTTTAAAGAACTGTCGCTACTTTAAAGCCTGACAGTTTCCCCTGGCTGATTTTTTTGTGGGTGTTTCAGTCTTCTCCATAACTATCTCAGCACACTCAGGATGATAAACTGGTCCTTTGGGCAGTACAGTGACCAAGCGTGGGATTTCTGGAGATTGATTCTATTTCAACACCTCAGGCTTTGGGCATTTCTAAAGGAGCAGTACAGATATTCATTTTGAGATAGTGTATTCTAGAAAAGAACCAATAGACTCTACCTTTTTTTTAAGCAGTCACACTCTTAATAGGAGTTTTTGGTTTGCTTGTGCAAATGTGGCCCTGGCCTCCACCTACTTGTGTAGCTTAAGAATGGAGTCGGAGCAATGCTCTATTTACAACCACATTCAAATCCTCACATTACCTCTGCAACAGACTAAATAAAGATGAGTTAAACAGGTCTCAGATGGGGCTTTGAAGTTGCTCTTTCATCCAGATTTTTAAAATCCTTTTCCATTTATTTTCAGCTTTATTCTGGAAGACAGTGAGAATCCCAGAGCAGAAAGCAAATTAAGAGTAATGCTCTTCTACCCCGCACTGGAACGTCTGCGTGCGTCTGCATTGGTGGGTGTGCGTGCATGAGCGTGTACAGCATGTGTAGCCTCTGGTGCCAGCCCTGCCCTTCTGGCCTGCGTAGCCCCGGCAGCTGTTCCCCGTGCTGGGTTACATTCCTGGGGAGAGCCCGGGGGCAGAGCAGCTGCCTGGTGCACCTCTCCTTACCCTCCTTTTTTTTTCTTCCCCTCCCGTTTCCTCTCGCTGGGCCCCTCTCTCTGACAGCACATGCAATTACACAGTGACATTCCTTCATTTATTACTGCAAACCTCCCCTCTCCCCCCCAAATCCTCCTCACAACCGAGGAACAGCGTCTGTGTGTGCGCTCTTATCACAATGAACAAACTTTCACGTCTCACACAAAAACACGCATGGAGCAAAGATGCGAATGCTCATACTGCATACCAGCATTTTGGGAAATATTCTCTTTCTTCACGAAGGATTTTCCCAAATTTTATACCAGTTCCATAAAAATGAAGCAAGGGGATGAGACAAATGTATACAAGAGAACCTTAGAGCTGCTATTAGGAGACCTTTTGGTAAAGCTAGTGTAACTGTGTATGTGAGTGGGATCTGGTTTTCTAACGACAAAATAAAAACTTAATGAACTATCCATTTATCTCTTTTCTTTGTAAATCTTTGCCTTTTTATCATTTTTTTTATACTACTTTAACCATTACGCTTTATTTATGTTGTTTGCCCAGTGGCATCTATTAAGTCTACAAGGAATTTCCCTCCCCTAGGTTTTTATTTTTGAAACTGGGGTGGGCTTTTTTTTGCCCATTTGAGGAGCTGTTTTTTGTTTCCAGTCTAATATGAGCCAGTGAAGTCCTTTGAAGTCCTTTGGATTAAAGCGCACAAATAAACTTGAGATTTACTTCTTTTTAGATGACCCTTGGTAATAACTCTTTTGCCTTGTTCTGTTGTCTCCTCTACTCGGCTCCGCATGTTCCCAGTTCTTGATGTGGTTTGGTGAAGTCTCCAGTGACTGCAGTAAACCTAATCCTAGCATCACGCTTGCACAATAAGGCCAGTTATAGTCTCAGATAATGCTCCATATGTGCATGTGCACTGTGGCGCAATTGAATTGCATGTTCATGTGCTCATGTAGCATCACACAGGTAAGGATCGATCTCATTAAGACTGATACCATTCTTCATAAGAGCACTTGAACAATTCCTTATCAATTTCCTGTGTGGGAACACAGTAAGCTTGTGCAGATTTTCAGCCTCACTGTTGTATTATCTCCTGTCTGTACGGAGTGTAGAAACTGTGTTTTTTAAGGTTTGCATGTGACTCAGGTGTGCAAAAGCTCTGCACCAATAAGTCTAACAATACACAACAAGGGATCTCACGTCACATGAGGCTCATATGAAAGGAAGAGGGCCACGCACTTGGTCTCATACATGCAAACACATGCCCCAGCTCACAGACACACTCGCACACATATTCATGGTCACTGACGCCATAGACAAAGCATTCCGACAGCACGCACACCAGTGGTCAGCCACGTATTTCCTTTCACTATTGTGTACATGCTTACGCAAATCACACACACACGGAAACTCAAGTTTGCATGCCAGTCTTGAAAGCACCTTTAGTCCAGACCTTTTAGTCTTCTGTTGCTTTGTGCAGCATCTCATGTGAACTTCACTCCACTTTGACTGTGTGAAACTTTGTTCGACCGCCCTCTGTGTTACATATATAACATGTAGTGTCATGCTGCTATATAAGAGGAACAGCTGGGGGTTTACTATAGGCTGCTAAGGGCTGATAATACACGTCTATCTTCAAGTGATCAATCAGTTGTTTCACAATGCATTCAGAGCCACGGCATTACTAACGGCCTTTTTAGAAGTCATAACAGCTATTCATATCACCCAATATTCATTCACTCTGAAAAGCTCTTTCTACATCAGGTAAACACTGAAGAGCTGCAGAGGGCTCGACTGCACTCAGTCCTGTATTTATTTTAAACAGATCAATCATCAATCCTCTGCGATGAAAGTGGCAGCAGACAATGCAAAGCTGCGTGAGAAGAGGACAGAAAAAGTAAGGGGGGGAAAAAAGACCTCTGGACAGAGAGAATAAATGGGCACGTTTATATGGAGAGACGTAGGTGATTAACCTCTTCTGAATGAGATTACTGACATTAGGACTGGCCCATTGCCTTCAGACAGGTGTGTGCAGGTATGCTTGTGTGAGTGAGTGAGTGTGTGTGTGTGTGTGTGTGTGTGTGTGTGTGTGTGTGTGTGTGTGTGTGTGTGTGTGTGTGTGTGTGTGTGTGTGTGTGTGTGTATGTAGGTGAGTGTTTTTCCATGCATGACTATGTGCGTAATGGCCCTGTGTATTTTTAGCAAACACTTAAAGTTTTTTTTTCCTGGAAATTGCAGATGGGAATCTACTTTCATCTGCCAGGAAGTCTGACTAAAGAGGTGTACGTGTAAAAAGCTGGACTCAAGGCCAAACACAGTGACCTCAGACTGAGACCACGAGGTGGATTACTAGAAGTGAAAATAAGACAATGAACTACAGACGAGTTACTGAAATACACCCACTTTTACTGCGTTCCATTTGCCTCGGAAGTCGGATGTCGGAGCTGGAAGTGACATCACTCCCGATTTGAATGTGTTCCAAAGGAACATCAGAAAACTAATGAAAAACAGGATTTGTTTGGTAGCAAGATACAGCTACTTATCACTAGCAACACAGCACAATCGAGCCTAGCCCTGCATATGGCTTAGTCAGCTTTGCCAGTCACAAATATATATCAGTAGAAGTCTAGAGTTTTTACAGTTTTACTAATGTTTACATGTACTGCCATCATCTTGGATGAATAAGTGAGGGTGGCGGGGCTGCTCCGACTTTCCGAGTTGGAAGCCTGACTTGGGGGGTAGTGCCAGTTGAGAATTCTGATTGAATGCATCTAGGTACACCTATTCACATGTTCATCAATACAAATATCTAACTGCCTAATCACATGGCAGCAACTACAATGTATTTAGGCATGTAGGTTAAGATCACCTGCTAAAGTTTAAATTGAAAATCAGAAAGGTCAAGAAAGGAACCAAAGACTACCTTTCTTTTAAGCTTAACAGAAGTTTTTGACTTTTTTTTATTTGTGCAGCAGATGTTGCCGCGCCCTCCACCTACTTGCAGCTGAAGAATGTAGACTGAGCAATGCTCCATTTACAACCACATTCAAATCCTCACATTACCTCTGCAACCTACTAAATAAAGATGAGTTTAATGGGTCTCAGATGGAGCTTTTAAGTTTTCATCCAAATTTCACAAATCCTTTTCCATTTATTCCCAGCTTTATCTTGGAAATATTGGGGTGTAGGTCATATTGACTGAGTAGACATGGTCAACATAAGCTGCTGAAAATCAAACCAAGCATTAGAATGGGGAAGAAAAGTGATTTAAGGGACTTTGAACACGGTATATTTCAGAAATGTTTGAGGCTGGCTAGATTAGTGAGTGAAATATATTCTATTGGGATTTTCCCACATAACCATCTCCAGGGTTGAAAAACTGAAAATATGGACAATAATGCCTTGTTGATGCCAAAGGTCAGAGGAGAATGCCCAGGAAGACAACAGTAACTCAAATAAACACTCGTTACAATCAAGGTATGCAAAAGAGCATGCCACAACACATCAAACCTTGAAGCAGATGTGCTACAGCAGCAGAAGACTACAACTGGTGCCACTCATGTCTGGACAACAGAAGCTTAAAAAATAAAACACTCAAATTCTTCTGCAACATTTGGAAAGTAAGGCCAGAATTTGGTATAAACAACATGAAAGTATGATTCCATCCTGCCTTGTATCAATAATTCAGGCTGATGCTGGTGGTGTAATGTTGTGGGTGATTTTCTTGGCACCCTTCAGTCCCCTTAGTACCAGCTCAGCATTGCTTAAATTCCTCATTCTACCTGAGTACTGTTGCTGATCATGTCCATTCTTTCGTGAAGACAGTGTATCCAGCAGGATAATGCACCATTTCACAAACTTCAGCTCATCTCAAACTGGTTTCTTGAACAAGATAATCAGTTCACTGCACTCAAATGACCAACACAGTCACCAGATCTCAATCCTATAGAGCACCTTTGGGATGTGGTTTCACATCATGGATTTGCAGCCAACAAATCTGCAGCAACTGTGTGATGCTATCATGTCAATATGGACCAAAATCCCTAAGGAATGTTTCCAGCTTCCAACACACTGCTTGCTACGTGGACCTGCTAGGGAAAATCACGCCTTTATGATTTCAGATTCCAGCAAGTAAATGAGTGGAAACGCACCACAATTGAGCAGCCTCTATATAACAGAACATCTGAGCTCCATTATATACATTACCGCCCCAACAAAACAGCTCATATAACTAATAATAACTCGTAAAAAAACCCTAAATATGTATCAAATTTTTCTTTTCAAGAGAGGCCATGTGTTAATGATGGAAGTCAGCGTGGACAGTTTACAGGCTCGGGCACAGCTGTGTTTTCACAGCGCTCCTGTACTGAGAGGAAGCACTTGATCATCCGCACACACATACATACACACATAGCCAGAGAGTACAAACAGTGAAAAGTATGCACACATACACACACACACACACACACACACAGGCAAACACTGTTAACAGTACCATTAAGGAACTTTGTTCAACATTAAAAAATGAAGCAAATACTTGTGGGATTTAGTCAGTAATGGCTGCTGTAAAGAAGAGAGCTCTTACAACAGAATTTACAACACATTACTAAGTGCCATGCTTTAAGATGTGCACGGAGAGGAAAGCTACTTTTATTATCGGAGGGGATTGTAAATGTTGGGTGAATATGCTCACTTGTCTGAGCATGTGTCTGCGTTTGTATGAGTGAATAAGCGAGTGTGTGGTCTTACCTCAGCGTCCTGATTCTGCAGACTGTAGGTTCTCTGCAGAGCACGAAGTGATGCCACGCTTAACTCCGATTCCTCCAACAGAAGCTCCAGAAGCATCACTAGCTGGTCCGACGTCAGCTGAGGAGACAACGGTTTATGATATTAATAGCTCTGACTAATCTAGCCAGCCTCATAAAACATATTGAGGCATTATTAAATAATACAAGGGGTGGGAAAACTCACATTTTCCTTACACCAGCAGCTTCAAATTACCAAACTTGCAAAAATTATCAAGACTAGCTGAATCATTTACATGTTGGATCCTGTGCACCCACACATAAGCACATTTGCATTATTTTCCGCGAGTTAGATTTTCTCCTCCGTGAAATGAAAGCTTTGATGAAAAAAAAAAAAATACATCAATAAAAGTCAGGCAATTAATGCCGCCTTTCAAACAGAGGAAATGGTGGAATAATAAAACAGCTGAAGTGGTAATTAAATAAATATGGTAAATCAAGTGAATCTTGTACAGCTGGGAAATATTACAGAATAGGCAAAAGACAGATGAACGGAAAATATTAGGGCAAAGAAATTAAGTTGTCTTTTTTGATTTTGTTCTATCGGAGAGAAACTCAGAGGAGCACTGTTCAGGAACACACTTTTGGGCGGGGGGGGGGGGGGGGGGGGGGCATCTTTGACAACGTTTCTGCTCGTAGGCTGCGAGACTGCGGTGAAATCCCCCACTGTATCAATGTCACAGACTAAAAGGTTTTCAGGAAAAACTAGATGCCTGACTGCTGCTTCCTAATCGTGCATATGTTGCTTGTGTTATCCTGAGGTAGACCTGAAGGAAACAATCTATTTTCTTCTTGTGATTGCCATCTTCAGGGACAGTGAGTTTAGATGAGTATTCTGAGGATGGATGTGGGCAACGATATGAGAGAGTGGCTTCCTCCTCCGGAGACAGCTGTGCCCAGCCTTGCTTGCCTCTCTCTTGGATACACCCAGCACTACCGGCCACACTTCTTCTGTGGTCCCAGTCTGGGACACAATTAATGGCTGAAGGCCCCGCAGAGACTAATGTGAAAATAAGTATGAAGTGGCTGTGTGTGTGTGTGTGTGTGTGTGTGTGTGTGTGTGTGTGTGTGTGTGTGTGTGTGTGTGTGTGTGTGTGTGTGTGTGTGCGCGTGCGTGCATGCGCAACTGAGAGAGGCAGGGTGCGTGGAAGTGAAGAGAAAGTGACACAGAGGAGAAAGCTACATTCTGCTCTTTCTGGATACGATTACCTCTTTCTATTGAGGTGAACGCAGCCAGCAAATGCATGATGAATAGCTACATTTGTGCAGTCTGTTGAAAGCTATTTATGGTAAACAACCTCCTTAGTGCTGCTGGGAAATACCTGATCTAAAACCAGGAAGTACTTTAGCATGTACCTGTTGAGGCTGAGGGAATAACACTCAGACTCAAGCTGGAAAACATTCAAATCAAACATTACTATCGCTGCTACACACACACAAATACTGACGATCATCCAGCTCTGTGGAAAATCTGATATCCAGTCTTTCTCTTCACCCTCTATTGACTCTCCTCGCTCCTCATCCCTCCTCCCTCCAATTTGTGAAGGCTGAGTGTTTTCTAAAGTGCCGTCTCCATCTCTAAAGAGTCTCTTTGGGGCCCACCCATGATCCTTCTCACTCTCCTACCCTTCCCTTTAAAAAGTGAGGAGCAAGCTCTTTCTTTGTCTTTCTCTCTCTAACTCTTTCTCTCCTCACATCCCTCTGCGGTGACTGTGAAAGCCTGTTGTGTGTTGTATATATTTGTGTTGCCATGGTGGTAATCAATATGTCTGCAACAGTGTCTCCAAAAGCAAATTCCTGGTCAGTGATGGTACATTACAAACCAACTTACATTGTTATTATTACCCTCACACACGCACGCGCGCACACAGACACTGTACACATTGAAACACGATCGTCTCCCTCATCAGTTGTCATCTCCATGGTGAAGTTACCATCACACCACACCAACACTATCGAGCATACATCAACAAAAACACAAACAAACTAAAGTACTTAAGCTACTTTATACTCCTTCTGTCTGTTCTTCAGAGGAGAATACTGCACTTTTTTAAAACCTTATTATGTGCATAATTAGTTAGCCCATGATTACTTGGGTAGGGATCCTTACTTCTACAACTAAAAACTTTAAAACTCCTAAATTCCTAATCAATTCCATACTAAATCCACATTTTTGCCAAGTTCCCTACCTCAAGCATTTTATTTATTTATTCAAATCCTTTTTTTAAAACGGTGGATACTTAATTGGGTGGAAAATTTTTAAAGTTAGAAACAAAAGGAAACTTTTTAAATTACAAGGACTCTTTTAGATGGGGTAGTTACAGAAGAGGATTAGGTCCACTGTTTTTTGGTCATTATTTTTTGGGGGGGACTTATGGGGGAAAAAAGTCATGACCATTTTTTTCCCCCACTGATCCGTCTGTAAAGAAAAAAAAATTAACTGAATGACTTGAATTAAAGCCAGAAAAAAATGACAGGGAACGTTCACTGGTTAAAAAAAGGCTATTTATTTTTCTTCTGTGGGCAGGTATTTATTTGGTCTAAAAGGTTCTGGTTAGTAGGGAACATTTCATATTGGTTTGTGTAATTTAAACCAAAAAAATTCCCACACACCTACGCTGCATTCACGTTGGTGCAACATAAGAAAAAGGTGGGTTGTTTGTGGCTTATACAATTTATCCTGAAGTGTATATTTTGCTTGTATTTGAGGTATGTGGTTGTGTACCGAGTTATTTTAAAACAGGGAAACCAGATTTGCATCATTTGTCCACATGACTGTGGTCTTTGTGAAAATGTATAAATTTTAAAGATTTGTAAAACCTGTCAATTTCATTCTGGGGTTTGCGATAACCAACAATTATGCAAAAGTAAGACAACAAATTGTCGGTGGATATTTTACATATTGCACTGGTTGAGCAGTGGAAGAAACATGAATATACAGCATTTCTAAGTAGCTTAATAAAAACCCAAAACCTTCTGTGATGTTAAAGTGTTGATACTTTAATAAATGCTGACTTTTTAAATATGAGATATGGGAACCCCTGGTTAAGAGTAGCTACTTGCTCAACTTGCTTTAACTCATTTTCTTTTAAGCCTTGCAGCATCCATCAGCAAACCTGAGAAGCCTGTATCAGGTGGAAATCTGAAGTGAGTGATATAGCACTTATTCACAATGCTGTCTCCTCCTACGCCTGTAGGACTGACTGTACAACTTACATAACATTATGTAAATGTATATAAAAGGTCTCATTAATGTTATCACAATGATGTGATAAATAATAAGAATTTGGTAAGCGTTTAATCCGCTTTTATGTTTCATGTTAAAATATGGATTATGGATTGAGAACTGCTGTACTGCTGGGCTTTTACGAAATTCTGACTTCAGGGCAGCCTGAGCGTGGACATGTGTGTTAGTGGATGAAAGAGAGGAAGAGAAAGACCGGTTGTGGGTAAAAGGTGAACTCTACGGATGAGTACTCCCTTATTAATGGGTAGAGAATGGCACACCAACACAAACAGCTAATAGAAGAAAGCAAACACACACACACACACACTCTCGCTAGGTCATTGGTACCTAACAATAGCACTTAATAGTACAGTGCTGAAAACCCCACTGACGGGGGAAACATATCCCTCTCTAGCGCAATGATTTGTGTGAAAAGTTCACCACACACACACACACACACACACACACACACACACACACACACACACACACACACACACACACACACACACACACACACACACACAGAAGAATTTGACCAAATTAAAGAAGCATTACATTCCCATGCTGTCTGTTAAAATTAAGGAATGTCAGGAGGGACACAGTTCACAGTCGCTCCCTCTCAGATGCACAAACGCACACATTCATCCACATACACAATGACACACGCACCCAGGTGAGCGCATGTATGCGCAAATATACACTGTTTGCCTCAGTGACTGACAGCTCAATGAGACACAGGATATGATATCCACCCCAAACTATAAATGAAATAAGGTATATATTGCCTTGTGTGTAGGTGCGAGTGTGTGTGTATATATACAGTTGTGTGCATGTATTCCTATAAGAGCGGGAAGAGTTGGAGAAAATTAGAGTTTGAGAGTAATTGAGAGTCAAAAGAAAGAAGCAGCTACATTTTGTGTGCGTGTGTGTCAGTACATACGTGTGGGTGTATAGGACTATGGGACTTGTATTAGTCATACTACTGCTGCGGTGTAACACATTTGCACAGCACAAAATCACGTGAAGCTCAACAGAAGCTTTATTGTGGGATTTCTATCCTTAATACTGATCACCATAAGGAGCGATAACGAGGGGCAGCTGACTCCACTGCATCTCCTTCTTTAAAATTGTGAAAAACTAAACAAAAATAATGATTTTTTTTTCTTTTAAGAAAAGGTAAATCTTAAATCCTTTCTGTGCCTATCTAACAATCCATCACTTGTTCAGCATTTCCATGGCAACAGGACTCTTGTTCTGTACAGTACATAGGACAGCGAGCCCATGTCAATTTTCTGCAGCCTTTATGCATGCACAAATAGATTCAAAACATTAATATAACCTTTACATCTTCTGTGTTAAATCAGGTCAGGATCTCTACCTCTTTTATTCTCCTTAGCTCAAGCAGCCAATCACCATTTACAATCACATTACTGCAATAACCTCAAGTAACCCCTGGTGGGTGAATCATCCCTGCTTTCGCCCACGTTTCTGCTTTCTGATTTGAATTTTTAAAAATGCTTCTATTTCTATATCCTTTTTTTTTTTAGCACTTTATTATTTGGTGTGTTTTTTGCTTCCACTCCATTATAAGACGCGTGCAACCAATTACAACTGTAAATAAAAATAAAAAGGGGAATGACGACAGCAACGGTTACAGGAAACAAAGGCAAACAACAGAAAGGAGACGACAGACAAAACAGACGTCCTACATCCTGAATTACTTTATACTAAAATTAAAGCCTGCAAAACGGAAAAAATGTGGTAGATCAAATCATCTCAAGCTATGTAAACAAATAAAAAATCAGTTATAGCCAGGCACTACTGAAAAGTTGTTCCTTTTTTGTTTCCGTTTTGTTGTAATTCCTCTATGAAGTTATCTTTCAAGGCTAAACTAACTATTGTTGATAGGGTACGGATTATAACTAACACTTTTTACAGATTGTGTTGTTTCTTGTCAAATCTTGTGTAGTAAGAGTATCAGTTTAGGAGTACTGATATTCTTTTTCTAACTGCAACTTTACTATAATGCTCAGCATATCTTCTAACTCTTCCTGGTTGGACAGATATGTTGTTCATAACACATATTGCACAATAAACCTGTCCAACCAGGTATCCGACCTCCTCTGATGCCCTTCTGTTTCTTTTGTCCCTATATGGCTCACTCCCACTACAGTGGAAACCTCCTCACATCTAGGGGAAAAAAAATGGTGATTGCATTGAATTTTTTTCGCATTTGGAACCGCTTTTAATTGCAAGGAAATTGCACAGGTTGCCTGGTAGGAGGCAACCAATCTCCAAACGATTGTGGTTTGACTGACTGTAATTACTTTCAGACAGATTGGCGAAGGTTTTCAAATAACTGCCGTCTAAAACAGATTGCCAGCACGTCGCAATAAATCTGAGTCTGTTTGTGCTGCAGAGACTCTTTGTAATAAGGGACTCAAATGGTTGCCAGTTGGTTGCGTTCTGATTATTTCTGTTTCAAATTTATGAAGTTTGGGCAGAATTTAAGCTGCTCCTTTGAATTTCTGTGTATGTAAACAGCAAGGAATTTACAATAGTTGGCAAAAGATAGAATTTTTCCATCTATTGCCTTCAATTTATCAAAGTTAATTACAATATTAAAATAAACTGCACGTTAGACACATGTACGTTCATTAGAATTAATATATGTCATTAACATTTTATCACCATCTTGATGTACCCAAGTTGCTTTGAAACTGGCAACTGACTGCGAGTAATTGCAGACCCGATCACTGTCTTCGAAGCAACCATTTGCAAGTTTACTGCACACGGTTGCAACCAATGTTTTTCCTAGCGAGACTGTAGAAATAAGGGATTATGGAGGGAATTTTCCCCATTCTTAAGTTAAAGAAGGACAGCAATGGATTTCCAGCAGACTGCAAGATACTTCTGATTTTCACTAATGTTTCTCAGTTAATAGCAACATTATCACAAACTGCGTGTAATTGCCAACCCATTAAGCAGAAATTTATAGCAGACTGATTCTGTCTCATTGCCGTTGACCACAAATTCTTGAAGACTTGCTCCCCGCTCTGGGGGGTGTTCCATATCCTCAACATAAAGAAAGTTGTGTGATGTGAAGATCATAAAGTCTCTTAAATCAAATTTCTGACTTGTGATTTTGTCCCATATTAAATAAAGTTTGATCTGAACTAACACAAATGCTTTCTTTTCCTCCATTACTTCCCCTCAGTTCCGTCCCTACCTACCTCAGTACCACAGGGGAGAATGTGCTGCTTGTTCAGTCACATTGCATTATGGGGGTTGGAGACATTGACTAACTGTGACATTATAAAACCAAACTGTGATTTCTAAGAGGCCATTGAATCATGTGTATGCATGCACGTGCGTGTGTGATGCCATTCAGCCGCTCGGCTGCCTTTTATGTCTGTCTGACCGCAGGCTCGTAAAAACACATTCTGGCACCAGCAGCTAAAGGCCTCAACCCACGACTCAGGTACTAAGGTTTCACTCTTTCTTTTACTCAGATCACCTCCCTTTCTTTCTCCCTCTGCCTCTGTCTCCATGACTGTCTGCTCCCTGTCTCCATACCAACTGCCTTTCACTCTTTCTTTCAGAGCTCCAAACTATGTGTCTGGCTCCTTCAATTAAAGCTCCTCCTTGCTTCTTTTATCTCTTTTTGCCTATTTTTTTTAACAGTTGATTTAAAGGCCCAAATGTACATCTGCTCAAACCATAGTGGCAGGACTGAGCTTGATAGAGGAACAGTACACCAAGCAGCTGTTAAAGTTCTCTCAACAGACATGACAGCATAAACAGCATCACACACACTTACACTATTAATTAGCTCGTAACTGCTCTATACAGCTGCACGAAATTAAAATGTGCAGGAGAAAAAAAACATAAAAAAAACAGGGCAGATGGCCGAGAATAAAATACTAATCAAAAGGCAAGAAAATAACCAAAACCAAATAATTTGAAAGAAACTTTCTGTGTCTTGGGTACTTTTTGGAACGTTTTCAACCGCTTCTCTGAAATCTCTGAACCGCTGCTTTACTTTAACTGTTTAATCAGTTTTTGCTTCTCAATGTGTACTCCTACCGACTCTTACTACCTTCCCCAGAAAGAAACGTTTTATTTAATTGTAACATCACATGATCACTTATTAGCAAAAGGTCCCTGTTACACAATAGTGGTAAGTCTGTGCTGGTGTGGAACAAGTGTGGGAGACTTTAGCTGAAGGTGCAGCAATATTGAGATGACCCTATAAATATGATAAGTGGCTCGAGAAAAATAAATTCATTCACTGTGAGGATATAATACTGCAATCTTGTGGGTTCACAAGGTCCAAAAAGACATTACAAAAGGGTCTGATGACATAGGTTTTGTAAAGCAATTTTGGGTAATGGATTGAAGTCCACACACACACGCACAGGAGATACTAAAAGGTTATCTATGAGTCACATGCTGCCCTTTCAACTTGTGCAATGGAGCCATCCTCTATTCTATCATCTCCTCAAATGATGTCACACCTGCTGTTGCTACAGCATGGTGATGATCTCACAGATAGTGCCGGTCACAGACTGATGACCTCGGTGATGACCTACAACTGTGCCTGTCTATCTGTAATTTAATCATTAATATCCCTCATTCTTTGTCATTCCAAATTGGAAACCAGCCTAATCAAAAAACCGGAATAGCTACAGATGCTGGAATGAGGCAGTATATATGCATGCGTTTGTGTGAGTTACTGTTGCAATCGTTCAGGGGGTCAAAACATATAGAGGGCTTTTGAGGGACAGATATAGGGGAAGAAGCTTTATCCTCACAGTACAATAGCTGCTGAAATCAATTATTTTGTTCATTTATCTCCCTACACAAATATGGGCTGACAGCACGCAAAGGGTCAGGGATATTCACCGTTGTGAGAACGAGAATGAAAAGCTCATTTAGAAAACAAACAAGCCTATGTGCCGAAATTAGGTTCTCTCAGTCAAATGTGCTGGAATCAATTTTGAGGGCGTATACAAAGAGCAGCTTTATTATACACTCTGCACTCAGCCTGTGTTCTCGACCCTAAATCCCCAACGTTTAACCCAGCTTATGTACATACATGATTATGTAAATGAATCACTTTTCAAGTATGTTTAATCAGCAGCTTGCTGTTAGGGTGGGTAGCTGCCTGTCCCCCCCCCCCCCCCCCCCTTCGTCTTCTTTCTTGGCCTCAAGTTCACAATCTCAGGCCAATCAAAAAGCAGCATGAGGTCACAACGGGGTTGCGACTGACGGGTTAAGCTTAAAAACCACACACAGTGGACCTGTAAGTAGGGAGGGACTCAGTGGGGAATCAGCAGCACATGCACCAACAACATAAAAAAGAAAACACCTGCACAAAATGAGTGTGCAAGTATACACAAGCATGCATTGAGGTGTGTACTTTGCTGCTCTTTAGATGGTTTTCCATCTCTGCCTCAGCACTTTGTTCTTTCTTTGTGCGCTGCAGAAGGTGGGGCGTTTGTTATGTAAAATTCTATGTTCCTGCAATTTGGCACTGATGATGAAGGCAATTAAGATGTTTTCTCTCCTACTCATCACCACCCTGACTCATACTTATTCACACATGCACACACCTCCAAAACAGGGAGAAGTTTAATTAATCTCTGGCACTTTGTGCTTTGACGCAAGCTGCAAATCTAACTGTCTCCAGTGGATGCCTCCCTCTTACTGTTCCTCCTCCTCCCACAATCCTCTGTTTAAGTTCTGATGGACAGAGAAACAACTCCTCAAACAATTCAGACCTGGCTTCTTTCTTATCAGCACAACCTTTTTTTTTTCTTCTTTTTTCTCTTCAATTTTGCAAAGCTCAATTCCCCTGTGGGACAGTCCTTACTACCTAGTGTGCTACTGCTAATCTGGGAAGGCAGAGAAAGGCAATAGCCTACTCCCCAGTGTGCCACAAGAATTACATTTCTCAGAAGGTTATAACAAGCAACCTTAGCTCCAACGCACCTACAAGCAGGTGCCCCAAACAACTAGTCACAGTTACAACAGGAGACCGAATCCAGGTCTCGGTGGTGGCTGCTGAGTGTGTTGCCCCTGCACCACCCGTATGCCTTTGAAAGAGAGAGGCCTTTCAAACAGAGCAAGAACAAAAGGACCGCTGTTTGTGTGTTAGGGGGGGGGGGGGATTCTGTAGCAATTGTACAACAGTGACACAACCAAACAGCTGGACGTCAGCTTAGACAAAGAGAGAGGTGAGGAGAAAGGGATTGTGGAGAACAGAGGCATATAGGCTTTTTTGTGCAGCTACACAAGGACAAAGTGATGGGAGACAAACTCTTATGAAAGCAGACAGAGCATAAGCCTGATGATAGTCTATATTTTTATCACCAAATCCAATGACAATACCAACATAACTTTGAGTTGATCCTTTCAACTAATGTTTTATGCATATCCAAAGCCAGATAATTCTTTCAAATCAGTGCAACAGATTTCTGCAACTTAAAACAGAGCTCTACAAACTATTTTATCCCTGTCTAAATAATTCGAGTGGATCTACAAGTTAAAATACATGCCTGTCAGACACCTAGAAGTCACAGTGAATTCTTCAGAGACACACACATACACAGCAGATTTTTCCTTTAATATGTAAATTCCAATAACAAGGTTGTTAAATTATACACAATTTGAATATAAACATTTACTCGTGCTGGCAGTTCACAAAAAAGCCTTAAACTTACCAAATAAGAGCTGATGTCAACTTTATCTGATACCAGCACTTATTAAGTAAGTGTCTTGCAACTTTTTTGATTTAATCATCAACATGCTAGATTTTAGCTGAAGCATTTGATTCGTCCCAGATGCTCGACACAAATACAATTCAAATACCTCACAAATTTCAAACTGCACTCTCTTTAAAGGCATTAAGTATAAATGCATGAATTGTGACAAAGGCTGGAAATAGCCTCAGTTTAATTTCCTTATCTCATTTGTTTTAGCACTATACTTGGAGGGTGAGAGCAGCCTATGGGGTGTGGTTAAATATTACCACCGGGGTAGTATTTATAAAAAAATAAAATAAAATCCATTTTCATATAATGGATTTGGCAGATAAATATCAGTGGTGGTTTCTGTTCTAAATTATAATAATTACAGGGGTTAACAGGGCACAGTAACAAAAGCAAATGGGTCAAAGCACTTTTGTCGGCTTGTGCAACAGGGTTCCACCACGCCATTTTGGATGTGGTTAGGTTTCTAAATGTCAGCATACACAGTGAAGGCAAAAGCATGCACACAAACCCACACTGGCAGATAGGACTCTACTCAAGCTAGGTTTACTCAGATGACAACAATAATAAGGGTAAAACACAAACATGCATCAGCAATGACCTCCAGTTTGGAGTGACAGCATCAACTCTTGTTGAAAGATACACTGAGAAATCTAGATTAAAAACAGGATAGGGGAAAGGAAAACATAGTGGAAAAGAAAACACAGTGGGCGATAAATGGGAGGTGTCTGCCAGACATAGTCAAAAACAAAGGAGCGGCAGCAGTGAGGCTAATGTTGCCAGACCAATCAAAAAGAAAGGTCATGTTCAGGAAGAGACTGTATGAATCCTCTTGTGGCTCAAAGTTTAAGTCTCAGTGTGTCTTTTTGTTTGTGTGCGAGCTGAGAAACTTGCCTGTGGCTTGCCTGTGTATCTGTGTGTATGTGTGGAGTATACTGCATATGCGTGTTGTCTCATGAGTGAACTCTGGGCTTGGTAGGTTGAAGCAGTCTGAGCTGACAGAGGTATGTGGGATGGACTAAACCCAGATATCTGCTGCCCAGACAGACAGACAGACACACACAGCTGTGGAGTCATGCGCATCCACAAAGAGCCAGATACACACACGCACACATACAGACACAAAAGGGGGAAAAGATATTAGAGAATGAAGGAAGACGCAACAGAAAGAGGAGAGATTAACTTACACAACAACCCGTCTTTTTTCCTATTATGATATCACACTCAGCTTTGCAATATATGACAGACTGGGAGAGGAATATTTATCTGTATCTGACTGTAAATACTAGACAGTACAAGAGCATTGAAAAGATTCAAACTGTGAGTCCTGTCATCCCCCGGCAGGGTTTTTTTGGTACCTTGACATGTCAACAAAATTATTGTTTTGTTTTTGAGTATTTTTCTTCTACTGTTTTATTGCATTTATTACTTCTTAACAGGGCAAGAATCGACGGTGTCTGTGACATTTTGTTATGAGAACATTTCAAGAGCTAAAACCAGACCTAAAAATGTCCATAATTCCCAGCAGGCCCCTTGTTCCAAATTCTTAATTGTGATGATCTTCAGCTTTTCCTTGTCCTGTGTGAATGAAATATTTTTAAAACTGTGGGTTAGGCAAAATTAACAGATAGAAGACACCCTGGTTTTTGTTTTTTTTTTGTTTTTTACAATTCTATAAACCACATGATTTATTGGAAAAACCTGACTCATATTTCAGAAAATGAGTGGTTTGAAAATACATATTTAATCTGTCTCCACTGATGAGCAGTTAAACCACTAGCAGGTGAAGTGAATAACATTGATTATCTTGTTACGATGAAATGTTCTTGATGTTACTTTGAGACGTACCACCCAGCACAACATTGCTCCAGACCAACCATGCACTTCCATGGTAACGACACTCCCCAATGGCAGCAGCCATCCTAACGGGACAATCCAACCAGCTACCACACACAACGGCGAACACAACAAAGAGCACAAAGCACGGACCCAACCAACAAACGCCCCAGACTCCAATCCAATCCTGGTGCCAGACACTTAACGGAGACCCCACAGAGGTCCAGTACCTCAATGGGTCTCAAAGGGGGGCCATAAAATTTGTAAAACGGGGGTTTCTGGCAACAAGCCTCTTAGTGAAGTCACAGTTAGGTGATGGATCTATCTCTGCTTCTCAAACAGTTTTAAAATGTCTCTAACGTTAAAGGAAAGCCAATGCGGCCATTAGCACATACACCCACTCACATGGAGTGAATAAGCGTAACCCCAACAAATGAAGAACAGGGGATTATGAGCCAGGGTTTCTCTCACACTGCACCCGCACATCAGACACTTAGTGTCAAATATTTGAGTAATATTATTGCACTCATTCACAGGGATTTCTGTAATCATTGGATCTAGTAGCATACAGCTGACATTACTTTGTGTACATGTGTGAATGTTTGTGTGTGAGCAGTTTTTTTTCTTAACGCCACTAAATGTGTCGGGGATGCCCGGAGGCGCTGTAGTCTCCCCAGTCATTACCAGGAAAGACAGATGTTGTAGCACTCATCACTCTGCGTTCATATGCGCACACACAGACACACAAACACCACATTGCGCGCTGTTTCCTAAACGATGAAAACAGCGAGGTGACGCCTAAATCAGATTTTATGCGAAAAGCATTGATTCATTTCCCACCATTAAAAAGCTACTTCCATTTTACAGCCCAGCCCAATATTAAACATGACTCTACACTAAATGTCCGGCTGAAGTGTCGCCAGCTTTAACATCGCGACCTCTGCGCTACACTGCGTTTTATAGCACTGCATTATACTCAAATGTCTACATTTGTGTTTGAACAGACTCCAAAATGAACGATGGGGATCTGTGCCAGTGACAAAGTGTGGTGCTCTGTTTCTACGTATTGTGGCAGACATATTCAGAAGGCTGATCTCTCTCGCTTCGTCTGTCCCTGATGTGTTTTCCATGTGTGCTGGAAAGACAAACACAGCTGCACTTTAATGACACTCAAATGCTTCAGGGATTCAGAATGCATGTGTATGTGTGTATGTGTGTGTGTGTACTTTTTTTTGCTTTTGACCACTTCAGTGAAAAGCCTATTGGAGCTACTCTCGTTGTATACAACTACTCTTTACGCCAACCCCACTCTTCTTCAGCAAAACTCTTTGCCTTCTCGTATATTTCTATATTTGTGTGTCCGTGAGTGTGCATGTGTCCGCGTACGTCAATATTTATGCAAACCAAATTGAATTTGAGACCTTAAGGTGAGGACACATTTGGAAAGTTTGAACATTTTGGCTCATCCTCAGTTTCTGACATGTATTTAAAAGGTTTTTTGAAGGTTAAGATCTGGTTTTAAATGGATTGGGATTAAGCTTTTAGCTGCAAGTTGTACAAGGCTAGAGGATGCACACAAAGACAGTATCACTAATGTGTGTGTGTATGGACAGGTGCACATAAACACCCATTTGCAGTGGTATCTCTGAGCAGCAACAACCGGCATAAAACAGCTTGTCAACATCGTCAGCCCTGACTGCTGATCTCTATATGCCCTACGCCTTTACTGTTAATCAACTTCACACACACACACACACACACACACACACACACACACACACACACACACACACACACACACACACACACACACATACATCACATACACGAATGCACAAACACAGATGGTGGGGAACTCCGGATAAGACGAGGGCGCCAGTGAGCTTCAAATGACCCCGAAAACAGAAACGCAGCTGAATGATAAATGGGACAAATAGGCACTGGCACTCTATCCCTCTCACTTTCATTCTGTCTCTGCCCTCATTAACGCAACACAAATGGAGCCATCTCCACTTCGCCCGACTCTAAACATAAGTCTTCCCCATCACTAACACTTGCAACCTTGATAAATTTTAATTATCTCCTCTCACTTTATTTTTGTCTAGCTTTTTGCTATCTGTCACTAGGAAAAACTATTTTCAGCATGACTGCAGGAGAAAGTGGAAAACTGGGTGTAACTTTTACAGACTTTGCGTGTCATTTCATACAGTAATATCCAATTATGCTGCACCGTGAGTTAAACTCATTATAGGAAGCATTTACTGGATTTATGGATTATGACATCAGGTCTGTCATGAAACTACTTCATCCCTGACTATTTATTCATTGAATTAAGCACAAACTAGACTGAGAAGTTTCCACGGAAGGTCACGGTGGATCAACAGCTTATTGATGCAAAGCAATTGTGAGAGAACAGTGAATCAAAGAGCAGTTGTTTGCTGCTGATCCCTCAATTCCCACACAATCTGTCCTTCCTGGTCAGCACTTTGCACAACAGATACTGCAGAAGATGACAAAGCTGCAAAGATACTTTTATTGATCTGTTGTTTTGCTCGTGCTCCATTGTCTCAACATGTCCTGGACTCACCCTCACTCCCTATCTGTAGCTACATTATATGTGCCATTGTGTCTTTCAGGTGGTTAATGTGTTATTTGTATATGTTGAGCAGACAGTAAATGACTCTGTGTGCTCATACTTCTCTACAGTTTCTGGAAACTGAAAACTAAAAGCTCAGAGTGGGGGAGAATAAAGTCCATATATCTGCCCATTCTATCTCATGTTTATTTAATTTCTGGCTACTTATCATTGTTCAGTCACACATAGATTAGATATACAGGTGTACAGTGTTTGTGCATTTTGTGAAATATGTAAATATGTAGTGCCAAAGACTCACATGGCTAGAAAAAACTCTTTAGAGGGTATCTCCATTTCTATCAACACAAGTTCAAATAGTGTAACGCAAAAGACGTATTACTAACAGCATAAGAGAATAAATGGATGCAGATGATAAAACACAGCTAATAAGCAAAGATAATACCCTCTGGTTTGCAGGCACCTATCTCACTACACCCACAAAGCTCTGCACTGTGGAGATGGTTTGCTACGGTTCAGTAACTGAAAATCACATGTAAAAGTTCAAGAAAATAAAGCTTAAAATAAATAAGTGATTATGACTGAACCCACTGAAGAGAAATACAAGAATTTTGTTTTTCATATTAAACACTTTGTGTATGAAACTTCAAATTCACACCGCATCCTTATTTAAACTCTGCCTCCCGCCTCCCTGAACTCTTTATCTAACACCCAAGAGTCCAGACAATCTGTACATCATATTTACAAAAGAATCTAAGCTTTGACCTCAGTAACACAGGCCTGGAGACCACCAGTTTAAAGGGAAAATGTTGTATTGTTCAAACAGTTCTGAGTTGGTACTGCCAGTTACTGTAATGAGATGCATTGCTAAAGCTCCATTCATGCAGGCCTAGAGAACGGTGAGTGGCAGCCACCAACGTGTGGCTGTCACTAGTGTGAAACTGGTAGCAAAGAGGTAAAGGATGCTGCACAGAAAACATCCTCATGACTGCTTTGGTTGGTAGCAGATTGCTATGATGCAAGTCAGAAATGGAGAAGGTTCACTGACAAAGTAAAAGTTTTAAAACTTCTAAATATAAAAACTTGTGTGTTGTTATTGCAGCAGTAAGACACAGCTCTTACTTTAAAGGTGAAAGGTCTCCATTTGTGGTTTACGTCGCACTCCCGAGTTTCACTACTACTTGGGAAGTAAACGGCAAGTGTTTGCAGACAAGTCAACGTCCAACCACATGCGACTGCAGCTAGCAATCAAAGTGATCACAATGTGGTTTTTCGGTCTGCCACCCTCTTTGTGACCTGGCATCAGCCAGCAGCCACTCGCAAACTATAACAATCTATAATTTGAACAAAACCTCAGCCTTCAACCTCCCATCACACCAACACTGACTATAACATGATTGTTCAATAAGAAAAGTCTAAAATTTAAAAAAGTAGAACTAATCATCATAAAATCACAACCAAAGCCGAAGGTCATTTTTTATTCAATGTATTATCGAAAAGGAAGGATGCAATGTTTTCCAAAAACTCACATGTGCTCCTGTGTGTATTAAAAGCTTCATCGGGATTTTATTTAAAAACAGTGGGCTGCCCGCTTTCGTGTAATGGGCTGTTACACGAAAGCGGACAGAGCCAGAAAGCAGCCCTTCGCTGATCCCCAGTTGGTGATGACGAAGAAACACACACACACACACACACACATGCACATACACTTTCCCACCCTGATGTGAAGTCTGGCCGGAAACAGCCATTTCCCTGAATGTTCCCATCTCTCCTTCGGCATACTCCCTCATCCCTGATTCATTGCCAATAAATCACAGAGAGAAAGACACACACAGAAAGAGTGAGACAGAGTTAGAAAGGGGGAAAAAAAGACTGATATAAAGAGTAAAGGAAAAGGCCGAATAAACCAGGAGTGAAGCACACTGGAGACTGGAAAACAAAAACGAGGGAAAACCAGATGTGTCCTTGTCAACAGTACACAGGGGCGGAGTTCAGATCGCCAATTATGGCTGAGTGCAATTTGAAACAGTGACGTCTTATTGAAGAAAACAGCAACACAGATGCCATGAAAAACACCATTACTAAACGGATATGCTTTATTTCATGGCTACTGGTCAAACTCTAAACAACGGCAAGAAGAGGAAGACAGATTCAGAAGGAGAGAAAAATAAATACAAGGCTTTCGGGCATACGTGCGTCTCGGACTTCCTTCTTAAGACTTTCCTGCAATTTTTACACATGCAGACGCAAAACATTTAAGTCTTTGTTTGCAAAACATGGGCTAAGGATTAAATTCTGTCTGTCTTTTATGTGGGAACATCTCCCACTCCTCAGCTATGTTTACAATAATCAAAGTCATGAAGAAGTACCAAATAACACTGATTGAAACTATTTCCACATTGCTCTCTCTCGTGTTTCCCATCTGCTAATTACAGAAGCCCACTATGAAAGGGTAATGTGCACCACCTGCAAACCCCACCCAACTGAAGAGGCTTTTGATCATGGCCTTCCAATTGTTTACTCTCCAACAGGGGCCCCTGTTATAACCACAACTACTTCCCCTGTCGAACCAACATCAATCAACATCGCACCTCATTACAACACAAGAGATTTCAGTCACCACTCAAACTCAGTTCATTTATTCACGGGTTTAAATTGTCTCCTAAAATAGAAGCCAACATATATGTCCTTGCGGCATTCCAGAGCTGCAAGGTACGTTTAGTAACTGCTGTAGAGCAAACGGAAGTAGAATTAAATTTCCACACTGGACATGCGTATCTTTAAAATTTTAACCTAGAAGGCATGCAGTATAAAGTTAAAGTTATCAATAATTTCTCACAAAATATATAAGCTGCAGCTGCTGAATATTGTGATAATGCCAGCCCGTGTGACAACGTCTAAGTCAACCGCCCTGCTTCTGTTTCAAGAGGGTACACTTTAACCATCGAAGTGCTGTTGCAAGACAGGATGTTCTTCTAAACCTGTTGTTGTTGACATTTCCATGGCAACAAACACAAACTTGATGATGCGTGTTTCCATAGTAACTCGTGTCATTAACCAGGAAGATGCACACTGGCGTGTAGGTGCAAATGAGGTGACGGAGTGACACTGAGATGGAAGCTGATTCATTGTCAGCGTATTCTGCTGCGTCTGTGGCCCAGAGAAAGATGTCCCTGTTCTTACATTATCGCTCTGAGCCTGCAGAGACTCTGTGTTTATAATCATATGGCAAACCGTGCAATAAATACTACAAGGCTAAAAATCTTTTTGTGTGGGTGAAAGCATGGTGAAAATGTGGAATCATACAATCTAAATGAAATGATTAGAAGTCCTCGGTTAATTATGACTAAAATTACAATGTTTGGGACAATAAAATCTCATTGATCTCATTGACAGAAGACTCGTGCATGCTTACATTCACAAAGGTTTGCAGTTTGGAATTAAAAATAGTGTGGTCTAAAACAATTTCAGCTGGAACGAAAAGAATTCAGGATTACACAATTTCCAGATATGTTTATCTGGAGAAGGAGCTATGTAAACATGCTCTATATACAGAACCTTATCACATCTGCGCTAAATACAGCAGGACAAACTGAACTAATACACTGCATTCAAGTACAAAAGTACCTTAAAAAAGCCTAAAGTGTGGAGGTTGTTTACTTGATCAACATTAGCAATATTAAACACCCAGATTTTAATTTAACCCCATTATAGGAGTTTTAAAATGTTATTGTAACTCGCCTGCCATTAAACCCACAAGAAATTTCCACAAGCCACTTTTTCCATGCAGTTCCATACAGCTAACAAGGCTGCACTGAGGTTTTAGGATAAGCTTTGGTCTGTTACGATGCCCACTGACCATTTCCCAGCTATTTAACATGGAAGCTAGTTGATGATAAAGTACCATCAATTACAAATTACTAACTGCACAATCAGAACAGGCAAGCAGATTTTTGCCAAACTAGTTGGCCAAGATCTCCAGTTATTCACAAAATTCCCCTACAGGGTTTCCTGTCTTGATCAGCAGGGGCAGATGGACCCCCTCATTACGGAGACCACAGATGAAAATGAGAGCAAAATGAGGCCCATTACCACACGGGCGTGACTAATATCCCTCTTCAGACCTCTCCACGCACGCTGGACACATGCACACATATCAGACGTGCGCGCGCAACTTACACGTGTGGACAAGGAAAATGCTCGGCGTGCACACCGAGATGCTTGTAAATCAATAACGTTACACAGAAACAAAGACGAGGGGAAGTTGGTAATAAACTTTGGCTCTATTAAATTGACCAGATCTCGGGCTGCTCTGCAGGGGGTGTCTGGCTCATGCACTTTATGAACCTATAGGTTTGTGTCGGTGCGTAAATGTGTGTATATTCCCTAATCATCCCTGATGTCATTAGTGCTAAACACTAGCTCAGCCTGATTCCTCCCCACTAAATATCCTACTTTTTCTCTTGCCCCCCTCACTTTTTCTTCTCTTTCTTCCTAACCACCTCTACAACAACTGACCAATGCTGCATATGTATCCACACATGTGTGCTTCATCTTTTCAAATATCCACTCTGGTCCTCATTTCCTCAAATGTCTGCAGCGGATTCATTACCGTACTGGATTCCACAATCATCAACCTCTAATCCACCGCTAGTCTAGCGCCAGCTTGAGGTCCAAAAATCCTGTTTTACCAATTTGTTTTCCCCTTGTCCTCTACTTTTTCTTTTAACCTTTTATTCCCGTGGCTGTCCTCTGTCTGTACAGTCATGCCATCACCTATGCCCCCTCTTGTCTCAAGTAGCATCTCCCATTTCCCCTCCCTTTGTCATTTTCCACTGAAGCTCATCATTTTGTGGCTTAGATCTATTTTAAGTTTAAGTTTCAGCTGAATTGATCCAAAATAAACCACAGGAGATACAGAATTCAAAATAGTGATATCAAGGGTTTACAATTTTCCATCTAATGATCCAATCATAGCCTCAGCTATTTAAGTCAGTCCTCTCTTGCCTTCCCGTCTCTGCCGTTTTATGCTCCTACCTTTGGTTTTTCTCTTTACCTTTGCTGATCAGATCTGCAAGGTGATTTATAGCCTTACAACAGGCTGATAGATGGAGGGAAAAGGAAAGAAGGAGTAGTAGATCAAGAGGAGAGGGGGTGAGGAGAAATTGGGCTGTTTGGCGTTTGAAGTACATGAAGGAGTAATATAAAATACACCTGGTTGGTCCATGGGGCACTCTGTTCGCTGAAACAAAGGGAGGGGAGGGAGATGCAGGGGAGGAGAAGAGGAGAGGGCCAGGCCGCAGGGGAGAGAGGGGAGAGGAGTGGATGGATTGGGGGGGAGGGGTCACTCAGTGTTTCCTTTCAGGATGGCTTTTATGGTGTAACTTCAAACGCTGACCTCCCACACCCCTGCCCCTATATCCCCCCTGCTCCCTCGCTCCATCCGTCCGTCCGTCCATCCGTCCCTCCCTCCTCTTTCTCACTATTGTGCACGGCCAAGTGGACAGTAATTGGCTATTCTTTCGTGAGGCTGATTTCAGCACTCTCTGCCCCCACCCCATAGGAACAGTCCCTTTTGCTGCCCCATAGAACTAAGTGTATTTGTGTATATATATGTGTGTGCTTATGTTGTAAATAAGCCAGACGATAGGTATCAGGTGGGTTGAAGGGAGGAGGGGGTGGGGGTAGGGACCGCTCTGACATTTCATTCACGTGTGCTCCAAATTACAACACAGGAATTGAAAGGAGCTGAAGCTAATTGAATCCAGAAAAAAGGTCATGCTCCAACATGAGATCTTATTTAAAATAAACTTTTAAGCACACCTTAAATATGTATACCCCTGCTTTCACTGGAAGCAGCAGTACAAAGAGAGAAAATGTGAAACCCTAGAAATAAAGTGGATGTAAAGAGCAGTGTTTTATTTCCTCCTCCAAAATTTTATTCAAAGACTCCGGGGGCACCTAATTTATTCATGACATAAAATACATTGTAGAAAAAGATGAGTAGCTTTGCAAATGTTTCCTACAGTGTACAACATCTGAACATATTGCGAGTGATATATAAAAGCTGCTCCACTCTCGCTAATGACTTCTGGCCCTCTGTGGCTTATAGATCAGTGTGTGTTCATTAATGATGCAGGCGTGTGCAAGTCCATGTGTCAATTAGTGGGTGGAGGGGATTAGCAGTCTCCAGAGATTCCTAATTAACACTACACATACTCACACGGGCTAAAGCATCATTTTTGGATTGTTTTTAATGGAATTTTTACTATTTTATTTGCTGGTAAATGAGAAGAAAACTGTTTGCAAAGGAAAGTTCCAGAAAGTATCTCCTCAATGTCAAAAAAGCGCAATGATGTCCACCTCCCTGAGAGAAACACAGACACCTACCCACACACACGCACACACACTTACCAAGGCCACACACATGCTATGTGATGTATACAAGCTCTTAAAAGGTTAAATATGTAGACAGAGGACACAACATAAACACAGACTTAAACAAGTACAGGGCAGACTGTCCTCACAGACGTAACACATAAACAGAATTAGGGATAATTGTGTTTTCAGAAAAACAAGAAATACTGTAACGATCAGCTACTTTAAGTGGAGAAAAAAAAATCAAGGTGGTTAGAATGAAAGAGGCTTTCAAACAAGCTAGGGGACATGTCCAAGAGTTAGAAGTAGAGCAGAGTGAAGGTAGATGGAGTTTTTAATACAGCAGAGTGCCTCCTACCTCTTTGTAGTTCACCTTGGGCTCCATTCTCTTCCGCTTTCTGCCCTTCCCGTGATGACTCTGACTGAGGAGGATCCATTTTACAACCTGCAGGAGGGAGAATTGGGGGGATGAAGGCGGGAAAAAGAAGAGCGTGTAAAGGTAGACAAGTGGAGACAGCAAAGTAGCAGGGTTTGAGTGAGAGGGAAGAGAGCGTGAAGGAGAATCAGGAAAAAAGGGGACAACCGCAGAAGAAATTATGACAGGGTGTAATGATGACACAGACAGAGAGAGAGAGAAAGAAGGGGTGTACAGTAGAGAAAAGAGTAAATAGCAAGAAGTAAATGTAAACCAAATCAAATCTCCATGAAAAAAAGTAAGGTTAACAAGCCATTAGCATGACAGGCACAATAATATATAACAGTCTACAGCTCCTTCCTTCTCACAGGCTCACACTCACTCGTGCTCCAACCCAAACAAGTGGCTGAGACAAAAGAGTTCTAGTGAAAGTATGTTGTTGTAACAGAGCCTGGAGTGCAACAGCCAATCACAATCAAGGCCAAAGTCATATCTACCAACATTGGTTCCTTTTGTTCCACATGAATTCACAGAAACACACGACTACAGGAAAAGTCAAGTTCCCAAAAAGTATGTAAAGTAAATGTAAAGTATGTAAAGTAAATTAATCACGTCTACAGCGCAGTCGCTTAAGCACAGTTCCTGTTTTAAGGTAGTTAAAATACAAATAATTACTTTTTACAGAGATACAACTGGGAGAACTGGAAAATATAGGCAAAGCAATTAAGAACAAGATGAGAGCTTTAAGGGAAATCTGATAGGCTGCACAGAATGACACGCAACAGATGTAGAGCGCTGTGTGCCGCACTTCACTCAGAGACAGACAGAGGGAGAGACTGAAACGAAAGTGAGCAGATGAGAAAAAGAGAGGTAAAGGGAGTGCAAGAGAGGTAGAGATAAGAGATGGTATCAATCCCTGTGAAGCGGAGGACACAACCAGATGGTAGAAAAACAAAGCAAGTAAAGAGAAACAGTGGCAGAGTAACACACCGAAGGAAACGAGGCTGATGGGAATCAGGTGACAATCATATCAAGCAATCTAAGGTGCAATATTTGAAAATCTGAGTGCTTCCTTGCCACTCCCTGAAGATGAGAGGAAGGGACAGGGAAAGAAAGAAGAGGAGGAAAGAAAGAGAGAGAGAGAGAGTGCCTACCTCTGCTTTGACTTCTTCCACCAGCCTTGCCTGCGACCACACGGCGCTCCTTTCATACAGCCACTGAACGAGAGAGAAGAAGGGAAAGCAGTGAGCCAGGGGCAAGTGATCAGGACAGAGTGGAATGCTTTGCAGAGGCAGAGAAGGAGAGAGAGAGAGAGAGAGCAAAGCAGGAAGGGGAGGGAGAGAGAAGAGAGGTGGGAGGAGAGGGAAGAGGTGGGAGCGCTATCACTTGTTCCTCTGACGGAAACTCGCAACTTGACTCCGGAGGATGAGAGAAAGGAGTAAAGAGGAGGAAGGGGTGGTGTACGAAAAGGAGGGGGGGGGGGATCACCTGATTTACAAGCAACTACAGGACTGATAGTCACCTTAGTCCTCCACCATTACACGCACACATATATGTGCAGTCATTCATGCAAGCGAACATCTACGCACCCACAGCCCTTACTCTCTCACCTTATTTAAGCCCTCAGCAAAGCCGCTGCTCAAGTGATGTGAATCACGCACCAGAGCGATGATGCCATGTGTACACGTGTGCTTGCGGGTGTGTACGTGGAGTGGGGAAAAAGAAGGAGACAGACAGGAGTGCGTGGAAGCAAGGTGTTCACAATGTCACACAGCTCACTCACACACACAGGCAGCAGCGACACACGATATTCGCCTCAGCCTCAATCCACGGTATGCACTCCACAGACGTTCCCACGCACACACACAGAGCCGCGCTGTGTTTCAGGTATTAGCGTTACCATAGCCACACACACACACACACAAAGTTCAATACTATAACTGGATGCCTGCGTAGTTCTCTACAAGTATTATACAAAAGTGTCTGCTGCTCAAGCAGAAATAGCATGAAGGTGTGTGTACAAGGCAAGGATGGAGAGACACAGAGAGGTACAGAGAGAGGGAGGTTTTGAGAGTGGGTAGTGTAGAATGTAGTGAGTGTTGAAGTACTAAATTGCCATTGTGTAACAGGATACCACACATAACTCTTGCTGCCTAGATCTCCACTGCCATTCCCTGAATAGCAAGACCTTTGTCTCTCTCCAACTCTCTCGTCCTGCGCCTGCATCTCTGTGGTGTCTCTCTAGTCTCTTTAGTGAATCGATATTTGACTGCGTGTAGAAGTTCACAAGTTGCATCTCTTTCCCTCTTAAGTGCCTCTCATTCATTTCATACTCGTAAATGGTGACGTCTCTGTCTTTGTTTCTCAGATCCTTTCATGCTTTGGTATTTTTGCTTTAACCATATTTTACTTGAAATGTCTTTGCACGGATATACTTAAAGTTCTTCACAGCAGTCTTTTCATTTGATAAATAATGTGAATACATCCAGTTTTTCCAACTGTAAAGCTCCGGATCTGGACACATCCGGATATGTTTAGAGGAAGTGTATTTATATCCAGATTTGTTAATATGAAGCTCAGTTGTGTGAAAAAATATTTGCCACATTCCTGATTTCTTAGTTTTTCCCATATCTGTCACACATATGTTTAAGATGTTTGTAGGATGGATTAACTACTTTTGGAAAGCTGAGTTTAATTTCACGACCCACACCGAGACCTGATTACTGTGAGACCTGTTGAATACAAAAAAAATGACTTAGCTACAAGCTGCAACACATCATGCCACAATTCAAGGATAAAAAAAAATCCATTAATTCTGCTCTCTACTAAAAAGTCCTGAAAGAGAATGTCGAGCCCATCAGTTCATTATGGAACTAGACAATGATTCAAAACACACCTCTGAATGGTTAAAAATAAATGAATATATTTACACATATATATGGTCAAAGTCTGAACTTAAATCCGATTAAGCATCATTAGCTTGAACTTTAACAGATTGTTCAAACTCAAAAAACCCTCCGATGTGGCTGAACTGCAACAATTCAGCAAAAAAGAGTAGGCCGAAATTCATCCACGGTGATGTGAAAGACTCACTGCCAGTTATCACAAACACCTAATTGCAGTTTTTGCTGCCAAGGATGGCACAACTAGTTATTAGGTTTAGGGGTCGATTACTTTTTCATGTAAGTTTGGATAGCTTTTTTCCCTTAATAAATGAAATCATCATTTAAAAACCCCATTTCATATGTACTCGGATTATTTTTTTCTAATATTACAATTCAGACAAATTAAACAAATTAACATTAAGAAATTAAAATTAAACCACGAAGGGAAAAATACCTTTTTATATTTTTATATATATTTTAAAAATTAGACTGAAAATCAAACTTATTTGGTGAACACCTTCAGGATATTTGTCTTAATTAAGTTTTATTGCTACAAAACACATACGTGTTGCTGTATTGCACAAGTGTGAGAGCAAATTTTTACAAAGACAGAGCTCTAGGTATTGGTACTATTTTCTTTGTCAAATCCCAGAGTTTCATTTTGCTCTTTTAAAGATTTTTAGGTTTAGGAAATCTAAATCTAATACCTGCCAGGAAGATCAAAAAGCATCAATTATGTACTAGGTAAATCAGCAGCACTTAAATCAGTATATGACAACTGGTAATTAATACAAAAAATAAACACTATCATGTAGGTGTAGTTTAAGTAGAAGAAGGAGCTAAAAGCTCTGGTGAATCAATGAATCAACAAAATATTCCATGCTACATCATAATCTCAATGGGAACTCTTGAGGTCTAAAATAAACCGACACTGGCCTTCTCATTCTCCATCGTTCAGCACAGGATTGGTGGATGTCATTGTTTATTATTAGGCCAAATCATTTCCTGCCTTTCTTCAATTCAAGCACATTCAAGAGCAAAGGAGGCAGAGAGGAGAAAGAGATTTTAAAAATGTGTTTGTGCCCAGTGTACATAATGCACAAGCACTTGCATTTGTGAAAGGTTTCAATCGATCGGGCTGATCTTATTAGCCATCGATCTGACTGGCACATCAAACACAAAAAAAGCCTCTGCAAAAACAATCAGCTTTCACCCAATCGGGTGTGAAAAAACAGCGGAGCACTCCCTCCGCACTGTCCTTTCCACCCTGAGAGGCCCCTGGAAGACTCAAGTTACATCATCGCATCCAGAAGGTGAAGGCTCCCAGACACAGGAACAGACACTAAAAACTGCACACACGCACAGTGGTAATTAAGATCTGTAACCATGGAGATGGCAGAATTGAAGAAGCTGTTGGAGTGGATTGATTGTCTGAGCAATCCTAGTATTTGTAACCCTTTGAGGGGGCAGATAAAGCAGGACTGCTCACCTCACCAAGATACAGTAGCAGTCTTGCAATGGCTAAATATAACTTAAAGATGGATGTGACCACCATGATGTTAAAAACTGGTTTGTGAAATCCTGTGTTAAAGCTAAGGTTAGCATTATGACTATTTGGGGGGGTATAACTACCTTGCTTGGTGGAGTACACATTCCTAGGTCAGGGTGTTAATAACTGCACAAGGTGCTCAGTTCAGTAACTTCTGTTAGTTGAAGCCGAGCAAGGTTGGCACCTACCTTTAATGCAAAGCAGTCACAATCTTAATATACATAACCTTTTATAACCAATTTAAATATAAGCCATTTTTAACAAATGGTTTCTGAATTATTGCACACAATTTAAACTATAGTAGTTAATAATATTCCCTGCTGCGTAGCCATTTTAAAGCTGTTCTTCTGATGTAGCGTCATGCCATACCGGATGCGACACAACCAATGTGGCAGATGCGACACGAGAAGCTTCCATTAGACGTGAGACAATGGAGGAAAGTGGTTCCTGGATGTTGCTGGCTGCTGCTCATAATTCAGAACTCCGTCACCTTGTCTAAACACATCTGGGGGTTAAAAGAAAACCAAGATGGCAGCTGCCAGAATGTGAAAGTCAGGGCTTCAAAATGGGACTTCACAAACCTGTGAGTGACCAGGATTGAACCAGTCTTTCTACGGTTCATGGTAATGCCAGCCAGGTTGTTGCCACAGTAAGTAAACATTAACTACTGAGTAGTAAGAATGGTTGTAAAACATTAAAACAATGAAATCTTCAGTGGACTACAAGAAAAACAATGCACTGGGAATTGCAACCCTGTAAGCACAATTACAACAATTAGTGAGACTAAATTACTGCATTATTGTGTACAATGAAGCCTAAGTAATACTGATTTATCTTAAACATTACAATGAAGAACAAATTCCAACACAGTTTTTATCTACTTAAAGAGCTGTCAGGCTTAAAAGTGAGGAATTGCCTTGTTTTTTTCATAAACTGGTATTTAATTATTTTAAACTCAGCCAAAAAAAAAAAAAAAAATACTGAAGGACTTTTCGTACCTTTGGAATTCCCGGCTGATCGAGCCAGTCAGCATAAATAGCACCGAGGGTGAGGCCTTTTCTGGAACACAATGGCACAAGTGTTAGTATTATTCCTATTATTACAGCAATGACTGTTATTGCCCAAGACGCACTGTAAAAACATCGTTCTGGGAAAATACTGTTAGGGTTATGGCAGACTTGAGATTTAGGCCAACACCTTAAACAAAAAAGGGGCACACCCACCTTCCTATACATGGGCAAGAAAAGAGGCATGCACAGACAATGAATTGGAGTTATACATATGGACATGCAAAAAAAAAAAAAAGAGTCTATGTATATGCATGTCTGAGTAGTTGAAAGGAGGCCAAATTGGATGGTTTGCATGTGGAAATAGTCAAACACCATACAGAGAACACACACAGTGACTGGGCTGACTTGCAAAGACAAATGTGAATGCAAACAAACATCCCACATTCAGCCTCGTGTATTTATGCAAACAGTAAAGTATACATCAAGTATACACACAAAGTGCACAAAGAGTCGAAGAGTAACTAAATAGCATGCCCTTCACCCCACTATCAATCCTACCCGCCTGTGCTTAGAGAGAAAAAATTCCACTCTTGGCTACTCTGAAGGTTTCAGTGCAGTGTAAGTATACAGTAATACCTTCACTGAAACATTTTTATTTTTTATTTCTGGATAGTATTTTTTCTTTATTAAACACATGCAATTCAGGCTCCCCCACATTTTCCAAACTTATCCCTAAAAGGACACGTTGAGAAAAATAACAGACACAGAATGTAAATAGGTCTATTTTGTAAATCTATTATAATTGTCACAATGGGTTTAACCTCCTGTAGTGACCATTTAAGGTAATCTTAAACTCAGTTCATCAGGCTCAGTCACCTTAATCTTATTCCAACTTGTAAAAGTCAAAATGTATTCTCAGTGGTTTAAGCTCAAAGTTAATTATAGAAAGATAACATGCTCACAAAAACAATCTGTTGCCTTGAGACAAACTTGAAAACAAGCAACCAACCTAATTCTCAACATTGCTCATGTGACTAAATTGGCTTTTTGTTGCGGGGTTGAGGCTGAGCTCCTCGCTCCCGCACACTAGCTGAGCTCATCTAGTGCATTTCTAGGCAAATTAAAAGAGTGGTGTATTGGGAAACTACACTTTAAAGCATATTAGAAGAAGCAATACTCCAAATAAAACATCAACTTGCTTAAAAACCAAGGATTAAGAATGTGATGAGCGACTTCATCACAAGCGCATTTAAACTCTTGGCATGATTGAAATTATAGACAGAGTCTAGAGACTAAACATATGCCACACCAACAGTGAGAACCCACAAAGTCGGATTACATGGGATTATGTCAGCATACTTCTCTTGTGTGGCAAACAAAAGGTTAATACACTTAATATACCACATGACTCATCAAGTGATGCTTAATAATAGGTCTAGTGAGAAATAAGCTTCATCTCTCACGAGAGCATATGAGGCATGTATCTACCCGTTCCGTTCTGTGACGCTAAAATGTAAACTTCACTTTAGTTTCACTAATTAGTCATCCTCTTAGTGACATGTAAGAATTCACAATTAAGTCTATATGTTTTTGGACAATGACATGTTTTGTATTTTGCCTCAGAACACCACCACTGTGGATTTTAAATTTTAAAAAATAGTGCAGAGTTTAATTAAAAGGATTTAGCAAAAGTACTGCATTTTGTAAAGTAATGTGATACACTTAGAAAATGTTGAATGTGAGGACCGTTTTAATATTCGCAGGAAGTCGCCAAATGCTGTTTTTCCTCCCTTGAGATGCTGTGCTAGCCCTTTACTGTGGCCACCGTCAGTTGCTGCTTGTCTGTGCGCCTCTTCGCCTTCATTTTTGTCTTCAGTAGCTGAAAAGCATGCTCTACTGGGTTGAAACCAGGCAACTGACTTGTCCATTAAAAAATATCCAATTCTTTGCCTTAATAAACTCTTGTGTTGCTTTTGGAGAATGTTTTGGGGCATTTTCCATTTGTCCTGTAAAGTTTTTGCAGCATTTGGTTGAAGCTTAGCAGAAAGTATAACCCTGTACACTCCAGAATTCATCCTCCTACTTCTCTCAGCAGCCATCAATAAACACTAGTGACTCAGTACCACTGGCAGCCATACATGCCTATGCTATAACATTGCTTCCAACATGTTTGACAGATGATGTGATACGCTTTGGATCATAAGCTATTTTTCTTACTTTCTCCATACTTTTTATTTCCCATCATTTTGGTGCAAGTTAATATTGGTTTAATTTGTTCTTTTAGATGTTTTCTGAAAAAGGTCTAGTCGTCAGTGTAACAAGTGGTTTCCATTGTCATCATTGCCACACAAAAGACAACACTAGGTTCAATTCCACCAGGCAGCTAGGACTTTCTATATGGAGTTCACATGTTCTGATGTTTGCACGTTTGCTCTCATTATCTCCCACAGCATCTTAGATTAATCAGAGATTCTAAATTGGTTGTGGCTTTACGTGTTAGCCCTGCAACAGATCAGTGACCTGTCCAAGATGTACCCTCCCTCTCGTCCTATGGCAGCTGGGCTCCAGCTCCAAGAGAAAATGGATCGGTGGTTTTAACAATGATATACCTACTTACTCAAGAGTGTTCTTGACTTGCATAGACGTTATGAAGGGCTTCTTTTTTTAAACCAAGGAGAGAATGTGCACTCACTTTAGCTTTCCTACACTGTCTTTGAGGGCTTTGGGTGCTACTGGCCAGTGCAGTGTGATCTTTAACTATCAAAATAACTTATTTTGGCATTTCACCCCAATGATGACCTTCATTTACATCTACACCTCCTTGTACCTCACCATGAAAGTTCTAATGAACAGATCCAAATGCAAAGTAAACTTTGATTAAACAAAGTAAAGATTTTTTATCTGCTTAATTTGTAGAGGAAACTGGGATGTACTGGCCATGAAACTGCTTGTCAGTCAATTACTTTTGAATCTCTCAAAATGTTAACACACTTTTTATTATCAAGATGTAGGAAAGGATATCCACTACAAAATATATAATTTATAGAATATGATGCTGGATATTAAACAGAACATAAAGTATTTAAAATGAGCTCAACAACTAAACATCTGCACCAGTATTTTTAAGATATTTAACACTGATAGGAAACATTTTTCTGCATAATAATTATTCTGAATTTTGATACTTTACGCAAAATTTGTCCAAAAATAAAATTTTATGTGCAATGAGGTGTTTTATTGCTTAGTTTCCTAAAGGAATTGCTTGAAAAATTCCTCAATACAGCATACAGGCAATGCGCATGGTATGTTTTTGATTTCTGTGTGTGCTTGGGGTCAGGGAGTGAGAGGTTTGGGATTGTCTCTGGTTGCCTTTCTGTAAAAGTCCCTGCATGCCACTGTTCCAAGGATACATGACCTCACATCACGAAAAGACTGGCCATGACCCAGAGCAGCAACTGTCTATTCTAATCTTAAACCCTTCTATTTCACTGAGCTGTTTACTGAAAGAGGCATCAAATCCAAATATTGACTCTGCCCAACTCCCTCTGTTTAATTCAATCAATCTCTTCTCGTCCAGCAGCAGCACACTCCACATGACAGAGAAGGCAGAAAGAAAACACTGAGAGCCGACAAATAGATGCTCGAGAAAAGAAGAGTAAGAAAAGAAAGGGCTGATAATGTGAATGACAGACAAGGAAGAAAACGTGGGACAGCAGGACAAGACACATGAAGAGGTTAATGAGGCAATCGGCAGAAAAAGAAAGTTGAATGATTAAGAGAGTGCAGAGAGAGTGAGAGAGAATTAGAGAGGAGGAGAGCAGGAGGAACAGTTATCCTTTTACACTTCAGTGAATATGAGAGTGAATGAGACTGTTCACCTAACAGAACTGGTGTTGGATGCTTCAGTTTGCCATATTTCCACAGTGGGACCAAACGCATTTCACATGAAATCGATTAACATATCACATCTGCCACTGAAAGTTTAAAAGCTACATTGAAACAAACAAAAAATAATAATCTTTAACCGCATCTCATATTTGTCTGCAACTAGAAACTAAGACTACTCCTGCTATAGTACAAACCAAATTGGTTTTAATGCATCTTTACATTATTCATGAATTACACTGCAGAGATTTCTCATAGCAAACAACATACCTTTCCATGCCGGGAAAGCTAATCAGTAACATTTGCAGGAAATCCTGTTTAAAACAGAACAAAAAAAAAAGACAAGCAGAAATGGAGTCGTTTAGGTAGATGTGGGAGGAAGACAAAAAGAAAAGAGAAAGGCATACCTGATCTTAAGTCAAGAGTACAAGGTCAAACAGTGTTTATGTTACTTCCTCTATTTAGTGGGAGGACTCAATCTGCGACTGAAGTAACAGGAGCCAGGTGGAACTCATATGCACACACACACACACACACACACAAACACACACACACACAGTTCCAGGTGGGATCACTCAGCTTTGTGGCCCCACCAGAATAAACACATGTGCCTCTGTTGATGTACAATCATCAATTTGAGAGAAAGCTATTGTAACAATGTGGCAATCAGGTTTACATCAGCCTCCCAATAATTTATAAAAGCAGCAAATGTGCTGGAGAGACGGGTCGAATTAAATAGTTCACACGTGAGCTAAAATGTTATCAGCAGCCTCTGAAGTAGCAGCAGAGATATGTTTCCAGCCTCACCTGGGACAAAATTAGATGGCCGTGGTATTTCTTCACAAATAATTGGAAGAATTCAATAAACTGTTGCTCTCCCACTTGACTGGCCAAGAACCTGAGGAGAAAGTAGCCCTGGACAAAGGGTGAGACATGCAAACAATCAATTATAGACAAACGTCTAAAGCACCAAACAAGAAAGCTCACAGAAATTTTAAAAAAACAAAGAGATACTATAAGTTTATTCGATACTTTGATTGGATCTGGTTCTTTTATTTGTCTTCATTAATTCCCTCCTTTCTTTGTTCATTTCCCACCTTCCTACTACGACATTAGTCTCACCTTGAGGTAGTGGACTTGCATGAAGGGTTTTTCAGGGTTGAGGGCATGCTTAACTGTGGAGGAGCCAGATTCACTGACCTGACCAGTCTTCTCCATGTTAGGTCTGCAGGAGGGCAAACAGAGCAGGGAAGAAAAAATTGCTCACAGAAACACTGAACAAGTGAAGAGATGGACGTACAGCACACAAAGCGAGATTTTCAGCACACACCATCAGCAGTACTGTGCACAGGTACATGACAAGACCAGAAGGCAAAACAGGAGTGAGATGTTGGAGAACAGGAGCACATTTTTATTTTATCTTGCTCTCAAGACATTTTAGTTGCAGGAAAACCACCATTTCAACAGAGCAAGAGTACACTGTCAGCAACACTAAATGGCACCACTCAGGCCATTTCTCAATGGTGAACACATTGCCAAGTTGCCACACTTTGCCAGAGGCAGGCTGGAAATAAAACTGTGGATTTATAATAGCATACTATAGTGTTTATATGACCTCACAGTGCTGTGCTCTAACTTTTACTGCCCGTGAGTCATGGAGCGAACATATAACACTTGCGCACAAAAAAAGCACCCCTGACTACCAGCACAAAAGAGCCACGCTCTGGGTTTCATTTTCCCCGTCACGAAGATACAAATCATCCCCTCAACCTCCATAAAACACACAAACAAACACGCATAAAACCAATAAAAAACCAGACAAACAAATCCCTGACATGGGATGCTGTGCAATGATAGTTTTAGTTAGCTGGTATTGATCAGAATGAGCAGATTAACTCAGTGTGCCAATAGGAAGGCCTTGAAGGATCACCCTCCTGCCAAGTCGATACGGCAGGCGCCTGGCCCACCAATCAATACACCCTTCATCACTGGCTTGCACTTTTCCACAAGACCGCTTCATGACAGAAGCGGCCAGACACACACACGCAGACGTACATGGACGATCGGAAAGGCTAAAGGCACAGAGAGTCACATGTGACTGTTTAAATTTTTGACTTGAGCTTAAGCAGGGAGCCACAAGTTGGTCAAATATTTGATTTACACAAGTGTTTGTCCAGCCATGGTGAGCAGAAGAGGGAAGGCAGGATGCAGAAGAGAGGGGGGTAAAGCAGACTAGGGCTGAGGACAAGACAAGGAGGAGGTGTGGGAGAAATCAAGGGCAGAAGATAGACAGGAATGTTTGGTTTGCTTAGTGTACTGAAAGAGAGGAAGTCATCAGCTTCCTGGAATTTCTAAATTCAACTGGTCATTCTTTCAAGCACTTTCATCATGCATCTGAGGGCGTGTTCCCACTTGTGTGGATGTATGCATGTCATATAAATGCTGTGCGAGAGAAATCGCTATGGAAATGACCTGATTTCGGAAAATCTGCCTCAGAAAATCAAACTAATGATGTTGACTCTCCAGAAATAAAGACTTTCATTATTCTCAGTCTGTCAGTGACTGTATATAATGAATAACACATTTGGATATAACAAACGGGCTACAAGTTAAAACTTAAAATATGCAATATAGTGTTTGTTTTATATGTGGTTCCTTTATATCAACATTTTCCTTTAAACACTGGATTTTTTTTAAAACTTGCTCTCTGTCCAGTCACCTGCTCATTTCAGCCTGTGGCTGTCTGTTCCTTGCGATAAGATGAAATGGACTCTTTTTAAGACAGCGGGATGTGCTGTACCCCTGGGAACTTGTGTGTATGTGTGGGTCTGAGAGGAAAAAGAAGGATTAGGACAAAAGATGAAAACAGTGACAGAACATGTACTGTCTTTCCACGGAAAATGTAACCATTTCTTATGTCAGAGACACTAGCAGACCACGGAGAGACAAAATGTTGATTCATCACTGTCATGTTAAACAAAGGGACTTCAGCCTTCTTTATAAGGGATTTATTGATGTGTGAATCCCTGGGTTTTGCTGCCTGTCTTTGTCAGGGATGATTAACTAAAACTTTAGGAGGAAACGGTGCTTGCTGCCTTCAGCGTCTCGTAATAGCTAAATGTATTTCAGAATAAATGGCGTTCTTATCTGACTTGTAGGGCAGTGAGAGGGGGGGTGTTTGTCTGTGTGTGTGTGTGCATGCGTAGCCGTGCGTACACCTGGGTGTGTCTGAGATTGAAAGGGAGAGAAAAAGCGAGAGGAAATCAGGAGCTATTACTGACAGAACTTAATGTCAAACGAGAACACACATACACACACGAGAGGTTTATAGCTCCGTGAGCCATATCCTGACAAATTACACTGGGTTGACTGTGGAAACCGGATAAGGTAGAGCAGCGCTCCCAGCAGCCCAGTAAATCAACAGGGAGAATGGCGTCTGGCCCAGGCTGCCCTAAATATAACTCATCTGAAATGGACTGATAAACACTGGCCACTGGGGCCCCTGCTGGATCATGGGGTGTCAATTGTGACCTACTGAACTTGGAAAGAACAACCTACCATTTAGCCTTTGTGTGTGCATTTGTGTATGGTGAGGACATCTCTTTGTATATATCCCACTGTGGTTTCCTTTCCTTCCCTTCAGCAGATCCTTAGAGAGTCTTCACTGTGTTGTGACACTGAGTTAGTGTTTATGTGCATGTGGTTCTAATGCAAATGAAGTTACATGTGGACTTGGGCACAAAGGTTGTGTATTCCACATGAAAAAGTGATCTGTGTCAGGACTTTGAGGGCCCTACAAGATACAATAACTAAAAGTGTAAAAAATAGATTAAAAAAAAAAAACAATAAAGGCAAGCTGACAGAGACAGAGGTGGTTCCTAAGTTACTTTTTAAAGGTATCATTAGTGTCCACAGATCTTCATGAGGTTCCACAACCTCAAAAGCACAATCACCTTTTATCTTTAACTTGGATCTTGGTACAACCAATACACCTAATAGATCTTGGTGTTATGTGTGGTTGTAGTAGCTCACTGATATGTGGAGGCATCAAACCGTGATGACCAAAATTTCAAACTGAACCCTTAAACTTCCCAGGGAGCCAGTTTAAAGAAAACAAAAATCTGTGTCACATGGGACCTTTAAGGGGACATGCAGCAGCATCCTTGAGTTAGTTATCAGTTTTCAAGTTTTCAGGAATTGTTATTCAATTCATACTCTATAAATGGTAAATGGCCTGTATTTGTATAGCGCTTTATTAGTCCCTAAGGACCCCAAAGCGCTTTACATATCCAGTCATCCACCCATTCACACACACATTCACACACTGGTGATGGCAAGCTACATTGTAGCCACAGCCACCCTGGGGCGCACTGACAGAGGCGAGGCTGCCAGACACTGGCGCCACTGGGCCCTCTGACCGCCACCAGCAGGCAACGGTGAAGTGTCTTGCCCAAGGACACAACAACCGAGACTGTCCGAGCCGGGGCTGGAACCGGCAACCTTCCAGTTACAAGATGAACTGCCAACTCTTTGAGCCATGATTGCCCCATAATAATGATGATGAGTTCAGAGTCATTTTAATGTCCACTGAGAAAACTGATGAAGACTGCAGTGTGGTCAAGGCCTCAAAAACCCCCACAGTTGAGGTTCTGCATCACCTGTATTACCCACAGGATCAAGAATAAAGATCAAGGTTAATCTCGACTGCTGTGCACTTCATCAGACAACAGTTGGAAAACAAAAAACTCAATAACTTTGTTTGTTTAAGAAAACTGTTATAATTCATTTTTATATGGGAAATTTCCCCTGGAAAAATAACTGTAATTTAGTAGTAATTATAGGTGAAACTAGAAGAGCTGCTCCAAGTCAACTGTAATAACTGAGTCATTAGTCATTTACTATCGTAAAACTTTCTTTTTCCATCGACGCATACTGTATGCCGAATTCCATTCTTCACTATGGTGTCACGTCAAATGTCCACAGCTTTATCTGACTTGCTGGGCACTAAAAGGCACTCAACATTACAAATCAGTCAACTCAAACTACATGAACAATGACTGCATTTACCTCATAACTGGCAGCAAATGTCTTAGCTCTTCCCTGGAAGCTGATAAAGAGTTTTTATATAGGAAGGACTCAGAAAATAAAATGTTATAATGAAATGCGTAGATGCACTATAATTACAACGGGCCTCTGCTGAAAGTAAACAAACAATAATTAGCTTTGCTAAAATGTACATGCTGACAGAAGTAAAGGAACACAAACAGGAACACATTTGCAGAGTAACAGCCGCATTATAGAAGTACATATACACAGACTAAATGTGTTCAATCATTAAGATCATTAAGCCTGTGAGCAGGGTTCATTTATGCCCCAACTTGCTTTGGCAATCCTTTTGGAGTTATTTGCCACTTTGACAATAACGTGTTTTTCACTACAAATGCAACACACCATATTTCCATGTAGCAGTCAGTCAAAACATGCAGCCAGGCTTGCAAGCATGTGTGCATGTGTGTGTGCGCATACTGTAAAAAGTTTGATGTTGTTGATGTAACCCCATCAGGTGACGAGAAACATAAGCCTGATCCTCTCTAACAACCCATGTGTCTGTCTTGTGGAGGAAAACTCTGACCGACACCACTCTCCAATGTATATTTAACCCTTTCCTGCACTGCCAGCTTCTTATTTTAAGGTACATTGTAATTCACAGCCATGGCTCCTTTCATGTTGAAGCCTACCACAAATAAAGACGTTATCAGACAGCAGTCTTAAAGATCTGGAACAATTTAAATCATCATAGCAAAGTTTTAAAAACAAAGGTAAATTCACCAATAAAGAACATCACTAACACCACATGAAGTATTTGAAGCAGGCTGAATTTCACTGTTAAAGTGAATGTGAATATCCATAAATATCACAAGTGTAACCACCATTGATTTAATGTCTAATGAGAGCTGCAATACGCACAGAGAAATCACCAGCATTTTCATTAGCTAAAGGGTTAAGCCCTTGTTGGGGTTTACAGCTATAATCCCCCGATGACACTCTGCTTCCACCCTGGATGAAATAAAGCAGGGTGTGGGTCCCACACTGTCCGTCTGTCTGAATTTATGTGTTTGCGCACACTTGCCTTCCTCGTGATGTGAGCTTTTCTAAGACATGACGGTACAGCACACCTGGATATACTTTATTGCCACACCTGCCACACCTGTACCCCTGGAATGCCTAGACTCTACGTTCATGTGTGCGTCTGCATGTGCAGACACTAAGAAAAATCTAGGCACAGTCTGGCCTGAAAATAGAAGATAACATTCACTGTAAAGAATCTGTTCATTGCAAAAGAAATTTATCTCATTGTATATGGATTTTTTTATTTTAGCAAACTGTTTAGGGTCAACATAACCATAACATGATGCAAAAATTGGTGGTAACTGAATCAATAAAACAAATTAAAAACCTAATTTTGCCAACGAACATTAACTTCATTTTGAGCATCATCAGTGGTGATAAGAGCTGGTGTCTTAGACTATGGCCAGACACCAAACAGCAGTTTGTTTGAAGGTTCCACAGATTCCAAGTCTGAAGGCATCCCATCATGTTAGAAGTGGGCTATGCACAATTAATTGAATTCAGGTAAGGGCTTTGATTATTGCCATGGTGCTCTTTAGTTACCCTCCAAAAACGTGTTTCTGTATAAAGACACACACCTGAGGATCTGAAGTTCCTCTTTTGAGTTTTGCAACTCATCGGAAAGTCTTCTCCACCTCAGAAGGGCCTTCAGGTCAAACTGCTCGGTTTTCTCCTCTAAAGAGAGCTGGAGGGAGACACACATGGACAAAAGTCGATGCAAAATTGCCAGATGAAAAGAGCTAAATATGGTGAATTCTGCAAAAACATAAAGACACTGTGATAGAAGCGCTCTCTGTTATTCAGTTTGGCAACACTTGGAAGCAGATGTGATTAAATCCTTTCAGCAGAGCAAAGTTCATATCATAAAGGTGTTTAGATTTAACATCACAGACAAAAGAAAAGCACTTGTGTAACTCTAGATGGTGTGGGAATACAAGTGGGAGGATTAGGTCTGTAGCCCCATCAACTACAAGATTAGAGCTGAAGTGTTGCAAACATTAATGCTACACCCACTTCTTTTATCTATTTAGTCTCTTATATTTTTTGCAGGGATCCTTAATTAACCATCTGGCTGTAGAAGGACCTTTGGGAAAATGTGACGTTAAAATTTCTTTGGAAAACAATCTTTAGAAAAGAATTTACTAACGAATCAACTATGCGACTGATGTGGTTTTACACCTAAAGAGATATGGTCTATTGATTAATGTTGTGATTGGTTGAGAAAACTTTGTTTGTTTGTGATTTTTCAAATTTATTTCCTGTTTTTGCTTTTTTGTATTCCAATATTCTCTAGTTGCCTTTAAAAAAAAAAAAAGTTTAACGTATGTTTTTGTCACAGTGATGTTTGAACAGACGAAAGGTTGGAATACTGACCCGCATATTATTTATTTAATGAATTTTGCTATATGATATTTTAGCAGTATTTGTTTTTTTATGACTCAAAATATTTACATATAAATCATTTCTAATGAGAGAAGATTATCTTCTCAGAGGCACCCGCTTGCCTTTATTCTCACTGGCCACTTCATTAGGTACACCTTTCTAGTACCAGCTTGGCCCTCCTTTTGCCTTCAGAGTTGTTTTGGTTCTTCGTGGCATAAATTCAACAAGGTGCTGAAAGCATTTATGTGAGATTTGGGTTCATATTGACAGAATAGCAGGCATGGACAGGTATGATATGGTCAGCTCGGGTGATACTAAGGGGTCCAAAAAGTGCAAAGGAAATATTGACCACGCCAGGACCAGCAGCCTGAACCAGCAGCCTGAACCACAGATACAAGAAAAGATCTTTGCGCTCATGTTGTTTGCACCAAAGTTTCACCCTATTTTCTGAATTTTTGCAGCAAGATTAAGAATCATCAGACAAGCAATGTTTTTTCCAACCTTCTATTGTTAACTTTGATGATTTCTTTGTGAATTTTAGTATCTTACTCGTAGCTGACAGGAATGTCACCTAGCATTGACGTCTGCTGCTGTGATCCTTGTAGCTCCTGTTTTTTTTAATTATTGTTGTTAAGTTGTTGTTGGCCATTCTTCTCTGTCCTTTGGCTCACTGGTTATTTTCTGTTTTTTGAACCATTCTCTGTAAGCCCTAGGAATGGTTTTGTGGGAAATTCCCAGTAGAGTTCCTCAGCAGTTTCTAAAATACTCAGACCAACCCCTCTGCTGCCAACAACCACGCCACATCCAAAGGCACTTAAATCACTTTTCTTCCTTACTGTGCTGCTCAGTTTGAACTTCAGCAGGTTGTCTTAACATACATGTTTATATGCTTTAATATTTGCATTAACCAGCAGCTGTACAGGTGTAGCTAATGTGGTGGCCGGTGATTGTATGTTACTATCATATAGTGGTTAATATGGAAAACACATTATCTTATACTTGTTGTGCTTGGGCCCAGATAATGTCTTCAAGACAGGTGGCAAAGCCTTCGCTAATCCATTCTTCAGTCCAGTCTCTGGCTCCGATAACCAGGCCAAACCAGGAGTGGGAAATCTCGTGGCAAATCCTGGATCCACACAGAGACAGACTTTCTTCAGAACCTGGACTCCCAGCAGACAACACACTCTGGGACAGGAAAATTATATGGGGGCTGAGGAAGACAAAAGTAATGACACAATAATAGCATGTTTGAAAAAAAGCACATTCTAAAGGCAAGAAAGGAGTCTGAGGCACAAATCACAGATAAATATTAGGCAATGTTTTGATAAAAAATATTGTAATCTAGGAGGTTCACAGAGTGAAAGATGAGAAAATATGTTGCAGACATCAGAATTAATAGTCAAGAAAAAATTAAACTAACAGAGACACAGAGATCTAGTGTTCTTCTGTGCAGAAAGATCAAGATGCTGACGTAACGCTCCACACCTAGGATTATAGAAAATTTGGCCTTAACCTGTCATGTAACACAACCCCACATATTTTCTAGTGAACAAACTGCCCATCCTTTTCTCAAGTTCTTCATTATGTTTAATGAACATAATGAAGAAGGGCAACTTACTCATGCAGAAGGCTTGCCAAACCTAAATGCCACAATTTCCCAGGACTGGACTTGTTAAACAACAGTGGGTAAAATGATTTGAATTAAAAGTAAATTACGCAATTTATAATGCCAGAGTGACTTTTGAAAGCGAAATAAATATTAGATGTATTTAAAACACTTCAGATTGTGTATTTGAAGCATATGCAAACACAGAAAGTGATATTTACCTAGGTGCACCCTCGATATGAATGCAAAAGTAGTATATGCAAAACATTCAGATAGTAACTACTCAAACAAATCCTCAAAGTGCTTTTAGTGATGCCAAAGATAAGAAGCCTTTTCTGCTTGTACAAAGGGATAAAACAGCAAGATTTTTTTTGCCCAAATTAAAAGATAATATTTTACCTTTGTGCCATTCTTTGATAACAGATTTTAAAGTCTAAATTAAGACTAATTATCTTGTTATACAAGCCCTTACTTCTTAATTAAGTAAATACACTTTAGTTTTAATGACGTTTGGAAAGAAATAATTTTTTTAAGGCGACATTTGTGGTCTTATTAATTATGACCCAGCAGAGAATAATGACTGTTGCATGTATCTTTTAAAGTTTTTCTTTACATATTGCCTACTTTTACACCCATTTTTAGCTCGTCCTTTTACCTGCCCATTTTAATAGGAATGTTTTATTTGTTAAGCCACTTAACACTGACCCATGAATCAGTCAAACAGAAAAAAGCACTTAATTCAAGGGATGAACCAACGTTGTGTCTACACACGACAAACAACTTAGCAAAGAACCAATTAACATAGACTAAATTATACCTTTAGGCACTTTGTTACTAGGAGCATGTCATAAAACACATTCTTTCTTCCACTTTCTTTAATTGCATCTATTAAAATGCCAAAGAAGCCAAAATAGTATTTTTGCACCAACAAGATATTCACAGCACTGCACTTGTTCCACACTTTGTCACGTTACAGTCTTATTTTAAAATGTATTAAATGAATTTTTCACCTCAAAATTCTGCACACAATACCCCATAAAGTGAAAACATTTGCTTGAAATTCTTGGAAATGTATTAAAAATAAAACAAACAAAATATAACATATACATAAATACTCAGAGCCTTTGTTCAGTACAATATAGAAGTGCACTTGGCAGCAATTACAGCCTTAAGTCTTTTTGAGTATAGTGCTATAATTTGGTGCAACTATTTTTGGGCAATTTCTCCCATTCTTGTTTGCAGAACCTTTCAAGGTACATCAGGTTGGATTGGGACCATCAGTGCACAGCCATCAGATCTCTTCAAAGATATTCAATCACTTGTGAACTGGATACTGTACATGTCACCCAAGAACATCCACCTTCACCACAGTCTAAGGTCCAAAGGATTCTGGAACAGGTTATCATCAAGGACGTCTCTACAATGCTGCATTCCCCTTTCCCTCAATCCTGACTAGTCTCCCACTTCCTGCTGCCAAAAAATATCCCCACAGCATGATGCTGCTACCACCATGCTTCAGTGTAGGAATACTATTGGAAAGATGATGAGCAGTGCCTAGTTTCCTCCCTCCAGACATGAGACTTGGTTGGCATTCAGACCAAAGAGTTCAATCTTTGTTTCATCAGAGCAGAGCCCTTCAGGTGCCTTTTGTCAGACTCCAGGCAGGCTGTCATTTACCATTTACTGAGGAATGGACACTTTAGCAAACAGGCCAGATTGGTGAAGTACTTCAGAAATTGTTGTCCTTCCTGAAGGTTCTTCGCTCTGCACAGAGCAATGCTGTACCTCTGTCAGCATGACCACTGGGTTCTTGGTCACGTCCCTGACTATGGCCCTTCTAGTTTGGTCACTCAGACGGGCCAGGCAGCCAGCTCTGGGTAGAGACCTGGTGGTTCCAAACTTCTTGCATTTACAGATGGAGGCCACTGTGCTCACTGGGACCTTCAGGGTTGATCATTAATGATTTTTATGTAACCTTCCCTGTGCCTCAGTATAATACTGTCTCAGATGTCTACAGACAATTTCAACTATGGGACCTTATATGGAAAGGTGTGCGCCTTTCCATATAACGTCTAATCAAGTGAATTTACCACAGATGGACATTTGACAGAAGATTAGTGGAAATAGGATGCATCTGAGCTCAGTTTTAAGTATTGTGGCAAAGACTGTGAATACTTACGTACATGTTAAATTTTTGACCTTTATTTTTAATAAATTTGTAAGACATTCAAGTAAACTTTGTTCACGCTGTCATTGTGTGCAGAATTCTTAGGTGAAAATGTATTTATTATGTTTTGGAATAAGGCTGAAACATAACAAAATGTGGAACAAGTGAAGTTTTGTGAATCAAAGGAGCTTGCAAAGAAAAGCGTCTGGACTTCTTTAAGTTGCTTGAAGACGTTTCACCTCTCATCCGAGAAGCTTCTTCAGTTCTAAGGTCAAATGGTGGAGAGTCCCAGATATAAACCTAGTGGGAGTGACCCCCCACAGAGGGACAAAAGGACCCCCTGATGATCCTCTAATCGCCTGAGCCAAGGTGGGAAACTGGGCGTGGGTCCCAATCAGCCAGAGTTTCGGGTGTGTTCATTGTGAAACCTGGCCCCACCTTATCATGCGAATTCCTGAGGTCAGATGGCCCAGGATGTGAGTGGGCGTTAAGGCGTCTGGGAAGGGATCTCAAAACTGGATTATAGATGGCAGAGAGTTGGTGTCGTAAACCCCCGCCTCTGTTCAAAGATGGTCGCTCACAGTGGACATAGATGGCTTCTTTCACTCCTCTTTCAAACCATCTGTCCTCTCTGTCCAAAATGTGAACATTGGCATCCTCGAAAGAGTGTCCTTTATCCTTAAGATAAGTTGCAGCTCCTTTGACTACGATGACCTGGATGACTGAGAACCTTCACAGACAAGTTTTGTGAATATTTTCTGATTACATGTTATTAAGAAACAGGAAAAAAAGAAGCAAATGTAGTCCCACCAAATATTGACTTTCAGGCTTGTCAGAATTTTATAAACTCTGTACACGTCAATAAATTGCAGCACCTACTTTCCATTTTCCTAGCAATATAAAAAGAAATGTAGGGCTCAAGACTTTTGCACGTTCCTTTATAGTATCTGTACTTGATTGAAAATCGAACTTTTCATCATGAACAGATAATACAAGCTAGTCGTTGCTATTACAGGTTCAGCAACATCCATATCAAGCTTGGTATCACAGGAATAAATAAGTGATTTTGCACTAGTAGAGCAGGACCAATCACAGGGCTCTATCAAAGCCAAGGTCATGGCTGAAGACTTTTTTGGAGCATTCTTTACTTCATTCTTATGTAACAGGCTGTTGATGCCCCGAGGGGCTTAGGGCTGACTGTGCGTGAGAGGCAGGCTATTCTTCTTCAGAAGAATGAGAGAGGGGTCACAGAGGTGCGAATGAATGGCCTCCCTCTCTCCTGGCTCATACAACAACACCGGACTGTCTAGAGTTCCTTTCACACTCGCTAGATTTTAAGCGTCCCAACCACCATTGACCTGACACCGGTGGGAGAATTTATGGCAAACTGCAGGTCCTAGTGAAAAGCACTTTTCAAAAGGCCACACCACCCCACTCATGTGACAAATATGTTAAAGATGCTATAATGTGTGGCTTAGTAGACCACACATTATTGCATTTGCCCCATGCAGAGTGGCCTTACTTTCAACTTCTGAGACACAACAGCAGCAACTGGTTGACCTGTTGGGTCGACAGTAAGACTAAGACTCCATATTGCTGCTATTGATGAAATACAGTAAGCTGTAAAATGAGATGCTCTCATCAAGGAAAGATTACAATCTTAAACCACCAGATGACAGAGGAGTTATTTCTTCTTTGCCATAACCTAATTATGGTGACAAGCTAAGTCAATTATAAAGGAAAACAGTGAGTAAAGACATAGCTTAGGCCGGGTCTGCCACACAGCCTGTTTAGAGGAAAACAAAATCAGATATCTGAACAGCACAACTACTCTTTATTTCCCAGGGGATTGTTACATCAGACAGAAAGCAGGCCCTCCCCTTCAGTTATTTAGGAACATGTCAACATCATACAATGGGGTCTTATGAGCATCATTTCCGAGACAGCATCTCAAATCTAATTCCATGTTATTCCTGATTACACAAACAAAGGCTCTCACTGGAGCAGGAGATGCTAATATTAGCATATGAGTTTCTTTGTAGCTTAATCTTATTCCCCCACAATTGGATAAGCACGCCTTTGTTGTCAGTTACAGCACCGTGTTTGTGTGTGTGTGAGTGAGTGAGTGTGAAAAACAAAGACAGCCTTTCAGAGACGGCGCTTGCACATGTTCCTCTGAGGGAGACGGAATCCATCACTACAGTGACAAATAGTGTCACCCCACCATGGTGGTGATGAGCAACAACAGCATCTTTCACGTTCACTGATACACTGACTGACATTAGTTGACATTGGGGACCTGTCATGAATACATGCATGGTAAGACCTCCATACAGATTCATGTATATGTACTACCTGCACATGTGTATGCATCGTTTAAGCCCACAAAACATCTGAGTCTAGTGTCTGCTGCAGGGATGAATGGCTGTACCTGATATGTATTGTACATTTTCAGCGCTGTTTAGAAACAAAGCCTCACAATAATTTGTAAGTAAACTGTTTTAATTGCACATTATGTTTAAAAAGAAGCTATTCATTGAAACTGTTGATTTCACTAACAACTGCAATCAATCACAAAACACAGAGTGATAATACTGCAAGACTACAGAAAATTACAAATACTACTAGAAATTCAAATGACAAACTCATTTATCAGCTTATGCACAACAGAACTACCACAAGAGCAAACTATTCAAACCTTCTGTTTGAATAGCAGCCAGTCGGAAAAAAGTTGGCTTAAAAAGAGGATAGCTTTAAAGGGAAAGGAGCGGAAATGTCCTGTTTCTGACACTGCATGAATTCAGGGGCTGGACAAAGGCCTAGTACATAATGAGGAATGAATGTTTGGACCTTGAACCATACAGTCCAGGAATAAAATCATGGAACTGGAAATAAGCATAACAGGTCTCCCTGATGTGTTGAGGACAATGAGAAGGACAAAGTTACAATTTTTTGTAAACTTGATCTTATTAAGAAATTATATTCATAAAAAGAGACTGGCAAACTTGAAAGCCAAACTTTCAGCCTTTTCTTGAAGAACTGCATCAAAATGGCACCACAGTATGAATGAGAAAAGGATAACCCTGAAGGTCACTTGGCAACGCTTATAACATGTTTCAAGGTCTTGTCTTTGGTGGAAGAGTTTGAGCTCAAAACTGGCCCAGACCGTTTGTTGTTTTCATGCCCTACCTTTTTGTATATCTATCAGAATTTTAAAGATTTACACAAAAACAACCAAAAACTAGCTACATTCCCGTGAAAAAGAAACACTCCATCATTCAGGAGCTTGTATAACCATCAGTAACGAAAAAGAATAAAGCCTGTATGACTTTAACAGTCTATCACATCATTTACAAAGGAATTTCGTCCCACTCTTCTTTACAAGATTGCATCAATTCATTGAGGTTTGTGCACAGCTTTCTACTGTCCCACCAAAGCAGTTTAATCAGTTTGAGATTTGGACTTTGACTGGACCATTGTAACAAATGGCTAGGCTCAGTGTCACTACTGGTAGTACGAGGTGATTCCTGGACCCTACAGAGGCTGCACAGGTAGTCCAACTCCAGGACAGCAGACCGCTGGTATGAATATCTCTGACCAAACAATCAGAAACCGACTTCATGAGTGTGGCCTGAGGGCACGGCATGCTTTAGTGGGCCTTGCGCTCACTGCCAAGTACCATGGAGCCCGATTGGTGCGTTTTACAGATGAGAGCAGGCTCACCTTTAGCACATGTTGCAAATGTGAAATTGTCTGAAGAAGTCGTGGAGAACATTGTGGTGCCTTTAACATCTTTCATCATGATCAATTTTGGTCAGTGGTGTTCTGGGAACCCATATCCATGCAGGGACCTACAAACCTCCCCAGGCTAGGTATCAGGACAACACAACAACGCCCGACCTCATGTGGCGAGAGTATGCAGGCAGATCCTGGAGGATGAAGGAATTGGTACCATTAGCTGGCCCCTAACACTTGTCTGACCTAATTCCAATAGAACACCACTGGGACATTATGGAGCTCAGTGATGCCCAGGTGTAGATAAGAGAGGACAACCCCCAGGACACCATGCGTTGTCCCATTCACTTTGATTTTCCAGATGTCTTTGAATTCAACCCTGTGTAGGTTGATCATTTCTATTGTCATCAAACAATGTGGCATCCTATTGTTCCTAACACACTATCCAGTCCATGTCAGTATAGATATCCAGTGTGATCTTTTTCCTTACATGTTTTCTATGTGTTCCTTTTATTATTTTTCACTTTTTCAAAACAAATCCAAAATGTCACCCCTCAATAACAGTGATAGCTGGCATGAGATGTTTGTGTTGTTATGTTTGGTAACACGGCCACACACGTCCATGTTGACCTGCTCTGTCCAAAGAACATTACTTCAGTCATAAGGTTTGTTCAGATGCATCTTTGCAAATCCATGCCATGCTTCCATATTCTTTTTTGAGAGGTTTTAACCTGGCAACCCTTTCATACAAGCGTAATTGTATGTCATAACTTTAACATTTAACATGCTAACTGAGGACTAGAGTCTGAGCTCTGAGAGTAGCTCTTGGCTTATTTATTATGTCAGTATTGCACAGCCTGACTTTGTGATGAATTTGCAGGGTTGTCCACTCCTGGGAAGATTGTGAGACTGTGTTAACAGACACCTGAATGCTCCAGACCAGCAAACTGCCAAAATGTCTGCTTTTATAGAGGTGCTTACACTTGTTGATGATCAATTAAGATTACCAACACCCCCCTGCTCCTAATTCTCCAAAGTCCTATGATAGTAGGGTTAGTTTTTCACATGAGTGCATAGTGTCCTATGAAAACTTTCTTTTTGTTGTATGCAAATTTGTTCTAAACTATCTCTACCTGATTTATGCTCTCTATTGCTGTGTTAAGTGTTTTTTATGTTTCTTTTATTATCGACAATTCAAAAAAGGTTTGAAAAAAAAGAAAAAGAGAAGAGACATATCTAGTACATCACCACTTAGACATATCTGAAGAAACACATTTGTAGTCACATTTCAAACCGACCTCTAAATTAGATTTTAATCCAATTTTCCAAAAAATCCACTTAATGCTGTTTTTTTTCCTGTTCAGGCTTTCTAAAATTAACTTGGGTACAACCTGTATATGCCAAATAAAACAGATTGGGACTTCTACATAAAGGGCTTAGTTACTTGGCTGCATGTGACATCTTACATTTTGGAACGTTAGCATTCATTTCCTTTACGCATAACGCGGCCTCTCAGTGTCAGTTGAATGTACTAATTCAATCACCTCATGAATAATGAATCTTTCTCAGATTTAGCCATATGTCACTTGAGGCACCTCTTCTCCTGTGCCTCCCTGTAAGATTTACAGTGGCCAACTGCAACAAACCAGATACGTGAATAAAAATACACCTGCACCAGCATTTCAAGGACTAAAAATGTTGGTAAACAAGCAGCTGGCTTTGGGCTGTATTTTCTCCGTGTGCATGTGTTTTCGTGTGTGTGTGTGTTCGTGTAGTGTCTGAAGCACATAAAAGGAAGGAAGAGGAAATGAGTTTACCTGGACTACATCTATACCTGCATTTCTCATCTTGTGTCATTTCCACTTCCACTATCATTTTCACCTAAAATGATAAAACACAAAAGACTTTGAGTCTAATAACTGAAAAAAGTGGTGTGAAACTATAAAATGTCCTCTGTGAACATTAATGGGTTAATGTTTGATGATGGAAGGTTTGATTGGGCCTTGGATATCTTTATGTAAATTAATTCCAACTTTTGCCCCCGTTTTGTGTCTGCAGTGATCTTCATTTGTTTTTTAATTGACTGCTAGCTGTACAACACATTGCCCTTTGGGTGTAATAAGGCTTAACTCTACTCACTGGTCTTCCCTTTTTAATCATGTTCTTCTGAACAATGCATTAAAGGCATGGAGTTATACTTTCTGACATTTAATTAGATTTGAAATATAACTTTTCTTAGCTGATAATTAAACGACTCAGAGACAATACGCAAGGGCTTCCAAACGATGTAATTAATTAATTTCCAGAGGTTGTTAAACAAATATGATCATGATGCGAGGCTATCTGCACATAAAATAACAGACATGACCTTTGCTGACCTTTCTGATGGCAGTACCCTACTGGGTCCTTGACACAAAATTCAAGGCTGGTTAAAGCCATCCTGTGCTTTCTCACATGACAACCTTGTGACTCTGAGTCACCCAGGGTTACTTGGCCCTGAGTTTCAGAGGTGTGAGCCAGGGCAAGTCTTCAATTTGGTGAGACACAGATTGCAATAGTGTTTTGCTACTCCATCTCTCCATCCATTATTCATCCCTTCATTTCTCCATCCCCTGTTCCTGGCTGTAGGCCGTTTTTTACCCCAGCGGGACACTTCCATGCATAATGCAGCAAGGGCCCTATCATAGTTCTATAATTGACAACCCCAGTCCAGCTCAGCCCATAGCTGGGACACCAGTATAACAGCCCCATGAGACACAACGATGTGGAAAAAAGATGATGAGAACAGAGTGTTGATCCTGCATGTGTGAATGAAAGACTGTAGACACAGAGACTGAAAAGAATTTGTGAAAATGGGTAAAAAAAGAAGGTTAAATGAAAAAATTATCTGATAGATATTTATTGAAATATTGAAACCCTGTTGTTTGTCACAGTATCCTCTCCATGATAACTATTAAGCTGCTCAATCTCCATAGCACAGATGATGTTACACACTTTGTTCACATATTGAAACAAACACTAAGACATGCTATCAGACCTGTGAGACCTGTGGAAAAACACACATATAAGACAAATTACAGCTTGTCCAAGCAAAGGTTGCAGGGCTGTGCTTCCTAATGTCAGCTTATGGGAATAAGCTTTGTCTCTTTTCCCTTCATCTCGGACAGTTTGTGGGTTATTTCAGACACAGGGGCATATTTGACGAAACTCCTACCACCCTCTGTTCTTTTTTAACAAGTCTGACTTCAAATGTCTGGCATTCTAGGCTGGCTGCAGATCAGCTCACTGCTCCCAGACGGGGCCCCACAGGGCCAGGCCAAATGCCACTCCATGTAGGGCCTGATCACATGAACAAGGGCCAGGCTGGGGCCCCGAGAGAGCTGTCCCACCCACAAACACATCATCGCATCAGACTCTGAAAATAAATAGCAGAAAAAAATATCAGAGGTCATCAGGAACAAGGAGGCGACTCTGTGCCTCAAGTTAGGGGAAAATTAGGCTTTGTAGTGCCGGCGCATAAGGAATGAGTGACACGTTTCAAGGTTAGACTCTAGTTGTTGTCAAGTGCTTATACTCAGTCTTGGATGCCATGCCAGAGAGTCACCTAATGAAATCGACAAATAGAAATCTGCTTGTAGATGCAATAAAGTAATATAACCTGTGGGCATAGCAGAGCACACACATAAACAAGCAAGAAGTCCAAATGTAGACCACATCAACACTCACCCACATACTTTCAGCAAATCTCCTTTCAGTGCGTAACAGCTGGAAAGGGAGAGCAGATGTCTGATCCATCCTCCCTTTACAGTAAAAACAATCCACAGTGCAGCTTGTTCTTTGTTTAATTCAGAGCCTCAAAAGTGATGTCATCCCAGAGGAATGTTCTTAAGAGTGTGTTTCTGAGTGGATATTAAAAACACTATGGACACCTATTGGGTTTGTGGGTTATTGTTCCAAGGCAACCAAAATACATTAACCCAAACAGCAAAAATTAACATGAATGTCACTAAAGGGATAATTTGATACTTCCTAGAGATCACCTGTAGAGGCAACATGTGGTATCTAATCATATCCAAATATCACAATTTACAAAATACCAAACTTTTGCAGTCCAACACTATCTTAATGCAATGCAGTTGGAAAAGCTACTTTCAGCTGCTGTCTTATTCACAAGCAGTCTTTAATTAAGCGCCTTGAGGCGACTGTTGTTGTGATTTGGCGCTATATAAATAAAATTGAATTGAATTGAATTTAACTATGGTGGGTAGCTCTGCATGTTTGATTTGACAGATTTTTTACACCTTCCTAAGGCAAGCCCAAGGGATTTGTGTCTTCTAATGTAATTTATTTAATATGATAAATTTAAACAACCTATGTAATGCTCACAACTTAAAATTTTATTTTGATTGCTTCAAATTATTATCTTATACTTAGGGATGGGAATTGATAAGAATTTAGCAATTCCAATTCCATTACTGATATCGCTTATCGATACGATTCCGTATCTCACTGGGTTCTCATTGGTTCCCCTTTGAGAGTCAGCACCATTTCTAAGCAGCACATCAAAGACAATACATTTTTGCAAATTGAATCTATACTGTGTGGTCAAATGTTTGTGCATGTTGAATGTATTTCCTCACTTTGTTGCAATCAGTTTTGGAATTATTTCTCTAAAATTACTAAACATATTACACACAACACTTAAAAGTAATGCAGTACCTTAATTACTCCCAAGAGCAAGTAATTTGTATACTCGTTACATTACTTTCATGTTACGCTGTAAAAAGACCTGATATGCACCATTTAACAAAAAAAAAAAAACTATAGGCTACAGTTCTACACACCAACACAAATCCCTATCCTAATAAGGACACACATATAGGACACACAAAGCTGACATCACAAAGCAAAGATGAAAACCAGCACAAAGAGACTTTAAAGCAATCGCCACAGTGATTCTGCTTTAGAAACATGAACATGTACAAATTGAGGCTGCAGCCTGACTGTTCATCGGTTTGTTACTTGTTGAAGTTCAGGGTCTGGCTGCTGTGCTGGGCATTCACTCAGCTTTAATGCTTTCACCATTGCATTCTCATCCTTTTGTGGACTAAAAGTAAAAAAAAAAAGTAATAAAAGTCAAATAAAAGTAAAGTCCATATCCACACTGCAGACTATGTTTCTCCTCGGACACACGAACTGAAATCAACTGTAGCGCAAGTGCAAGAACCAATAAGCAGGCAGACTAACAATTGCAAGGAACTGAATTACTAGGAACAGGTTCTCTTCAAGAACTTCAGGGACACCGCCATCACGTTCCACAATGATGCGAGTTTTATATTCCCATGGATCAACCAAGAAAGAAGCACCTGCTAAGCACCTTCAAGCTCGACTGCAATTTGCAGCTGCCCACATTAACAGGCCAAATGGATCCTGGTGAGAAGTTGATAGTCCAATTAGACAAAGACTGAGTTATTTTGCCACAATGACAAGAGGTATATTGGGAGGAGTAAAGGTGACTACCTCCAGAGTATTTAACTTCACATCGACTCAACAGCTAGATGGTTAAAACTTGGATACAATGATTCCAAACACACATCAAAACAGGTTTGGGATGGATGAAACAGTCTAATATGAAGCTTCTGAAATCGTCTTCCGAAAGCCATGACTCTAACTCTACTGAAAATCTGTACTATACGTAAAAACTGTGTCTGTGCCGCAAAAGCAACCAATATAAATGAACTCTACCAATTCTGCCAGGTTAAATAGCCAGAATTATTGCTGATGGCTATCACAAGCATTTACCAACTATTAGTTGGTAATACAAATAATAAAATTACTAAATTGTTCTTAATAAAAGTAAGTACTGAAAGTGATGTATACTTTTGACCCTGTGTGGCTTGGAGAAAATCCTAAATATATTCAAACTTGTAATGCAAATTCTCTCTTTTTTAAACCTATTAAAGATGCATGCTGTACAATCATTCAACAGTGGAAAAAGATCAGTTCAAAGAAATCATTAAAAGCCCCAAATTACCATGAGAGTCATACCCATGATGAGTGTGTGTAAACTTCTGACCACAACGGTATATTTGCCTCTAAAAATTGAAAAGAAAAAACCCAAAACTGACCACAACAAAGAGTGGGGACCCAGGAGGGAAAAAGTACCAGCATTTAATATGTTTCTATCATGGCTTGCACTGGATATAAAACACCGGGACATGACCACAATGTAATTAACACATAAAACACCACACAAAAGCATGAATGCCAGTAACAGCATCTGCCACTTACACAGATTACATCATAGGCTCCTCAAAGATTCGCTGCAGAAATCTAAATAAGCCGTAAGTTTGAAACACTCCACTTTAGCACCTGTCTAGTTTAGTTTCTGCTACCATAAAGCTTAGCCTGCTCTGACTGGTGGGCTGAACTACTGAAATATAAGTAAAATAACACTGGTACCTAATTAATTCTAACCCCTTTTCTATGAGTCTCAGTATCGCTCCTTGAGAGTTATTGGCTGGCAACAAATCTTGGACTTTTTTCACACATGTTTGAACCCAAATCTGAGACACTTCTGCAGAAGTTGCTATATTCAGTGTTAGGGACATTATACAGAAAGAGTAATATGCCACATTTTACTTGTTAAATTACTCACTATATCACATAACATTGGAGTGAAATTCACTTTCAGTTGCTACCAACTCCACAACAGCACAAGTCCCTTTCCCAGTAAGGACAAGATTGTTTCCAAGATATGCACGTGTCCAGCCCTCAAAATTTTTATCTCCTATACCAAGTGATACTCTGTCCCTGTTTATTGATTTAAAATTGTTGTCAAAGTTTCCAAACTCTCCGGCTGTCACTCAACCAATTTTGACATAACACTAATCTGTGGGCATACACTCAAAACTAATGGAAAATTAGACATGAGAAATTTGCTAGTGTGGCTAATGCAAAGATAGGAATAATCCGCTTGTTCTTCAATTCTATAAATTTAAAAGGGACATGCACAATGTGTTGATGAGCACTAAAGACCAATCAGTCAGTCAGCCTGACGTAACATTTACCTACATGACATAACCCACATTCCTCTATGACTGTAGCTACTTGCATCCAAACCCCATCGCTCTTCACACACAGCACTCAGAACCCTCTTTTAGCTTCCACTTCCGCCTTAATGAAAAAGACAGGACAAATCTATTTCACAGAATTATAATTTGAGACATTTTCTTGCCTGCAGGGTAATAAATAGACTGCTTTTTTTTTTTTCTATCTTATGTAACGTAAGAGTATGAGACAGTGAGGAGATGGAAAGTGAGACCACTCAGTGCTCCGAGGCTATATAAGAAGTGTTTGACAGAGTGGAAAGATGGATTAGGGCGAGACTGAAGTGAAATTAGCCAACGAGCAGAGCTGTTTTTTTCTGCAGAGGGTTTGGGTTGCCACCTGACCAGGCTGCGTACCCTTGAGACAAAACACTGCAACTGAGGGCTATAGCGTAGATGAAACATGTTTTATGTTTCACATATATACTAACAAAAGAAAATATAATCACTGCACTGTACTATTAATAGTTGTTACCTCGTGATCTTAACACTAAGGACAAAAGTGGCCCAAATAAATTGAATCCAAAGCAGAATGGTTGAACAATAAAGTTGGTGATAAAGAGGCCAAATCAATCAATGATCGGCCTGCCTCCTTACACCTTCCCAGCCCATCTCAGACTTAAAGTGGACGATTTACCTTAACTTGTATTTGATTCTGGTGTTTTCAACATGTTTTCAGACAATGAGTATTAGCAAAAGGCTCAGGCTTCAGACTATGCTAAATGCTCAGTTTGTAACAGTGCTTCTTTTCACTCTTGGATCTTTACGACGTCAAAGAATGGCCACGGCCTTTTGCGAGGGTTAGGGTCAGGATACAGGGTTATATTTCTTGTTAACTTTGACATGCATATCCCAAGGCGAGATATATGAAGAAAAAGGGGCAGTGGTTCTTACTGAAGACCTAAACCATTTAAAAAGTGTGATGATACAGCATGTACAGAACTGTGCAAAAGTCTTGAGCCAGCCCTTATTTCTTTATATTATCTTTGCTTCCAAGGCACCAAACTTTGCTGTAATTTATAGTGCTCTTTCTGAATTTCTTTCAAAGTTGTTTTTTTTTTCTTTTTTTGTTTCAGTCCAGTCCTTCACCACTTTCAAAGGAATGACTTTTGTTGTTTGTTAAGCCACTTAACACTGACCTATGACTCATTCAAGCATAAACAAGACACCTATTTCAAGCAATGAACCAGTGTGGTATTTCCACATAACAGAAACTGTATCTTTAGGCACATTGTTACTAGCAGTCTTAAAAAACAATTTTAGTTCCAATTCCTTTAGTTAAATCTAGTAAAAATGCCATGCATACATAAAATAGTATTTCTGCACCAACAAGATGATTTCTGAAGACCCACAAATTTGGCATATCTCAGTATGCTTTGCACTGGTTCCTTAAAAAGTGTTTCCTCTGAAAGTAATGCCCTTACTAGGACATATTTGAGAGACATATTTGGACATTCAACTGGTCCATCTACTGTTCAGTGAAGCGTCACTGAACTGAAAGTGAGTGGAAACAGGTCTAATGAAGAGATGAATACAAATTTGAGTGTTCTAGTTCAAATGACCATCAACATATACAGAGAAGATCGGAAGATATGTACAACAGTGACTGTTTATAGCCATCTATAAAACATGGTGAAGGCTCTGTTATGGTTTGGAGCTACATTTCAGCCAGTGGTGTTTGAGATCTTGTCAACACAGAAAAGTAACATCAGAGTTTGATCCACCATTCAATACCATCTGTAAAACATCTGATTGGTAACAGCATCATTTTTCAGCATGACAATGATCCCAAACACAGTGCGAATGTAGTAAAAGCACACCTGGATAGAAATGGAACTGGAATTCCCAGAGCCTGGATTTCAACATTCATGAGAGAAAAGGGAAAAAAAGGCAAAGAACATCCAATGAAAAGCCTAAAATGTTCTTCAAGACTGGAGAACTTTTCCTGAAGACTACTTTAAAGAATTGGAAGAAAACCTGTCTAAAAGAGTTCAGGCAGTGCTGTGAAATAAAGGTGGTCACACCAAATATTCTCTTTCAAGGTAGAATTATTAGGATTAGAACTGTTTGTTAGAAAAACTCTGCTTTTGACTTATATACTGCAATTTCATTTATGTTTGAAAGTGTCAATGAGTCACTGCTTTTATTTTATTTATTTTTCATTTCCTATGAAAATGTAAAGCCACGAGTGGCTTAGCCATTACTTTGAAAAGGGGATTATGTCACAGGTTATATGATGCATCTGTTTTAATCTCAACAACCTCACCCTATTCTTGATTCAGATGTTTTCAAGGAATTTAATGACAATAAGATGAAAACTACCCTTAAAAAAAACTATTCTTTAAATCGCTTAGATTATGGAGAACTCGTGCATAAATCAAACTACCGACAAAAACATTTAAAAAAAACTTTCAGATGTATGTAGCTCAAATTAGGATTCATTGTTGTTAATAGGAAGAGCTGCAGCCATGCCAATTTAGAATTTACTAAAATTTTGTAAATACGAAATACACTCAACAAAAATATAAACGCAACACCTTTGTTACTGCTCCCATTCCCCATGGGATGGACGTAGAGACCTAAAATTCATTCCAGATACACAATATAACCATCCCTCCCAAACAGTGGTCACAAATCAGTCCAAATGTGTGGTAGTGGGCACATCTGCTATATTGAGATAATCCATCCCACCTCACAGGTGTGCCACATCAGGATGCTGATCTGACATCATGAGTAGTGCACAGGTGTACCTCAGACTGCCCACAACAAAAGGCCACCCTGGAATGTGCAGTTTTTTGCGCTATTGGGGGTCTGGGGACCCAGAACCGGTCAGTATCTGGTGTGACCACCATTTGCCTCATGCAGTGCAACACATCGTCGCATGGAGTCTATCAGATTGTCAATTGTGGAATGTTGGTCCACTCCACTTCAATGGCTGTGCGAGGTTGTTGGATATTCGTGAGAACTGGTACACGCTGTCGTATACGCCGGTCAAGCACATCCCGAACATTCTCAATGGGTGACATGTCCAGTGAGTATGCTGGCCATGCAAGAACTGGGACATTCTCAGCTGCCATCTGCCCTGAACAATGTGAACCATGATTCATCCGTGAAGCGCACACCTCTCCAACGTGCCAGACGCCATCGAATGTGAGCATTTTCCCACACAAGTCTGTTACGGCGAAGAGCTGGAGTCAGGTCAAGACCCCGATGAGGACGACGGGCATGCAGTTGAGCGTCCCTGAGACGGTTTCTGACAGTTTGTGCAGAAATTGTTTGGTTGTGCAAACCAATTGTTCCAGCAGCTGTCTGGGTGGCTGGTCTCAGACGATCTTGGAGGTGAACCTGCTGGATGTGGAGGTCCTGGGCTGGTGTGGTTACACGAGGTCTGCGGTTGTGAGGCCGGTTGGATGTGCTGCCATATTCTCTGAAACGCCTGTGGAGACGGCTTATGGTTGAGAAATGAACATTCAATGCACGGGCGACAGATCTGGTTGACATTCCTGCTGTCAGCATGCCAATTGCACGCTCCCTCATTGCTTGTGGCATCTGTGGCATTTTGCTGTGAGACAAAACTGCACATTCCAGGGTGGCCTTTTGTTGTGGGCAGTCTGAGGTACACCTGTGCACTACTCATGATGTCAGATCAGCATCCTGATGTGGCACACCTGTGAGGTGGGATGGATTATCTCAATATAGCAGATGTGCCCACTACCACACATTTGGACTGATTTGTGACCACTGTTTGGGAGGGATGGTTATATTGTGTATCTGGAATGAATTTTAGGTCTCTACGTCCATCCCATGGGGAATGGGAGCAGTAACAAAGGTGTTGCGTTTATATTTTTGTTGAGTGTATTTCACTAAAAGATACTTGAAAATAAAACAGTGAAGAAGAAAAAGGGCATCATCTTGATTTGTAGTCAACCCCTGTAGTAAACCCTTAATGTTCATAAGAAAATCCAACCTCCAGTAAGTCTTATTGAAATATTCTCATGGGTGAAATTTGAACTTGCTCAAGGATCAACAAAGCAAGAAAGCATGTTCTGAATTTCCAAAAACATATAATTGACATGTCTTGATCAAAATGGTGGACTGACCAGAGAGACTTACACACCGCTGTACACAGCTTCATGCTGCTAGCATGACAACGACAACTAACAGACCAACTGAGAGTGCAGCCAGTCCCTGAGGCTAAAAGCAAAGTGACACATGAGAAGCATTACCAGGGATATTTCACAGCACTTTGATTCAAATGTCTCATTTTGGTCAGTTCAGCACAGAGGACCCACGGACATTAAACTGTCTGGCTTTGCCCAGAATGAAATTACCCCCAGCCTCTGGGTTCCACTATCACACACGCCTGAGGACGCACACCAAGATCAGCTCCATTGTCCCCTATGCCATACAATGGACCCATCCATCACTCGAGGGAATGGGTCCACTGGACTCACCCATTCTGTTAACGAATGGATATGCCGTGACAGGCCTGTCTTGCTAAAGCCTCTAATCCAGAGTTATGGCACAGTGTGTCTGTGTTACTGTTAAATGTAGTACTATATGCCAGCTGTTGCCAGCAGGTTCCCATCTGAGGACAGTCTAAAGAAGCACACCGTCGATCATCGATCATTCTATGATGAACATAAAAGCACAAATATTGCCCGAGAAGGAGCAGGACATTTAGGTCATAATGTAAAATTCAACAAGTACTGTAAATAAATTGTTTCAGGTTCACTCCTGCAGAAAAAAACCACCTGCATGTTCACAACATAATGTGGGGCGCTCTCCTGTCAAGCAGAAAAAGAGTTAAAAAGGTGGATGCTTCAGTTGTGATTAGATAGTGTAGCAGCACAGATAAACTCATATACAGGGGCGGAAGGGAAGCTGAGAGGCTCGAGATAACTAGAAAGGAATATTCTTGCAATAACAAGACACTTGCTAAGCTGTACACTGCTATCAGCATTAAGAGGAAGTCCTGACCAAGAAAAAGAAACAAAGAGCCAAAGGGAGACAGATAGAACAGGCTGTCACCTTTGAAACTGCCTGTGTTTTCAGCACGAAGTAAGTAGACCAGCAAGGGAAACTAAAAGTCTTAACTACTTGCAATCACTTTAAAAGCATGCGTAAAACACTCCCTCTCCTTCTGTCCAGGTGCAGGCATGCAGAGCTGGCTTTTTCCTCCGACTCCCTTGGCTCTTTTGTGAGGCCCATTGACGAAAGGGAGATCCACTCAAGGTGGGAAGAAAGAAACACCTCATCCTTGACTATTTGATTAACAGCTGTCTTCTGTGCCAGAAAATCCAACCCCCACATTTTCCCCTCCCAACCCTGAACCCCTAGTTGTCTCCTGAAAGAGCAGGTCTGTATCACACACTTCTAGAGTTACTCTGCAGATCAAACTGGAGAGGAGAGCAGAAAGGCAAGAAATCCTCTGAGATCTCAGAAGGAAGAGGGAAGGACAAGCAGTGGGAAGACTGGGGAACAAACAGTGAGAGGAGGAAGAGAGAGAGAAGGGGGAATGGCACAGCTTAACAAGATGGCAGGAGGTGCAATTTAGCAAGGGTGCAAAAGGGTAGGAAATCATTGGCAATGAGGCAAAAGACTGAGGCAGATACTGGAAACTAGGACAGAATAAGATTAACATCTTAACATTTTAATTTGCATTTTGTGCTCTGCTGTTGCATTTCATTTGTTTATCATGTAAGATGGTAACGAGCAGCATGCCTTTCCTCAAAGTTAATGATCTTTCCTTAATGATCAGCTTTGTTTTTCCAAAGCTGTTAGTTTTGTGAGATTCATCCCATTAGTCCTGGTCACATTGTTGAAATCATTTCTTTTGTTCCAAACAACCATTTCATGAAAATAAAGCTGGAGAAATTTACCGCTAATAATTCATTCATGGTTAAGATTTTAGATTTACTAGTCATCTTAATCAAAAAGAGACTCAAAAAACAACAATAAACAGTAATAAAAACAGTGATCGTCAACTGAGAGGTTCAGTCCAGGGCACCAGCTCTAGCCAGTCTACTCTGCTTAAACCTGAATTGTCTATCATGCATTCATCAGTGTGTAAAAGCACAGAATAAAGTGCTGCTTAAATGTGTGGAAAATGGGTGAATGTGGCTTATAATGAGAGCACTTTATTCCAGAGGGTACCAACTCCCCCCGGCACTACAGCTCCCTACTTCCTCACAACGGGGACCGATCGCCAATGTAACTTCCTGCTAGGCCATAAACAAACAATGCAATCAACTGAAGTCAGGCTGAAAATCCTCTACTGCCTAAGAGGTCAAGAGGTATACACCAGTCATAATTTTCAGCTGTGGCTGTGACAGTTATATGGCTGCCTAGTTTGGCTGTACTGCAAGTGGAACAAGCAGTTTAACTACTTGAACATTTTCCTCCCATTTCTTAAGGCAGCCCATCTCTACAAGGAGGGAGCGGTGTAAAATACAACTCTGTTGATTAAAAAAGATGGGACTTTGTGTAAAATGTTAACAAAATATACGCTTAAATGGAAGTTTTGAAAACTAAATGATCTCTCGGACTCACATGTTCCTGGATCTCAGGCTGAAATTTCCTTTGCAGGATTTTTTATTTCATAATGCACCGAATGTTCTCAGTAGGAGGCAGATCTGTACTGCAGGCAGGTCAGCTTAATTGCCAGACCTGTTTACTACAGCCATGCTGCTGTCATTTGGTATTTTCTTGCTTAAATAAACAAGGCTTTCCATGGAAAGGACATAATCTAAATATAATCACACAATATGTTACTCAATGACAGATGTGCAAATTCATTCAACTCATGCCACATGAACTCATACACCCCATGCCGTCATGAATCACAGCTCTTGAAGTGCACTCTGATAACTAGCCAGATAATCCCTCTCCTTAACAAACAGTATTTATCCATCAGCAATATCAAAAAACACAAATTTAGATTTGGAAGACCGCAGGACGATTTTACATCTTCCTTCTGTTTTTAAATGAACCAGCTTGCAGCGAGGATGGCAACATTGTGAGATCTTGTTATATCTGTTTTTATTTTTGCATGAATTTTAGCTTGCAATTGTGTAACGTGTTTTGCTTTTGATGGGGACTATCCTGAGATTGAGACTTCTCAGTCTGATTCCCTGTATACAGAGATTTCTCTGGATTACTTCAATCTTTCTGCACCGATGATGACAAACTTCTCAAACTTCAATTTGGCTGAGAAGCATGATCCTTAAATTTCTATACTCTATACTGCATCGCCTCCACAGTCTTTCTATTTACACCGTTGCTGAATAATCTCTTTCTCTCCGTCACATCACAGAGAGGCCGACTGTGCAACACTCTCAAATTCTGGGTGACCACTTTTCGATCAAAGAGCAACTCCACAGGCCAACTTTTAGGAGAAAACTTGTCTCCAAACAATCATGGTCTGACTCAGACTGACTTCAATCACTCAATGACAGATTGGTAAAGGTTTGCAAATAGTTGTTGTCTAATCTATAAATGCAGACATATTGCTAACACATCGTAATCAATCGGAGTCAGTCTGTGCCGATGAGTGCAACAAATCAGCGGCACATCTCTTTGCAACATGGCACTCAACCCTATTGCCCTACAGCTGGTTTTATTCTGGTTATATTCATATACAAAAGCAAAGTTGCTAAACGCCTATGTCTTCTGCATTTAATAAGCTTCCAGCAGCAGCTATGGCACTATTTGTGGAGAAGTTTCTAATTCAAATGTATACATTTATGGCTTTATTTCTGTCAGTTAATTTCTGCATGTAGATTTTTTAGACAGCTACAAACTGTAATTGCAAACTGACAGTAGGATGGTGGAAGACTGCCTCCACAAGTCAGTCATGACTTAATGCATTTCACTCACAAAAGTTGTTTTCAAATGGCAACTGCCTGCAAGTAGTCACAGACCCGATCCCTTTCTTCAAAGCAACCATTTTAAAGGCAACAAGATCACAAGTTCATTCATCCTCCCCTTCAACAGGTCTAGTCTTCGATGACCATTTCCTCTAGTCTTGAGATGTCTCACATTTTTTGCGATTGACGCACATATGTCAGTCTCCTGTCAAGACATTGCTGTCATCAAATTGAAATTCAATACAAATAAAAATATATTTTTCACAATACAATTAGTGGTCTCATTTTCAACATTTCATTTTTTTAGCCTTTTTGCTATTTTGTAACTAAATATATGGTTTAAATAACAAGAATAAGTAAGATATATTAAGGATTAAGTTAAACGTAATGCTGGAGTTTTTGCCATTCATATGAGAATGTGGGGCATGCTTTCCCTGTCATTAAATAAATAAATAGATAAACAAAAATACGCCAACAGCAGCAACAAAGTACTGCACATTGATCTGGCTCATTTAATGTCCAAACCTACACATCATCTGTGTAGGTCTCCTCTGACGTCATGCCAGTACAGTAAATACACATCCTTGTTCCATTATTTGAACAATGCACACATTCATACACTCACACACACACACGAGAACAGGAATCTGCCTGTCTACACTGAAGCAAAACAAAACCCACATCACCCACACTAGTGAAAAGGCGCATTTCAACGCTTGTGCGGAAGCTCTCCAAGGGATGTCAGACATGTCTTCTTTTGGGCACGCTGATCTTAGATTAGGCCTGCAAGTCAAGCCAGCACTCTGGGATACACAGACATCAGCTTCAAAGAGTGAGAGGAAATGCCGTGCCCTTCCTGTCACTCCCAGTCAGAAATGACGTGACTGTGATGCTATGAAGAGATTACAGATTCAAATTGTAAAACAAAGAGAGAAAAAACAGTATGACCTAAGAAAGGTAAAAAATAAAAAACACTGTACAAATGCCCGCGCGCACACACACACACACACACACACACACACACACACACACACACACACACACACACACACACACACACACACACACACACACACACATATATACAGAGCTTTCAATAAAGAGTGCAAGGTTTAATACGACCACTCCAATCATATTCAGGGCATTAGTTTACACCATTCTCATGTCCTTCAATCACTCAGAACAATGAACTTTTTATCCTGACTGGATGCCAAATTAACTTTAAGGGATTCCCCTAATGTGCTCACTGACTGTAACCCAGACATCTCTTCATCCATCTCCACACTCCTCTATAAATGGTTAACCATGTATTTGTCTTCCTCTCCCTTATCGGCTCTTCAGTGCCTTAAAGGTTGTACTAATAACATGGGGAGAGGTAACACATCGGTGTCTCTACAATGTATGTCAAAGCTTGGTTTGTTGAAGAAACAGCCATGAAGACAACAGGAATACATACAAATAGGCAATAGATGATCCTGTTTTGTATGTACTGTACAGGATGCTGGTAGCAGGCTGTTCATAACTCAACAACTCCTGCAACGCTTTTGAACCCAAATTGTTGCACAAAATACAAACAAAAAAAGTCTTATGGAAATACTTTGAGCTGCTGGCTTCATATCTTTAAAGCTACATTTGCACAAGTCTAGTGCTTTGTGTGTGTGAATCATAGAGCCTCGTGGGTACACAGCATACGTGGTACAGCCTTTGAGTCCAGACATGCCCTTACTTGACTTCTTAATCTTCAGTTTCCTGCCCTCCCTTTCGTATCTCAGTATAAAAACTTCACGCCACTGTGATTCCTCCCCTGCTTCGCCTCTCCCCTCTCTTCTCAGTATCACACTACAACAGCTTTATGCCTTCTTGCCACAGCTCCCTGGTCCATAGCCCCTCCGCTCCTGCTGTTTCCACTGGGGCACTGCACAAAAACTGCGCTTGGCTTGATCCCAACAAATGGGGCCCTCATACCTCCCAATCTCTAGATTAAATAGCACCAGTCTCTGAAGTCTTTCCAGGGGCTAATGGCTTTTGTTGCTGGGAATAATCCACACATCCTCTCCCACATCCTGGGGGTCTGCTGGCCTGTTGTGAACCCCGCCTTTACCCTCTTCATGTCTCTCTCATCTCCATCTCAATCTGCGCTTCCATTTTGGTTGACCTCCCAGCCTTTCTATAGCACAACCCTGCGGTTATGTGTTGAGGCATCCACGACTGAACCACCAACATTGAAGGGAGGATGCAGTTGTCTGACACTGGGTTGAGAACTATGCAGAGTTTTATAGGGAGTCAGTGCAGGTGCTGTCTGAAGCTTAATGAAGGCCCTAAATCTCTTCTGTCATTTGCAGCTAACTGGAGCCTAAGCAGCCAGAGAAAAGGGGATAAGTGCCTGGGAGCCATCCTCATAAGGAAAAGAAAACATCCGTCAAACAACAACCACGGCAGAACAGCCTCAGTGTCAGCACTTGATGTCCATTCAAAATAAATACAGCAGGGAGACACATTTTCACAAGATGGGGGCAAGAATGTTTTCCATGGATGAAAGACCGCTGGGTTTTTGGATAAAAAGAGACTAAAAAAAATGCAAAGTAGAGAATGAGGTCTGTTCTGTTGCCCGTTTGTCCCGCTTTGTTGCTTAAAATAGCTCTGATTAAGACCACACTTTGCTACAACGTCAGCAAATCACGCAGACTACATAACCAGGTATGAGCTCATATCCTGTCTGGGGCACTTTTTCTATAGCAGTGTAAAAGAGGGGAGGATAAAAGCAGATGGAGAGAGAAAGAGAGACTGTGGTTGTAAACCGCAGACACTAGGATGCTTACCGACCACCCTGATCAGCTTACTTAATTAGAATAGTTTTTTTAAAGGCCCAAACATTCATCACCTTGAATTTACTTTAATATCCAAGTTTTGCTTAACTTATAAGGCTACTAGATGCAATCAGCTGTATCTATAAAGATGTCATACACAGCCTAAAGAATGTAGAGAAAATATGAAACTATGACTTCTGGGGAATGCCCAAGGGCACGAAATGTGATCAACCACACAAGTGGAGAGGAAAGACAAGGACGACAAACACAGTAGCCTTGAAGATCGAGCAATATTACGAGAGCAAAGAGAGTAACAGAAAGTCGGGGGATGAAAAGAGAAGCAGTGAAGGGTAAAGATGTGACAGAAGCAGGACACATCTGATTTTCAGAACACAAGGATTACAAAAAAAAGGGGGGGAGACTAAGCTAATAAAAGGAGAATAAATATGGAAATGGAGCACGGGGAACAGATCTAAGGACAGACACAAGCTGAGGGTGAAGAGGAAATAAATACATGAAGGGTTATTATCTATAGCGTCCAAAACAATAAATCTGTCATCCTGTGGCTTCGTGACCACCCATCAGCCTCCAGACCTCCACTACTAACCCTGCATAAAAACATAAATACACACAGGTCTAGTGTAAGTTGGAGAGGCTAAGGACCACCTGAAACATCCTGGAAAAAACAAAGATGCAACAGAGCAGCCCATTGACTGATGATGATGTCAGTTAGAGGGGATATCCCTAGTATGGTCCTTTCAGTCACACAGGCTCGGCCTTGTGAGTTCAAGAAGAAAAACAAAGGAAGAAAGAAAAAAAGAAACAAGGGGAAAAAAGCACCAAGGTTAAATTATGTGAAAAAGAATTGGAATAACAATTTTGGAAAAAATCTCAGGAAATAGCTGTTTGGAATGGAAAAGTGAATGGAGGCAAAAAGAGGTGGTGAGTTTCTGAGTTTTGGAAACAGGATGAGGGAAGGGAGGGAACAGAAAAAGTAAAGAATAGTCGAGGGCAAATTAATGGACAACGAATAAGGAGGAGAGTGTAAGGAAAAAGGGGTTTAAGGAGATGCTTAGTAAAGAGGCTGAAGTCTTCTTTGAAACTCTGTGTTAGTCTTTTTATTTGCTTTAATATAGCTATTTTAATGTTTCCTGCTTAAAAAGACAACAACACCACACAATTACATCATTTTTTAAGCACCATGCATATGCGAGTCATAACTCCTGCAGGCCCGTGCTGGAAGCAGTTATGTGGGGGCACAAAGGAGGGATGACAAGTGATTGAACAAAGTTTAAAGCTGGAGTCTTTAATTCAGAAAGAATTCGTATGTGGAGGATCTCCACAGAAAAGATTAAGAAAGAGCGAGGGGGTTTCGAAATGTGGAGTGTGCCATTAATCATGCAACCCTGAAACACTTTGCCTGTAGAAACCAAAACAGAAGCAGCAGGTTGAAGTTAAAAAAACAAGTGCTTGATTGTCGCTTTGCTGTGGGAAATCTTTGATGTTTCTTCACAAGTTTTTACATGGCCGTCCATAGATTGGTCTGCGTACACCTAGATTAAATGACAGTAAAAAATACTCCGCTGAAACCAAATAACTGCTATAATATTCTTTTACATTAACAGGGGATCATACTGTATGACTACAGTATCCACTTGTGTAAATCCCAACCTTTCAGTTCCCCTCTGCAGCTTTTCGGCATTATTCTGCTAATTGTTGAAGAAATCAAGAAACTTCTGCAAAAGAACTACCAACCATTAGTGAGCAAACAACTTTACTCAAATAACTTTGTTTTGCAACTTGTGAAAGTAAAAAAGGAACTACAGAGAAGCAGTGTGACATTTCTGTGTTGACAGGTTGTTTCTGCTGCTCCTAGGTGGTCAACCAATCAAATGTTATAGGTTTAAAAAAGCTGTAATAAAAGACCTTTGATGGAAATTGGAGTAAACTGGTGAAAGCGGTTTATTAAAACATGTGCAGACAAGCATGGAAATATAGTACATAACTCAAAAGCTGAGATTGTTCAGTTCTAACAAGACTGAAAGTCAATATTTGGTATGACCACCTTTATTCTTTAATGCAACCTGAACTCTTAGTCAGGATTTCTTCTCATTTCTTTAAGTAGTCATCAGGAATAGTTCCCCAGGCGTCTTGAATGAGGGCTCTGGAGGCCAATCCATGACTGATAGTGGTTCATTGAGTGTTTTTGCTATGTCAGGATTATGTTTGGGATCATTGCTGAAACATTAAGCAGTTCCCAATCACATACTTTACAGATGGTATTGCATGGTGGATCAAAATTGGACAGTACTTTTCTGCATTCACAATTCCATCAATTTTCAAATGCAGCCCTAAACAATGACAGATGATATTTAACTGTTGTATTTAGTTTTTAGGCCACCTCTTTTTCTTCTTTTTTTTTAAATGTTCAGGTACAAGGACTGGACTGCAAATGAGTGAAAAAGCAGCCAGTGTCCAAAGACAAACTGTAAAAAGACCTTCAGAAAACCTGGAGAACGACTGCTCTTAAAAAACATAAAAGACAGTCTTCTTCTTGTAACCAAAATATAAAGAAATGAGGAGTGGCTCAAGACTTTAGCACAGTACTATATAGTGCTTTTCTTCACTCACTGGCCAGTCAAAGAATTAACAGTTACACTAACAAACAAATCTTTTGACCGTGAAAGGAAACTGGAGGACCCACAAGCAAACATGAAAACGACTAGCAGAGTATAAATTCTTCATCATCAACTTGCTGTACAACTAACAAACACCTCACAGTTTACTTCTACAGGGAGTGCAGAATTATTAGGCAAGTTGTATTTTTGAGGAATAATGTTATTATTGAACAACAACCATGTTCTCAATGAACCCAAAAAACTCATTAATATCAAAGCTGAATGTTTTTGGAAGTAGTTTTTAGTTTTAGCTATTTTAGGGGGGTATCTGTGTGTGCAGGTGACTATTACTGTGCATAATTATTAGGCAACTTAACAAAAAACAAATATATACCCATTTCAATTATTTATTTTTACCAGTGAAACCAATATAACATCTCCACATTCACAAATATACATTTCTGACATTCAAAAACAAAACAAAAACAAATCAGCGACCAATATAGCCACCTTTCTTTGCAAGGACACTCAAAAGCCTGCCATCCATGGATTCTGTCAGTGTTTTGATCTGTTCACCATCAACATTGCGTGCAGCAGCAACCACAGCCTCCCAGACACTGTTCAGAGAGGTGTACTGTTTTCCCTCCTTGTAAATCTCACATTTGATGATGGACCACAGGCTCTCAATGGGGTTCAGATCAGGTGAACAAGGAGGCCATGTCATTAGTTTTTCTTCTTTTATACCCTTTCTTGCCAGCCACGCTGTGGAGTACTTGGACGCGTGTGATGGAGCATTGTCCTGCATGAAAATCATGTTTTTCTTGAAGGATGCAGACTTCTTCCTGTACCACTGCTTGAAGAAGGTGTCTTCCAGAAACTGGCAGTAGGACTGGGAGTTGAGCTTGACTCCATCCTCAACCCGAAAAGGCCCCACAAGCTCATCTCTGATGATACCAGCCCAAACCAGTACTCCACCTCCACCTTGCTGGCGTCTGAGTCGGACTGGAGCTCTCTGCCCTTTACCAATCCAGCCACGGGCCCATCCATCTGGCCCATCAAGACTCACTCTCATTTCATCAGTCCATAAAACCTTAGAAAAATCAGTCTTGAGATATTTCTTGGCCCAGTCTTGACGTTTCAGCTTGTGTGTCTTGTTCAGTGGTGGTCGTCTTTCAGCCTTTCTTACCTTGGCCATGTCTCTGAGTATTGCACACCTTGTGCTTTTGGGCACTCCAGTGATGTTGCAGCTCTGAAATATGGCCAAACTGGTGGCAAGTGGCATCTTGGCAGCTGCACGCTTGACTTTTCTCAGTTCATGGGCAGTTATTTTGCGCCTTGGTTTTTCCACACGCTTCTTGCGACCCTGTTGACTATTTTGAATGAAACGCTTGATTGTTCGATGATCACGCTTCAGAAGCTTTGCAATTTTGAGACTGCTGCATCCCTCTGCAAGATATCTCACTATTTTTGACTTTTCTGAGCCTGTCAAGTCCTTCTTTTGACCCATTTTGCCAAACGAAAGGACGTTGCCTAATAATTATGCACACCTGATATAGGGTGTTGATGTCATTAGACCACACCCCTTCTCATTACAGAGATGCACATCACCTAATATGCTTAATTGGTAGTAGGCTTTCGAGCCTATACAGCTTGGAGTAAGACAACATGTATGAAGAGGATGATGTGGACAAAATACTCATTTGCCTAATAATTCTGCACTCCCTGTATTAATTTTAAACCTGTAGTCCTGTTCACTAGTATTTTTTCTCTCGTTCCAGCATTTCTTTATAATCTACTCCTTGCAACCTCTTAACAAAAACATAGATGTCATTACCTGGCCATTCCCAGACTTGAGAACCCTGCTGGGACAATGAGAACATCAAGTCGGGGAAAGGGGTGCACCCCCAGAACAGCATGGGCTGCAGCCAAACATTGAGGCAACAGCTTAAGGACTCCCATCTGCAAAAGGGAAACAAACCAAAAGCAAAGAAATGTTATTATAGCTCACATATTTAAATGATAAGGATTTTTTTTAACCGCTCCCCATGGAAATACAGTCTAATATGTTTACCAGGGTGCCAAGAGATGGTAGTTGAAAACCTCTGACACAGTGACACAAACGTCAACTGATGCCGTCTCCTTTAATCATACAAAATTTAATTAGCACAACTCTCAGTGGCTCTTTGTCAGAACCCACCTGGGCCTTTTGCAGAAGGCAGGCAGGGCTAAATACACGGTGTGGAATCACCCGCTGGGACCAAGCCGACCGCTCAGTAAATCGGCAAGGGTAGTCGCCATGGGAACAAGAAATGCCGTCATCCACCATGCCTGAATAATCAGTTACAGAGAGTCCCTCATCCTCAAGGGAAGAGTAACAGAATGCAGAGTCTACGCAGGTAGTCTGGTCCCTGCTGTAGAAGAAAACAGGAAAGAAAAGTTTAACCAAAGGCTAATAACAACATTTTTTAAATTTCCATTTTTTTTCTTTTTGACTACATGGACCTTGAAATACTGAACCATCCATGGCACAGTGTGCACTGTCTCACTGAAATGAAAGGAGTGGAAATATGGAAATGACAGTATACATCACAAACCACAATGAGCCCAAAAATATCTAAGTGCCGACATGCAATCACATTCACTCTAATCCAATATCCAGCACTAAGTCTGTCCTCGGCATCAGAACCGTTCCAAGGGTTTCAAGCAACAGCCAAGTTTCCTTCAAGCCATTCACTGAAAATAAAGGCCCTCCTTGTAGTTGGGGAATCATGGGGCCTGCAGCAGGCTATGGTGGGCTGCTGCTGGAGGACAACCATGAGGGGGAGGAGGAGAATTACTGGAAACCACTGGCAGACTTGCCAACCTGCTGGCCGGCAAAAGGGAGACCCCAGATCGACCATGCCCTGCACAGAGGAAACCAGCCCTTTCGAAATGCTCCAACCTGCGTTTTATATCCTGTATGTCTATAAAATTTATGTAAGCCTCAGTTTTTCTATCCAACAATAATTTCTGCTGGGCACTGAACCTAATGTAATATGGTGAAAGCCTTTATGCATTTGTCATAAAAAAGCTGATTGAGTGCTGCACACTATTCATCACCCTAATTTCACCTGCACCATTTTTGGTGAAGTGTAAGGAAAGTTTGACCATAGAATGTGGAATGGCCAGACTTAGGTTAATAACAGTCTGAAGAAGAGGTCCTACTAGAAGGAAAGAACACAGGAAAAACTAATAAAATACCTGCCAGTCTGGAGAGGAGAGCCCTTTACTACTTCACTTGAAGAACTTCCAAGTCTAGACACACGCTCAGCCTCAGTCCACTGCCCATACTCAGGCCCAAGTTTGGCAGTCTTGCCACAGTCTGTCCCGTCCCTCACCCCTTTTTCCAGCTCTGGGGGGATTTCTGCTGTGACTTGTTGCCAGTGACCCACTGCCAAAGTGAAGGTGGAAGCGGGCATGGGCATTGTAACATAGTAATTCCACGTTAAGAAATCTGCAGAGAAAATGCCAAAGAAGTGCCAGAGAGAGAAAATAAAAATGTCAAAGGTACAGAAGTAGTAAAGAGTTTAGACGACTGGCAGCATGGAGAAAGAAACAGAAGAAAAATCTGAACTGAAATGCCATTTTGCTTTTACTACACTGTCCAATCTGATGTGTTTATCTTTGACATTTTATTTCTTTCTAGTCCCACCCATCGGTACAGAGTGACACAATTCTCATGTCCACCTTTCAGATGATGTGAAAGTTATTAAAATCTTGAAAGGCAGCCAGAGAATTATCTCAGTCTGGAAACTGTTACTTCTATTATAAGTAAACTCACAGTACTTTGCAAAAATATTGAGCCATATTTCTTTATTTTGTTTCCAAGAAAAGAGACATTCTTCTAATTTTTTTAAATAGTCATAAGTAATAGTTCTCCAGTCTTTCTGAATGTCTTTCAAAGGTTGTTTGAATACTGGCTGCTTTTTCGCACATTTCCTAATTTCCAGTCCTTGAACCTCACTATTTCAGAGGAATGCTTTTTTGTTTACGCCACTTAACACTGACCTATGAATCATTCAAGAATAAAAAAAGCACCAAACTCAAGGAATGAATCAATGTTATGTCTACACAACAGACAACCTACCAAGAACCCAATTTTAAATTTTATTTTTAGACTCTTTGTTACCAGCAGCTTGTTGCAAAACCACATAATTTGTTCCACTTTATTTAGTTGAAGCTAGGAAAAAGATGAAGAGTATCTGAAAGTCATATCCTTAATAACTAGGAAAAAGAAAAAAACCCCAACAAAGACCTGACGCGGGATCTGAGACTCATCATAAATGGGCACAGGGTGGCTGTTAAGAAAGGGCAACAGGAAGAAAGGGCTGATGTATGCTAAGTTACAAATTGTAAAGGAAGTCAGGAGAGAGGTCTTGACAGCCATCTGTAAAACACAGTGGAGGCTCTGTCATGGTTTGCCACTCCATTTCAGCCAGTGATGTTGGGGATCCTGATAATGAATGCAGTACAACCATCAGATTTCGATCCACCATCCAATACCATCTGGAAAGAATCTGATTGGCAACAGCTTCATTTTTCAGCATGGCAATGATCCCAAACACACTGCTAATGCAGTAAAAGCATACAAAGGAGAGAAAAAAATACAATGGAACACCATCAGCCATGGATGGAATCCCCAGAGCCCGGACCTCAACATTACTGAAGCAGCGTTGGATCATCTCAATGGAGAACGGATTAAAAAAAAGGCACACATCCAAAGAAAAGCTTTGAATGTCATTCAAGAACTATTCCTGAAGACTCCTTAAAGAAATTACAAGAAAGATTGCCCAAGAGAGTTCAGGCTGTGATAAAGAATAAAGAGGTGGTCATACCAAATATTGATTTCAGTCTCATTAGAATTGCACAAACTCTGTTTTTCCCTTATATACCGTATTTACATTTATGTTTACACATTTTCCCATTAATAACTACATCTACTTCTTTTGTGAGCTTTTGCACAGCATATCCTTTATTGTAAACCTTCTCTGTTCTCACTGGTTTGTTTGGAACAGATGCTGACATCATACATATTTGAATTACTGACCCAATCTGAAATGTGGAGCTCTAAAAGGTTTGTATTTGTATTTATTGAAAAATGTTCTCTACTGATTCCAATAAAATACAAAGACCTTTTTCAGTGCAGTTCGTACTCCTCAACAATGCTCTCTTTTCTCGAAGCACTGATATTGATGTTGTTGTTTTTTAAAAAGCATTAGGCTGATTTTTTTCTGTTTATTTGTTTATGTTTTTATTTATTCCTATTTTTTGTGCCTGGCAGACAAAAAATAAATAAATACATAGCTAAGCCATTTTAAAAGCTTCACTGTCACACTATCTGAAGACTTAGCCAGCTCAAACTGGAGGTGACACGCAGATAAACGTGGGCAATCGGTAAATGTTATCTTATTTGGGAATTAGGCTGATAATGGCTGGTACCAGCTTTCAGCCGATACTTTGGTGCACACGTACCCTTTTTATTTAACCCAACAAATCCAATCTCTCAAACACATCAATAGTCCATGCTCCCATAATAGCTTTTAGCTTCAACACTGGACACTACAGACCCATTTATTCCAAGTAATGAAATCTAATACCAATCTCTTCTTTTCAGTTTAGTAGTCAATAAATTTGTGTAATATTCAAAAGTTTACAAATGTACACACACACACACACACACACACACACACACACACACACACACATTATATATATATATATATATATATATATATATATATATATATATATATATATATATAAAACAAAGAAATACATATACAATTGAGGTTTTTGAAAAGCTTACGTGTGTCCCCATCTTCAGCAGGTACTGCCTGCTCCTCCCCACTCATCAAAACCACGCACTCACTGGGGGCCCGTACTGTTGCCTGCCATGTTGACATGGCAACAGGCGGCTCCTGGCAGGGGAAGAGGGCTCGGTTGTTGATGGGAGAACCGGCGGTGTAGACACACACCCTGGAAGGGTAAACAATGGTAAACTATAAACAACCCTCACTTCAATGCCCAAATGCACATAGAAACACAGACATAAGTAAGGCATACCCCACACAGGAGAGAATAAAATAGCCCAAGGTGTGTTTTTGTGAATGAATTAATTTGTATTATATTATTCTGACATAGCACACTCGGTATCTTACACAGTAACTTTGAACAGAGCAGATTTTATGCCAGTTGCCAGTTGTTGCTTTTTTTAAATAATGTGCCAATCTTTAATGGGATAATTCAGATGATTTGCATCCTGAAACAAACCTGTTGTCCTGATCTTTGGTCCACCGCACTGAACCTCCTGCTGGTTTCGTCTCATAACAGATCCTGAGAGCACAAGGGAACTCCTGAGGTGATGTGACTCCATTTTTCCTCACCTGTAGACTCCATCGGTCTCTATGGAACTGCAGTGTGCTTCCATCCTGAGCACCGGGGGCACGGCCACACAGTGAAAAGAGCTGATGCTGCTGCCTCCACTGGCTGGAGGGCATGGAGATGAGGTTCTGAATAAAAGCTGCCTGTGGCTTCCTTGAAACATCCCCTGACTTTTTAGATGTTACCTCTGGAAAGCGGCTTAACATGGCTGCCACAGAGGTGACGTCCACCTCTTCGACCTTTGACACGTCAAGATCACAGCAGTCCAACACTAAGGTGAACTCACCACCACTTGTAGTGTGCCACAGACTTGAAGACTGAATACTTTCTGCATCACCACACATCTTCACCACCTTTGTTGTAGTCGTTTCAAGCTCTTTTTTACCATCCTCCAGAGCATCCACCTCCTTGTATTTGGATGTAAAACCATCCTGACTTCCTCCAGCCTCAGTCCTCACTCCCGAACGAGGCTCCAGGAACAGAACAATACTACCACTGATGACCTTACTGTCAAAGTGAACAGTAAGGTCCAGGACATAATGCCTGACCAGTATGTGGTTAGTATTCGCTCGAAGCGGAAGGTCATTCGTGTCAGGGTTTAGGTCCCCATCTGGGTCCATGTTACACCAAGGACATCAAAGTTGAGTATAAGATAGCTGAAACAGAGGAAACAGAAAAAAAACTAACCCACACTGACTGAGAATCTGAGGAAAAAATCTAACTCATTTTTGTCTGTGCATAAACCATGATGTGAATACACCATCATGGTGACTGCAGGCTACAGCTGCATTTAACTCCAATGAACTCTACACATGCCCACATTCCACAATGAAACGACTTTCAAACAGGAAAACAATTTCATGATCCAATTTTGATGTGTGTTAACAAAGCAGTACAAGTAAAAAAAAAAACTCAACACACAGACAGTAACAGCTAACTATCTGCAGAAACCTATATTAAAGCTCTCCTGCTTTTATTTTTCCTGTCAGTCCTTCTATTTAGCCTGCTTGGGGCTGGAGGGAGGCTTGGCACGACAGAGGTGCAATTACTATTTACAGTGAGAAACCCTCAGAGCTTATTCAGTGCAGTTTATAAAATTATGAGCACTGAGAAACATGATATCTTGAGCAACAGGATGGAGAAAAACATATCTTCCATAACTGTAAAAGATTGGACAACAACAGCCAACTCTGATCTATGTGACCACTCTTTTATTAAGCTCGTGCAGCTTGTTAATAAAATTAGTGTCTGTTTACTGTTACCAAGGAAAGAAAACTTGAGTGTTGCTCTAAGGGTATAGGAATTATGTAGCAGTGGGCGGAAGTGAATGCCAGATAGCTGTCACACAGTTAAAAGTGATTAAGTTGTGTTCTTGGAGGCAGAGCAGGGCTTGCAGGCAAGTCACAATACTGCTCAACTTCGACCAGGGTTTTCCTTTCTTTTAATCACAGGCTAAAGTGTGAGAAAACATAAAACAGAAACTTTCGGTCAGCACAGGAAACGAAGGTCTTCACCTCAGTGTTTCCAAACGCCGCACGACGTAAATGAACATCTGAAGTTTTAAAATTCACTAAAGTGTGAAGCTGGCTGACTGACATGAAGGAGTTCGGCTAACTTGCCATCACAGGTCTCTGTCATTAAACAGTCTGCGGTTCAACCGCAGCGACGGTGTCGCCACAAATAACCGGCTTCGCTGTGGATAACAGCGTATTTACTAATATTTGTACAAAACAGCTGGTAACATACCGCTGAGCATCACAAGCTCTCGTTTGTTCTACAACAAAGCTGTATCCGTCCTGTGCGAGTCGAGCGTTGATGTCGTCACATTAGTGCGACGGCAGCGGATTGTAGTCCTTCACCTGAATCCTCCCCGCTCTCTCGAGCGCTGCACGTTATTTATTTTTTATGATAACTACGGAAGTAACGATTAAAATGCTTTTTTAGAATTAATATATGCATTCTGATATATGATATCAAAAAGAATGAATGAGAACGAGAAAGTAGAGAAGTACCAGGTGCAAGAACAGCTGGAGCGGATGTGAAAAGTCCACAGTCACCTTTCTTCCCCATTCTGATGCTCGCTTTAAACTTAAGCAGATTGTGTTGACCATGTCTGCATGTCTAAATGCGTACAGTTGCTGCTATGTGACTGGCTAATTCAATAATTAGTATCAGGCAGATGAAACTGTATACCTAATAAAGTTGCCAGTGTGTGTAATTTTACTTCCTGTTCAGTTTTAGCTTCAGTTAAATTGCAACCTGGGGATACTCTTCAATGTAATTATTGCATTTATTTGTTTCTTTATTTTTTTGTCTACTTCTAAACATTTAGTTTTATTTAGTCCCCTATTTGTTCTATTTTTATTTTATTTTGAGACAAAGGACGCCAAAAAAATGAATAGGAACATTTATATAATTTCACAAATACTGTACAATCATTACTTACTTCATTAGGTACATCTGTTCAACCGGTTAATAATGCAAATATTTAATTAGTAAGTCAGACAGCTGCAGCTCAATGCCTTTAAGTGTGTAGACATAGTCCAGATGACCTCCTAAAGTTAAAACTGAACATCAGAATGTGGAAGAAAAGTTATTTAAGTAACTGACCGTGGCATGGTTGTTGGTGCCAGATGGGCTGGTCTGAGTATTTCAGAAACTGTTGATTTTCCCACATAACCATCTTTAGGGTTTATAGTAGTGATGTGCGATACCACTGATTTCCTTTCCGATCCGATACCAATTAATATTCAGGGTGGTATCGACGATACTGATCCAAGATATTCAAGACTCTTAACAGGAACCTTAAAAAAACAAAAACAAACTTTAAATAGTCTACTTATTAGTAATACATGTATTTTTGCATTTTAATTCAGTTATATTAAAATGTGATTGGACACAGTGGTGACATATATTAATTTTTATTCAGGTTCTTCAACAGCATTGCAAGTATGACAATTGGAAGAAAAAGATCTACATTAAAACAAAAAATATGTACGAACATAAAGGATAACCATGAAACATTAACTCAGTCTCAGTGGGTGTATCCCATGAATACATCTTACAGCGCTAATGTGGCACACGTTTTAAAAATAGGTATACATTTTTATCAATGCTCACAGCTGATGCATACTGCATAGCTATCATTTTATTTAGCCACCCCACAAAAAAAACAACAACAACAACAACAACAAAACAAATCACCCAGCAGCTAATAAATAAGATATGTACCTAGAAACAAATATTTCCATGAGCATTAATCACATTGACAAACATGTACACCCATTTTTTGAAACTCCAGGCGCATTTACATCACTGCAATACAGAATGACCTGCAACATAACATCATTTAGATGAAATGTTTCATGATGTCACATAAAATCAAGTTGTCACAATTTAATATTCCAAGCAGTAATAAAATTTCTTCACTGGAATGTGTTCTCACATACTGAGTAAACATAATTTGCAAAGTAAATCCGTGTGGAGTGACTTTTTACATTATTGCATTTCTGCTGAAGTTCCTCACCTGCTCCTCACTCACAGTAAATACATAAGGAATTGAATTTGGCACTGTGTGTATTGCAGGAAGCGCGGTCTACTTACAGAGAGCAACTGAAACTGTTGGAACATACGCTGAGATTGTACAGTAAACTCAGTCACTGAATCCCACCAACTGAATAATATACTTCCAATTAGTATCATTATTGCTGTTATTTTATCTAAAAATACATTTCCATAAAATACAACGCAAAATAGTTTTAACAACTTTGTAAACATCTTGTTATTATCTGAAGTAATATTTCAAATATATCCACAATGCACACTTTATGTGTATTCCACGTGTGTTTTAGAGCCTTAAAAGCCTTTCTGTCGCCTATGAAACTCTTAATAAGTTAAACTTTTCTGTTAGCTACATATCCAGGTACATGGCTGGCCTCAACTGTTAACACATGAATCTGTACCTATTTTTCCAGTGCACAAAAATCCATCTACACTCACTGCTCACACTGGAACATGTCATGCATAAGACGCCCAGAGTGGAATTTCAGAGGCCCTTTAGCACATAACAGAATCATTTATCATCACTGAGTACAAAGTGACTTCAGTATGGCACCAAAAGCTTCTAATCTAAACACAATCTAAATAAACACACATTCGTTCAGACATTCACATACATCTATATACATGTACATACACAGAACACGAGGATTATTGGCGCACACACACACACACACACACACACACACACACACACACACACACACACACACACAAGGCCTGGGATTAGTAAGGACCGAAGAGAGCTAGTTTACTGACCCAGAGGAAGTGTTTGCAGCATTTTGAGGACTTGAAGTTATCCAAAAATGGAAATTAACACAGCAACTGAAGATTTTACAGTGAAATGCTCAATAAGCTACACTTTGCCGGTGATTCCCACCCCACCATCCATTTTTGTATGTGCTCACTCGCCTTTCCCTCCTCTGACAAACAGCCTGACATCATAAAAGTGAACACGCAGCCAACATTAATACACATTGCCAGATCACTGAGAAACCGCGAGTCTTCCATTGTTGACACGGCGTACTGCTCCTGCTGTTCCTTTTCTTGTCCCCCCCTCTCTTCTTTCATCTTATCTTCTCTTTTTCTCTCACTTGTGTGACAGCCTCCTCATCCTGTCTGAAGCACTCAGGAGTTTTCCTCCTGAGTTCTGCGGAAACTTAGACGTTTGAAGGAATCCCTGCGAGAAGACAGCGGACGAGGGAGGGGAAACAGAAACAAAAGATAATGAATGATTATGAGGAAGAAGAGGTGGAACAGTCATGGTGAGTAGGCGAAGGTGCGTAGATGTAAGGTAATCATTTACTTCCCACAACCTAAAAACACCCTGAATCTTAACCATAAATTTCTACCAGATAACAGCGAGAGCAGCAGATATTTTTTCCACAACACCAACTAGCTAGTGTTCTTTTACCGAGGCTCGGGTGTTAGACACTGTCACATATAAGATAATTACATGAAAGATATAACAGTTATCACAACTTGTAATAATTTTTTCCCTCTCTTTTTAAAAACTATGGAGATAAATCGATGCATCTGTGGTTACGTGTATAGCAGTAAACAAAACCAGCAACAACACGGTTATATTTATATATTCTAGTTTAATAGCTTCCTAATATTAAGTAACCCTACTGAAATCATATTCACATTGTATCTAAAAATAAATAGAAATTGCCAGTTATAATTAAAGGCAAAACCAAAATGCATTAATGCATTCTTTCAAACGGGGGTGACTCTTCTGGTTGCAAAAAAAAAAAAACAAACCCCGATCGTGACCCATGCTGCTCGCTTCATATTTGACCCGTGGAACCCCTTTTGGGTGGAGTGCATCATCTCAGTGGTTAGTGTTGTAGTAAAACAGGTGATAAACAGTTTGACTGTGATTAATAATGCTACAGTCATACTGGGAAACAGTGGTTGGAGACCCCAACAGTTTCAATTTAATTGCAACGAACGCAGTTTTGTTCACTGCAGTCACCGTGCAACCATCGATTTTTCCTAGTTACAAAGAAGGTTGTGGCCTTACAGTATTTTCACTGTAATGTGACTAAGCCACAAGACTCTATTGTTTGAGCATGAAGTGTCCTTGGTTTGTCAGTCAAAGCCATCCTCACTCATGATGTCTGATTTAGAAAAAACGTAATCAATTCATTCTCTCTTCCCCTTTGGTTCAGTGATGACACAGCCTGATAAAATGATCAATGTGTGTTTCTCATCTCCGTTTCCCTTGTCAAAGCCGTCTGGTGCGGTGGCTCTGTTTACCTGTTCTCCAGCCGAGGCCTGATGATGGGTTTATAGAGTTCGGGAATCTTCCTCTCGAGCATTGGCCTTAGGTTCTCTCTCAGGCGGTTGTAGTTCTTCTTCAGCTCCTGCTGGTACTCCTTCTGATCTGATGCAATCAGGTGCTTATTCTTCTCCACTGCTTCACCGCACCTGCAGGACAGAAAGTGACATGTAAGTTCACTGGCTGTAATGAAAAAAAGAATCGAGTTTTCCCCTCAAGCTTTTTGTTTTTTTAAATTATTATCATCATTATACAGTAACCTCAAGAAGAGCTTCAAAAATATGAAACGAAACAATCTTTTTACAAGTCACTGTGCTTGTGTATGCTAAGCACCGTCCTGTAACTGCTTGACCAGAATTTGAATCCTTTGCAAACCAGAACTCTAAATAAGCTCAAATTTATACTCTACTGCAGGGACCACCTATTTGGCTCTGTCAAGTAACGCTGCTAGAATGTGAGCTACGATGCAAACGATCCAGAAGTCTGATTTAAATCACAGTAGCAGCAGAAGCAAGAACTCTAAACCCCTCTTTTCTCATGTGCCGGGAAGGGGACAATGTTCTGTTATAACGGGGGGGGGGGGGGGGGAACAATGGGTCTAAGTTGAAGTGCAAGTAGAGGGCAAGTCTGGGTTGCACCCACAGTACTCTATCATGATATGTATAATGGCCAACATACAGGGCAGTCTGCAGGAAATCAAGGGAAGGGGATGATTGCAAACACATGTTTATCTTTTAGCCTTTAATGAAGTTAATATGGAAGCTGCAATGTCATGTAACAGTATACAGTAAATAAGCAGGGTAATGAGCATTAATGACAGTTCACAAGAGTGCAGGATTTTCTGGTGGTGTATAGCTCTTTATCTGAATGCTTGGCTTATTTAGACAGCTCTTCAGATGAGCATTTGGCATCTTCATTTTGTTTTATGATTTGCAAAGTGAGCGCCGTTTGTGAAAAAAAGAAAAAAAGAAAAAAAGAAAATATGCTTGGCTGTTTAGGTTTCTGAATTGAAAACAAAAAACAAAAAAACAAAACAAAACAAGAAAAGCCTATGGGCTTCTTTAACCATTACTGCGTGTACAGGATCTAAATCTATAAATGCAGGATGGGACTAGACAGCAACAACACCAGAGCATGTGGCAGAGTGGGACATCAGCAAATCCAGGAAACAACAAATCCCCCGAAACCTCTCTTTAAATTTTTAGCTCCACAGAACTCATTTAAAAATACTTTGAAGTTCATGTAGCTACATAATACAACACTAAATATTACAAGATGACCAGCTTAGAAAAATAATGCTTTCCTAAGTGGATTTATTAGAATGCCACTGCTGAGAAAATTGGCGTTCCGTGAGTCCTGTTTACCTGGATTTAGGAAAGAAAATAAACCTTTCTGAAATTACAGCAAATCTGTTTGTAACATTTAAGGCAGGTGGAAAGTAATATGAAGGTTACAAAATGAAAGACACCATTTTTTGGAAGCAAACAACAAATAACCATGAGATGAAAGCAAACAAACTCAAGCACACGCACCAATACTTTGCAACGTGCAGATATGACACAATCTCGGCACAAAATTATCATGACTCACTGCAGCGTGTAGGGCATGATGGTTCAAATTATGTCGTGATCATTGAAAATATTTTAAAACTATTGGTGATAATGAATCTAGAGTTAGCTAGAAGAATAACAGCTTAGTGGAAATAGTCTCAATATGTAAATAATATATAATTATTCACATTACTCCTACTTCTTTGCTTCATTTAAACTGTGATCTGGTTGGAAATGTAGTTGTGATTATCACTTCAGTCTCTTCATCTTGACTGACAGGCTGTTTCTGTACAGCTGTGTACTGTATCTATTCTTATTGTATTCTAATTTTTGCGTCATAACTTTTGCACTGTCCACTTCCTGCTGTGACAAAACAAATTTCCCACGTGTGGGACTAATAAAGGTTATCTTATCTTATCTTATCTTAGGATATCTCTCACTCTCGCTTCTTTGTGGCGCACTTTTATCTTCCTACGCAGGCAACAATAGAGGCATATAGATCCTGGAGAAGACTTTCACTCTTTCCAAGTCACATCTCACAAATACATTCCATTTCCTACTAAGAAAATCTCTTTAACATGTTGTTATATACTTCAATCTCTTGAGTCAGTGCCCATTGTTCACCACCATTTATTCACCCTTTGTCACTAGGTGGTGATTCTTTGATAGCGTCTTACCTCATTATAAATTCTTTGAAACACAGGCGCAGTTTGTTGTGGTGACGGAAGAGCTTTGGGTCCGCTGGGATCTCATTCAAGAAGACCTGGGCCACCTCCAACGGGCCCTACAAACAGGGGGCGGAGATACAAGGCAATCAGCAAAAACAAAGAAGCAGAGAGATGAAGAAAGAGAAAGCAAAGAGGGGCTGGAGGAAGGAAAGAGAGGAAGCGTTTTGACAGCAAGTGAACAAAGGAGGAATAAGAAAGCCCCTCATTCATACTGGGGGAAATGACCAACTACCTGAATGGCTAAACGCAGCTAAGAGCTACGATTCTGAACTGAAAACACGAGGAAGCCATCAGGAAAGGAGCTGCTGTGATTACCTCCTGTATAGCTAATGTCACTGCTAACCCTGCATACATTCTCCATTTGGCTCCCATTTGCCCAGTATGAGATCTTGTTATCCTAACTTATATTCATCATAAAACCGCAGCGCGCTCGCACAGTATCTGCAGTTAAACAGCTCTGATTAGAATCATAAATGCACTGGGCCCGGGCCTCAGCCCTGGGTCTGAGCTGCCGACCCGCACACAGAAACCCGGCCTCGTGTACTGATTACAGTCAAGAGTTATATGTTTACTGAGCTGCAGAGCATTAGCGTTATGTATACAACCATCAGGTTGGAGCAAGGGACCTGTCAGATTAGACACTGGAAGATAAAGAGTAAGGCGAGCAGAGACGCTAGAGCTTGCTTCGTCATTACACCGACATTCACCATGCTGGCAGGACCTGGAAGCTATCAGATCAAAGAGACCTCCGGTGCAGCACGCCATGCAGCGGATACATGAAAGGAAGAGGGGCCCTGAATTGACGTTTTAACTAAATCAGGAGAAAAGCAAAGGAAGGATTAGGGTTGCAGATGGGGTGAGGGCTTTGATGTGTGATCACTGCCATGTCTCCCACCTGCACTCCTTGACTACAATGGAAACTGTAAATGTGGTAGCATAAATAGGAGGTAAATCACTCTGTTATTTTCCCCATCACATTATGCATGATAGAAAGTGTCATTTAAGAAGAACAGCTGTCATTTGGTTAAGCGCAATCATTTCTGCTATAACAGGAGAAGACACACAGTAGTGCAAAATGGCATCACTGCCTTTATTTACCGAACGGCCCCAAATGCTCATTACCTGGTTAACAGTGGCTCCCACAGAGCCCTGTAGCAGCATCTGTAACATCTTAGCATCGGGTTGTTCTCTGTGTGTGGCAACCGCGAGCTCTCTGGTCTTCTTCTGCATGTCCTCTATGGCCACCTCGATAGGCGTCAAGTCAAACTGGAAATACAAGACGAGTAAATATAGCCAACGGGTATTGCTGCAGCTGTGATAGCTGCTGTTATAGCTGCTAGGTGTTCCACACCAGGTGTATTCAGCACTTACCTCCTCTTTCTGAATGACATTGATGCGGGTCTTGACATAGGGGAAAGCATGCATGGTGGTGAGGATGGTCTTTCTCTTGTACTGTTCATTGAGTTCACCCCGAGGTCGCCCACTCTTGGTGAAGGGTGTGGTGTACATGAAGCGCCGCAGGTTAAAGTTCTTTTCAAAGTTTGTCAGTCGGTCTTTCATCTCATAGTCGTCAAAGAAGGGTTCCACATAAGTGATCTGGATATACGCCTAGAGAGGAATGGTAGTGTTTTCTTAAGTTATTATTCATGAAAATAGCATCTTATCGTGATTAAGGAACGTGTGCCTTTAGCTGCGTTTTATTGTCTGTTTTTATATCTAATAAAGTAAACTCTGGTATGTGTCCAAAGAATCCATAATTTCTCGCTGATAGTCTACGTGCAGTGCATTCTGGTTGCATTGTGCTGCTGTTTAAAACACAGGGAATTGAGTTCCCACTTGTCATTTGCATAAATTTGGGCCAGTTTATGCAAATCAGATCTGTCCAGCTTGAGTCGATGCCTCTGAAAACTCCAGATGAATCTTTAATCTACACATTGTTGATCTCAAATGAAGACAATTCAACAACTGACTGGCTTTTCTAGGACCTCGAACGTTTTCAGTGTTTGTAATTCCTTGAACTATTTTAATAACATAAGAGAAAGGTTGCAAATGAGCAGTCATGCTAGTTTCCGGGCTGCTTGGCTGCAGGAGAGGAACCTGTCATTCATCTATCACGACGCTTTCTGTCTCGCCTAGCAATTTTAGAAAGTGGAGCAAACCCTCGAGTGCAGAAACGCTGCTATAGACATACCACTGCAGTTTTAGAGTTTTGGAGAAACAATATTGTAGAAATACACAGTGCAGTGTCCTTACAGGTGTCACAACTACAAGCCTGGCAAAAAATGCCCTCAGGGGAGATTTTTGCTACTAAAATTAGTATTTGATCATTTAGAGATTAACATTTACCAGTTGATTGTTTGGCATAACAGTTACTCACCTTATTGGGGTTGAGCTGTTTTCTGTCCACTGGCGTAGAGTCCTTAATCATCACCAGTGTGTCATCTCCAAAGCACTGACTGTAGAAGTTCTAGGAGTGCAAGAAATTGTGTCGTTAATATACAGTACAGTTCATAATATATGGTCTTTAAAAAGTGCAGAATCATTTTTACTCAAATACAAATTGCGATTGGTGGCTACTCCTTAAAGAATAAAAAGCATTAAAAGAACACTCGAAAGCATGAAATACACTAAACGTGAACTGATTCACTAATTTGACTCAAGTGCAGCTGACAATGCATCCACTACTTTCTTTTTTTTCCTCTTTTCACCTTTTAGCATGCAAATGATAGCTTTCAGGCGCTCTAAATGTCATCAAAACTGAAGTACAATTTGTGAATCTTTCACTCTGTCGTTCTGCTCACTTAAAGCCTCAAGCGTCAGATCTCACCAGTCCAGCCAGGCACCATATCCTTTATTTCATACCTACACATGCACACATTTTCCTCTTACATACCTCCAGCCTGTGTGATATCTCAGGCAGATGTGTGATCCCAGGCTCTTTGTAGATGAATTCCCGTTCATCCAGATCACCAAACTTGGCCCCATAAAAGCCCACTCGGAAATAAGTTCCAAACATCCTCTTATGTCCCTGGAGGGAAGAAAACACACTCAAATAAATACTAATCAGATATTTCTGTTGTGTCAATTATCCTTTGTGGATTTTTTAAATTATAAAGAAGACTTTGAAGGTTTTATTAAAAGCCAAAAATAAATTTGCAGCAGTTTTTTGTTTTCAAGGATGTTTAAAACACATATTTAAATACTGAATAAGAACATGTACCAAAATGATTTTTAAAATGTTTTATCTACAGCATCTTACGATCTTTCTTATTTTCACTTTAACTAAATAAATGACACAGCACCTCCTCTGTCATTACCTTCTGAATGATGTTATCAAAGGCTCTCTGAAGTTTGTCATGTGTTGACGCCAGTTTTCTGAAATCTCTATGTGCCTCTAGGATTGGTATGATGATCTTGTAGACCTCATTTACTGCCTCATAGAGACCACCCTGATGGGAAAGACAGCCATAGCTGCTGTTTAGCACAGAGTATAGTATATTTTAAGAAAATATAAACATTTATTGTTAAAGTGCAAAGATTTTCTCTGTTTCAGTTATACAGCATCCTTAAAGGCTGGCTTTTTTTTTTTAGCATTAACAAAGTAGATATTTACCGCTTAAAAAAACAAAACACATTAATAATACTAATTTTATAAAGTAATTACTCCAACCTTGATAAAAAAATCATTACAGGTTTTTTATGTTAGCACAAATACTAGTGCAGTTTTATGGTCTCACATTGCTGAAGAGCTCAGCAGCCTGTTCCAGCAATCCCACCAGGCCGCTCTCCGTGAAGTAGCGACCTGAGCACACCCCATCCTCATCCGGGGACAGGATGTCGTCCGACACCGCAGACTCCTCCAGCACATTGGGGGAGATATTCTGAGGAGAAGATCCGTCAGCTAATCACTCATTTAATCACATGATCAATAACACGGCTTAAAATAAGATGTCCTGCGGTGAGAAATGGAACTCGTTTAATGACCATCCAATCAGTGGCTTGCTGCAGGTTAGACTGTCCTGAGCACAGAGGTCTTGTGTATAACACAGCTCATCAATAACATAATCAACTTTGTGACTGTTATAACTGTTTGTTTTCAGATGAGGGAAACAGGCTGTTCCCATCTTCCCACGGGAGCACATTTGCTTTTTTATTCTCCTCTTCATCTTCAAAGACACAGCGTTAAGCAGATATACCAGGGGATCATATTTACATGTTGACGTTATGAGTGTACAGCTCCCCCCTCTGGACACACACAACCAAATATGGAAGCAATCCACGGGGAGATGTGAGATTTTCTTGCTGTGCACTTGAAGGTTTGCCTTCATTCAACAGAACAACCAACAGCCATAATAAACAAATGAAGACTGCTTATTTTATGTTCCTGTGTTTCAGTCCTAAAAACTTATTATCTCCTTGTTATTTCTGTATGTATATGTTTGTGTGGTCTACCTGAAAGGTGACACTGCCAACAGGCAGGTACTTGTGATCCTCCAGCATGCTGAGGTACTCAGCCACCAGGGCGGCAGCGTGCACCAGACACATTGCAGACTCCGTGTAACACTTCCTGTTGTTGTGCTTCTCTGCCATGTTCTGCAGCCAGGTCAGGCGGAGGTCAGGAGACGTCTGGTAGCCTTTCGCTATCCTGGAGAGATATGGGAGTGGGAGAAGGGATCATTTTCCCCCCTAATTCATCTGGTAAAAGCCTATCTGAGATCAAAATCTCCGTATCAGAAAACCGTCACATGCTGGACAAACAAGTGCAAAAGTGGTAGTTAATGATATGGGCTCACTGCAGATAAGGTTCTGCATAAACTGTGTATTTTAATGACTGCATTTATGTCAAAATATTTTGAAATCAAATAGAGAAAAAGAAAAGTTGGAAATGAATGTACTGTATGAAAATAATGACTTTTGTGTAATACACTACATAAAAGGAGATCAAATAATAGTCTTAAGCAATATCAGTTTAACTGTGGCACAGATATAAATAAATGCCAATGTGTGAAAGACAAATTTCTCAAAATAAAATGTGAGCATGAGAGTGAGCACAGCAACATTAGTGGGTTATTGTGTTTTATGGGGAACATGAACGCTGAACACAATTTCCTGTTTTTGAGAAGAACAGAAAATTATCGACTAAACAGAAGAAGACTAAATCTAAAACACTGTTTATTTATTTATTTATTTATGTTTGCAAATCACCCTACAAAATTTACAAATTAATTCAAGCATCTGGTGACCACATGTTTTGCTCATCAATGACCTATGTGTGCTAGAAAGCTTGGAGGTATATGTGTAAAGCTAGCAGGTCAGTCTGTAAAGCTATGAGAGACTCGCCATGTGACCGAGACCAAAAACTAAATAGAAAGGTGCATGATAAATGACCATAGGTGACAGCGAAGCACGCTGAAGTGCCAAAATAACCAAAAGCACATACATGACCTCTGTCTCAGTGTTTCCCCTTCGTGTTCTCTCACACGCATGCACGCTCGGACACACATACTGTTTGCATTTGCATATACACAAAGCCAGATCAGAAGACTAAACTGCTACCACATGGTTACCATAGCGAGGGCAGCAAATAGAGGCAAAACATCCAGGCCACAGAGAAATAGGAAACAGTGGTGAAACACAGAGAAAAGCCACAGAGTGATGAGAAAATGATGATAGAGTAGGATGCAAAGAGGAAGACACTGAAGACAGACAGAAACCAAGTGAATGCCTTTTACACCAGATGCTTTTGGTTTCTTACCTGTACATGAGGTCCATGAGCATTTCAGGATCTTCCTGAAACTCCCTCATCTTCACTGTGTCGGATAAAATACTGTTCAGGTTTCTTAGAAGCTCATCCACCTGTAAAAAGAAAAAAAAAAACCCAGACATACATCGAAAAGCAGGCTTAAGGTTATGAATCAAAATCAGTAATGCAACTGCTCAACTGTGTGACTGTGCGTATAACTTTATACCTGGGAGGGAAGCTGAGTATTCTGCATCTCAGTGTCCTCCTCTGCATAGGCCAGGATGGTGCGCAGAGAGCGTCTTAAGTACTCCTCCTGGAAGTCTGAAGACTTGCCCACCAGCGAGGCCAGAGACATGGTGACCTGCATCTTGACTCTCGAGAAATTCTGACAGAAGAGACCGCAGTGAATATGTGTTTAACGCTTTGCACTGTTTGTAAGTGTATACTGGATTTCCACAGACCAGAATATTAAACCTTTTTTCTCCATAGTTATTCTATAGCATGCAGGGGAAGTACTGGTGACAAAACAGAACAGAACATAACAGGAACTGCAAGATTACATTTTGCCTTCAAGTTGCATGGAAAAAATAAACCGCTAACATTTTTTACAACAGTTAAGAAGGAAACGCCATTTCTGGCTGCTCCCTTACTCACAAGAGGTCACCGCAGGAGGTAGGTGGATTTTTTTTTTGTTTTTGTAAACACCGGTTGCCCTTCCTGAAGCAACCCCTAAGGGATATGTGTCTCCTCCTGGGACTAAACGGGGATTTTTTGCTTGTGTAAACCACTACACTGTAATACCTAATAATATGCAGTTTGTCTTTGGAAACATTTTCTTGTTATCACCATTTAATAGCACAATGAGTGAGCTACAGCACATATTTTGCTATGCGCTTGGAAAGAATTAATAGTCCCCATTAGCAAGCATGAGCAAATACTGATTGCACAAAAGTCTCCCTGTTTCCCCCCCCCGCTCCCCTCCCTATCCTATCCTCGTCTCTCCATCCTTCACACTACCTGTCCAAGAAAACAGGTGTGACAAACACCCTTCCATCTTCTGCAGAGAGGACCGTGTGTATGTGTGAGACAGAATGTGGTCGTGTATGTGTGAAGTCCCATCTATCTCCAGCATGACCAGCTAAGCGGGAAATGATCTCCCATTAGCAGAGACATAATCACCCATGGATCATCTCTACGGCCCCATTCTGTTCAACTGAGCATGGAGCCAGAGCCTAACCACCCATCACTGCCCTCTAACTCAGTGTGTGCATGTGTGTGCGTATGAGAGAAAAGTACGGAGAAGTAGCCTAAATGATAGCTTAAGTCAACAAATAACCCTCTTTGTCCTTCTTTGTAATTGTATTTCTCATCTGCCCCCTTTTCCTCTTGTTCTCATTTTAACCTCTCCATAAATGGGCCGGTTTTAGCAACATTTATCTGTTTTGTGAGGGGGAAAAGGCTGCAGTTGTCTTTTTTTTTCTTTGTCTTTTTAAAGCAGTCTAAAATTAACTAAAATAACAAGGGAGGGAAAAAGTGTCACGACAGACTGAGAACATGACGAGGGGAGATCACGGGATAAAAACATAAACAATGAAAGAGGTAGGGAGTAAGTTCTGCATCAATGAGTCATTCGGCTGCTACGCTAATTCAGATCACAGCTCCCTCTGTATACAGCACATAAACAAACATACGCTGGGACATGCAAAGGAGAAATACTCCATTTAAACTGGAGATGCTGTGCGTGTGTGCATGGGCGTGCATGTGCTGTGCGGGCTGGAGTCTGACTTTCATTAAAGTGTACAGACTGTAAACACAGGAAATATCGACTGCAACAGCAGTTATCGAACCAGCGTGGAGAATGAAAGAAGATACTCTAGCCTCTGCCTCCCTTCCTTCATATCTGTCTTTTCTCAATCATGTCCTTTTCATTCCCTCCTATCATTGCTTCACCTCCGTTACCAACACTTCCCCGACTCTGTCATGACTTTCCTCCTTTCCTGTCTTTCGGCACAAATACTTACACATTCACACGCACATATGCAGTGAATCACGCACAGTTAATACACACACAGAGTTGCTGTCATTAGTTATAGAGGGGTTGGAACATGGGGAGGCAGACAGTGACATATCTCTCTGCTTTCCACTTAGAGACACATCCTTCAGCAGAAACTTTCTTGCTGCACGCTTAAAATAGACACGGAAAAGACATTAAAGCTGAGCAGAAGGGGAAGAGAGCAGAAGATGGGATAAGATCTGTGTGACTCCCTGCTTCTGTGTGTCTTCATGAGAACATGTATAAAAAGCAATTCTGAACTTGTGTGAGCACTTCAGCTCAAAGTGATACAAAAGCATTTTTTTCTGAAAGCTTAAAAAGGGTAGTGCGTGGCTAGTTCTTGATTTGTGGACGTTCCTATGCATCCTTACTGCTCACTAGAACACATAAATAGGATATTGTGTGATTACATGTTGCTGTGATGTGTGCGCTTACACTGGCATTACTGTAGCTGTATCTCATGATGAGATAGAGGGTGGCACAGGCCTGGCTTCTGTTCTCATCCACAGGGCTGCTGCAGTACTGAAGCACCTTCTGGCACAGGTCTGCACACTGCTCCGCCTCCTCTTCAAACAACAGATCTCCAAACTACACGCACACACACACACACACACACACACACACACACACGATGATATACACAGCCACACACACAGATATATACATAAATAATTCTGGCTTGTATCAGCAGTTGGCCACCCACACAAACAAATAAGAACATTTAATTTAGACACAGATAGTGTTCATCTAAACAGACCAACCCACACACACCACCTCCTGAATTTTCAAAAAGTGAAACTAAACACACACGCACACGCACACACACACACACACACACGTCATCATGAAACTACCTTGACGACAAGTGCTCTGAGCGTGCTGAAGGTGTGAGAGAGGAAAGTGGTACTCTGGCTGCAGGTGAGAGAGTGGAGTAACACCTTCAGCACCCCGCCAACTACGCTGTCCTTACAATCAGCCAATGGCACCGCCTGAATGTGAGACAGAGAGAAAAATAGATGATACGCTAGGGAAACACTGGGGAAAAAATAAATAAATAAATAAATCACATGAATACAAAAGTCCCAGTTTAACTTCTTAGCTAGAGAGTACACAACAAGCAGATGAGTAAAAAGTTTATGATAGACCATTAAAGCTGCATAGAGTGGATACCCTCGTGTACCCTTGTCTACTAACTAACCTTCTACTAGAGGAGAATGGTGAGACTGCTTTGTCATATGAAGGCAAAAGTAACTCAAATAACCACTTGTTACAACCAAGCTATGCAGAAGAGCATCTCCAAATGAACAACATTGAACTTTGAAGCAGATGGGCACCCAGTGCCACTCCTGTCAACTGAGAACAGGAAACTGAGGCAACAGCAACAAGAATTGGAAAAAATTGGAAAATGTTGACTGGTTTGATGAGTCTTGTTTTACTCTACAGCAATTTTTCGTAAGGGCCCAAGTTTGGCACGAAAGCACGGAAAGCAAGCATCCGCCCTGCTGCTGGTGGTGTAATGGTGTGGGGATATTTTCTTGACACACTTTGTGCCCTTCAGTACCATCTGAGCATTGTTTACGTGCCACAGTCAACCTGAGTTGTTGCTGCTCATCATGTCCATCCCTTTATGACCATTTTCCGATGGCTGCTTCCAGCAGGATAATGTGCCGTGTCACAAATTTAAGATAATCTCTAGCTGGTTTCTCGAACAAGAGAGCAAGTTCACTGAAATGGCCTCTGCAGTCACCAGAACTCAAGCCAACAGAACACCTTTGGGATGTTGCAGAACGCAGCTGAGAAATCTGAGTAATGCCATCACGTCAAAATATCTGTGGAATGTATCCAACATGTCGTTGAATCTATACCACGAGGAGTTCAGGCAGTTCTAATACTAGCAAGGTGTAACTAGTGAAGTGGCTGGCGATAATATATAATGACAACGTAGCATAGTAAGTCTAAAATGATTGCAAATGTATTTATTAAATGCACATTAACGTTACTCAGGGTATTTAAGACAGTTTTGACCTGGACAATTGTCTCCAGCAGGTCGAGCACTATGAGGTTTGACTCAGTGGCCAAGTTCCCACTGATCAGAGCTTCCTGGTCCAACTCAGCTTTAGTCCTGATGGAAAATGAGGAAAGAGAGGCAAATATTAAAAATATAAAAGAAAGAAGGAAAAGAAAAAGGAGAGAAAGGGAAAGGCATAGAAGAAGACATCCAGGTGCATCAAGAGGTAATAATTAAAGGGAAAAAAACTGAGAAGGAGACACAAAGATTACAACATACTTATCCTGTCTGTCATTGGTCTGTCGCCACTGAGTGAGATCCTTTCTCCAGCGGAGGACCTCTCTCTGACCCATGGTCCTATCTGTTCCTGTGTGGTATATAAAAACAGAGCATGAGAAGAAGAAAAAAAGTACACTTATTGTGCAGACTATAAACTAAAACTGCATCCATGTGGTAGAAGTATGAACAGCCTGTCATGTGAAAAGATTTACTGCAGTGTAAGAAGAAAATTATATGATTAGTGCCTGAAAGTGTGGATTACAAAATAAACAAAAGGCTTTTCATATATGCAGCAATCCTCGACCGCACAACTATAAAAATTATCATAAGATTTCCAAAATCTGAGTGTTGACTATTTTAAGAGGAAGTTTGTGTGTAAATCTTTGAAACATTCTACATTTAAATGTCAGAAAACCAATTCCAGGCTTTATTCCTTAAAGTGCCAAGAAACACATCACCTCCAACTCGTTTCATCATTTCCCCACGGGCTCCCATTCCTCTCAGCAGGGCCTCCTCCAACTGATGTTTGGCCTGCTGAGATTTCTGTAAGGCCTGGGTGCTCACTTTGTCACTGCTCTGCTTTCCCTACAAAACACACAATAAGCACGTAGTAACCAGGAAGAAAATACACAAGGATACATTGGTAACATGCACTGAGGAGTGTGAGAAAAAACACGTGTAGGGAAGGTATGCAAATACACAAACATCCAAAGTAGTGCATTAAATTAAATTATTAGAAAATAAGCAAAGACAGACCCTATACTCAAAGCAGGAGATACAGATGGTGAGGAGCTCCAGCAGTTTGTTGAGCTGTGAGGGAGGCATATCTATAGTCCAGCGCTGAATCAGGTTCCCATCGGCATTCTTCATCACCCACAGGAAGCACACCAAAAGGTGGCGACTGGTGTCTGCAGCCAGGGTGGCTATGGATTTACCTTGCTGGGAAGAAGAGAGGACAGAGACAGATATGTGTTGTATCCAATGGAGTGCAGCTCTCACTGAATGGAAATGTGTGCATCTGCTGCAGATTACACATTTAGAAACTGTGTCCTAGAAATAAATTAAACTGTCACACGCAAAACAAAATCTATGAAGCTGTTCTAAAACTACACTCTGCATGCAATAACGTCATAGATCCAATTCATATTAAATTCATGTGACACAACTGCCAGTGCTCAACCTATTGAGTTATACAGTGTACTCTAACAAGTGCATACAATAAACTAACAGTACATCACTGACAAGCTTCTCTAAACCACAAATATGGTTTCTCACTAGCTTCAATGAAATATGGTTCTCTCCTCCATCTTAACAGGTGTTAAATCTATTGCAGATTCATTTACCTTCACTCGTGAGATGATGAATCGCTAGTATAGACGGCTACCGCTGCTTCATTTTGCAGCAGCTTTGATAAATGTAGCCATTAACCTCCTAGTGCTCTAGGTGTCCCACCTAGAACCTTGTTTCCAGGTCTCTGTCTTTTGGGGTGTTTTTTGGGGTTTTTTAAGAGCAGGACTGCCCGGAGCTTACCAGAACCTACATCAAATATTACAGTTTAATCTAAAAGCATCTCTTGTTTATCATAGGAAAATATTGTTCTCTCTATGAGTAAGATTCACTGGAAACATTGTTAGAAGGTGGACTGCCCAAAAATGAGGACCAAGTGCTCTGGGGGAGGTGTTTAGTTTTGTGGTGGATACCAGAACAATGGCTCACTCTTGTCAAAATCATATTTTCCACAACAGCACTTCTTGCAGCAACATACAAGGAACTGATTCATCTTTTGGAAAGAAACAGAAGGAAGATAAAAAGAATGGCAGCGTTCGGTTTTGGCGCCTGTGTTGTTGCTGTAGCTGTACTTGATGGATGTGTTTGTCAGGGAGGATGGCCCTGTTCACTTATGATGGCAATGCCTGCCCATAAACCATCTCCCGGAGACGTGTGTGTATGCGTGTGCGTGATTTTTCAGGATGAATGAAGTATGTGTGTGGCTCTGACAGCTAATCAATCTGCTTCTGTGCAGCTCACCTGTTAGGAATGGGAATATTCACAGATACAGTCGCTCACATGCGCACACACAAGCACGTCTGAACTTTTAAAAACAACAGGCAGCAGGCTATAATCTGTTACCGTCCTTTTATTAGGAAATTAAATACACATGGCCATTACCATAGATGCCATGGAAAGAAGAGCGTTCCGTCCCAGTGTGTTGAAGGGGTTCCCAGCAATTGCCATGGCAACAGACTGATTGATAGGTGGGACATTTTCAAGGTCATCATCAGGTCCGCCTGACTTGTTTTTCCCGCTGCGCGAGTCAGAAACTACGGAGACAAACAAGGGGCAATTATATTAAACTGGTGAAGAGAAGGACTGCAGCACACAGGATTACCTTACACCATTAAAAGTAACACAATTGTATCTCAATTAGAGATAAAATACATAAAACAGAAAAGTTACTTGTTACAACTATACAGAGTTGAGAAGGTGTTGGATGGTTATAAACGTAGATTTAGTAAATACGTTTCATATGAGTTATTGTCATAAATTAAAATCAATAAAAGCGTACATATTTATTTTCATGTAGCTTTCAGAAACACAGCAACAAGATAGTATGATGCAATTTTGGGAGTATTGGTGGGAAAGGTGACCTATCATATCCTCTTCATCACTACCATCAGGGCAGCGGTACAAAGATCTGTTAAACAAATCTAAGTGATGTTAAATGGTGTGAAATGGGTGTCACTTGTGTTTGTATTTGATTTTTGGTGACGTTACTGGCAATGTCTTTAATGGCCAACACTTGATGTCTTTTAAATGTGCTATATAAATAAAGGTGACTTGACTAGACTTAATGTCTCTAATTGTGATGTCTTTACTGTTGTAGTTATATTTGTCACCACAAGGCATGAATGGAATTTACAAAAAGGACAAATAAATATAAATATAAATGATTTTTTAATTATGAGCCAAAGGCCCTTCATTTGTTTCTGATAATTAACATTGAACAGAGTCTCAAATCAGCAGAAAGAGAGCTCAGTTTTCTTATCGTAATAAAGTATCATGGAGAACCTTTTCAATGAGCTTGTAGTCTGGAGCAAACCTGTGTGTGTGTGTGTGTGTGTGTGTGTGTGTGTGTGTGTGTGTACACACGTACCAGTGAAATCCAGGTAGTTGGTGGATTCTATAATAATCCCTACCAGGGGGAGGTAGAGAGCAGCCACCTTGGCCCTGACTTCAGGTTTGATACAGCGATGGTCAAGATCATGAGCACACAGCAGGCTGTAGATTGCATTGATGGACCTTCTCTGGACCTTTCCCCTGTGAACACGCATGCATACTGTTTCATTTGAATAATATCGCCAATGATTAGTACACAGCTTTCACATGTTTACAGAGGTCGATATTGATTTAATTGATATATTTTACAAAACAAATAAGACAGGAGCTTTTTAGTAAGAATGTAATTAGTCAAGTAAGAAAGCAGGCAGTTTTGAGTAACGTGCAAGTAGCTGTACTTCCATACCCCTCTGACTCCATGTCTAGCGCTGCACTGAGCTCTGTCAGTAACAGACCCGTGAGGTAGTGTTGCTGCTTGAATTCAGGAGAAAGTTCAAACAGAGCCAAGATCCTCTGCTGCTCCTGGAAACTGCATGAGCCAGAACTCTGAAAACATAGATAAAATGAAGGAGTGGCAACAAGATTAGCGTAAAAATGTTTCTTAATGGAAAATAAAGCACTTTTTAAACAGAATTTTTCACTAAAAGAAAACTAACAAACAAAACAAAACTTAATCTTATCTCATCTAGTCAGTTAAATTACTCCCTAAACTCCCGTTCTGTGTTTGTATTTTTCCCAGTTATCTTCTCCTAGATGGCCAGTCCTTACTTTCCTTAACATTTTTGCAGCCACATTAATATTCCTGTATAAATAAACTCAACTTGGTAAAGCGGTAACCCGAGTGTCCAAATAATTCATGTAAAATTTGCACTGGCGAGTGGGCGAACCTGTGAGGAGATGGATGGACACGGTGAGGCGGGTGCGGAGGCAGGGCTGCTGAAGAAGAGGCTCAGGTTGAGATAGTGCTCATGACTGCACAGGATTCGCAGGAACTCTAGACGCATGCTGATCAGCGTCGGCATTGAAACACTCTTAGCCGACATCTAAAAGTGAAAGGGAGCATAAAAGTTTATTTTTCCAGAATCAGCATCTGGAGGGATATAATTATTAACATTAATCTGTTATTTTACCTGATTGCAATAGTTTTTCACTAGGTGGAATACAAATCCTCTGTCCATGAGCGACATCAGGTCATAAAGGAAAAAAGCCAGGCTGATGTTGACTTTCTCTGCTTGCTCTACCTCCTAAAACAACAGTCAACAAACAGCAATCAGGAAGCTGCACCAGATGGATCTTACTGAGTATCTAGCTGTGTAAGCTGTGCTCTCGATTCCACAGAGGCAAATATAATTAGCACTCCCAACTTCCTGTTGTTTGGAGGACATCGACAACATGTACAGTCAGGTTGAAATTGCCTCTCTCAACACAACCCAGGAGGACAGAAGGTACACGAATGCGCTCGGCTGCAGAGTTTGCAGATCGAAGTCAAATTGATTAGGCTCAGAAGCTCACGATTTATTTTCGTCGTCATCATTACTAACGTTTCTTACCTTTTGTTGTTTGACCAGGATGGTCCCAATCTCAGCTGTAACCACAGAGACAATTGTGGTGATGTCATCTTTAAATCGGTCAGAGAAGCGACTTCTGCGAGGAATATTGTACTTGTCCAGCTGGGACACATGCTGAGCCATGCTTTTCACCTGTTTAAACCATAACACACCCATTGATAATTGTTAAGAAAAGGTGAAAAACGCAATCTTTGATTTTTCTTTTTGTTAAAAAGGTGGCCTGATAGTTAAAGAGGGCAGTGTTTGATTATTTTATCATCAGCTTCTATTTTCAAATCAACAAGCCTATCAAGCCACGCAAAAATCCCTAATTTAATTAAAGTAGGCAATGAGGTTGAGGGCAGAAGCATAAATAAGCAAGACGAATTGAGTGAATGAGCATGAATGTCAGTGATGACACAGCTGAATTGCAAAACAGAAAATAAATTGTCAAGTGTTTTTTGTAATTTATTGCCTCGGGCGCTTTCGAACACCCTCTTAATATTCATACAATACTACCACTATCATTTATCTTTGGAGGTGTTTGGCCATGAGGTCACATTTGCTTGATATGACTCATTTTTATAACTCAGTCTATTTATCATTAACATCTGTGGATGCCTTCCCTCTTGCAGAGAGGTATAAAAATAAACACTGACCAGCAGCTCAAAGAAGAACCAGGCGTATTTGTAGGCATTTTCTCTGCAGACCCCGGTGCTGACAACCATTTGCAGGGCCAGCTCCTCATGAAATTGCTGCAAGAGAAAAAATACAAATGCTTTAATTCACGAGAACCCGTCTTACCCTGATAGCAGGTAGAGAATTTTTTTAAAGACTGCCTCATAATTGGAGTTCTAATAGATTATTATATTAACATATTGCTGTGAACTGGTTTTAATATGCTGGCTGCTTTGAATAGACACAAAAAAAAGCATAAACAGCTCCAATATCAGTGTCACTGGTGTCACACTGCCACCTTGTGGTCATAAGGGTGAACTGGAGGATGAAAGTATTTGTTTAGCTGTGTTACAGGATGTTTGAGATAGAAGTAATGTTGAAATAGAACACAGAAATCAAACACAGCTTTTATGGTATCGTTCCATGTACTGCTACAGAATTATTTTTCAGTCACTGCAGTGTCTCTAACGTATAATAGAGATGACTAACCAGAATTTCTACTTCAAAAACTAAAATAACAAGGCTTTTCATTTATTCTTAATTGAAAGCAATTCAGTTAGACATTAAATTAGCCTGTTTCGGTCCAGCTAACCTTCTTTGAGTACAAAGGTAATGTCTGTTGACTTACACGAGTATACACACATGCACAGTCAGCATATTCAGTATATGTGATGGCATAAAAATGGTATTTAATCTTTTAAATGGGAAGACATGAATAACAGGGACGGATCACCTTTGATGAAAACAACAGATATCCATCAGTTTAGATAAAGTCAATGTTGATACAAATCATTAAAAGGAAATATGTTACCCAGTTCATACTCATTCCTTGCCGTTTTCTGTATCATTATTTTCCGTCTCTAATTCTTTTATAAAAATGTAATTGCATTGCTACATAATAAAACGGGTCCAAAAAAGTAAAGAAAGTAAGAACTTTGAACCTTTCTGTTGGATGGCCTGGTGTTTCCTGATGGGTTCTGATGGTTGTTTACGTCTACGTAGGTGGACATGCGGCTGCCTGGGTTGTTGTGGCCCTGGAGACAGTAACACACAAGTTCCATCACATTGGATGTGATGGATGCATTCATTAGAGTGGGTGTCTAGTGGCCTATTACAATAGCTAATGTACTGTGGGGATGAAGAGCAAATGGCTATTTTGTGTGTATGAAGATGCATGCTGGCATATTTACATACTGTACTTTGTGTGTGTGTGTGCTCAATTAGGCAAATTCATACAGTACATTAGCCTAGTGCAACATGGACTTAGTAAAACCTTAAAGAGTATGTTAAAATAAAAAAAAGTGGACACAAGCTAAACTAACTTTTCTGTATTTTGCACCAGATCCAGGTTAAGACATGAGAAATCTCAGCTGATGAAGCTGGTCAGTACCTTGGCAGAGAGAATATTTTTGACCTCGTCATCTTCAGCGGAGTTATGTGGGCCTGGGATATCAGGGTTGCTGCTGCTTCTGATCCTGGACTGGAGAAGCATGCTGCCAACGGTGGCAGCCGTGGCCCGACCCATAGTGCTGTATCGGCTCTCTGCTGAAGGTACTGCGCCACCTGTACCTGATCACATGTTCATAGATACAAAAGGAAAAAAGAAACAAAGAAAATTCTTAATACTTGAAACACTCAGAGCAAATATGTTCACAGGAACGACAAAACAAAAGAAATGCATCCTTTTAAATGATGAAGCACCTGGATTCTGCATGTCTCGAGGGGGATCGGGCAGGCGAAACACCCAGTACAGGTAGGTTGCCAAGAGGCTGTTCCTACCCAGCTGGTCCCTGATCAGTTCCTGGCTGTTATGAAGGCTGTTGATGATGGACACCACTGACTCAAAGGCTATCTGTGCCAGATTGGCTGCAGAAAGGAAGCATGGATTTTTTAAAAAAAACCAAGTAATTAAATGAGTACAGTGAATGAAAAATAAATCTGATTATTTACCTAATTTAGCTTCAAATCTGATGATTTATGGGATTTTTTTTTCTTTTGCAGTGTTGGTTAAATAAAAGTACAAATATAAAGTGGTAATCTGTTTTCTGGGGATATATCTTTCACAGTTTTTTCATGGTAGCTCAATAACTAAATTGAGAATATGTTGGGGGAAAAAAAATCAACTGGAAAGACATTTTTAAATGTAGCACCACAATCACTGCTATACATCCATTATATACATGATACAATACAGAGTCCACTCACCGGTCTGGCCAGCAATGACCATGGGCTGCATGATGAGAGTGAAGAGTTTATCTAGCACTCGGTGGAGGGAGAGGACCAGAGCCTCTAGACTGGACGAGGACAGGGCTATGATGCTGAGCTTCAGCTCATGCTCCAGCTTGTTCTCTGGAATCTTCTCCTCCCTGATCCGCACAGGGAATGTTACTCCACCTTCCAGTGCATGGCAGAGGGTGAAGAAACGCTCCAGGTGGTTGTCCTGGTAGGGAGAAGGCAGGGTTTGTTAGAACGGGAAGCAGGGAGAGCAAAAGCAACAGAGGAGAGGAGACGGAGAAGGAAACAAATGTACTGCGACAGAGTCGGGACATGCTTCAGGGCGAATGCAACAACAACATGGACACTTGTGGTATGCATGTGTGTACTGATGTATACAGATAGACAGGGTGAGCCAAAAAGACATTCACTGTGTTGCTGTGTTGGTCTGGAGGCATCCAGCCTTCGCTCACCTGTGTGTGCACGGATGACACCGCCTGGATTTCAAGGTTGAAAAGTCCCTTGTGACCCTCCATCCACTTGACTGGAGGGACCTGAAGAGGAAGTTTCTACAAGACACAGGAAATATAAATATGACTTTTGTGCCTGTGTTTGCTACTCTACTTTCATAATAATAATAATAAATAATAATAAAAAATAGTTTTAATCTTTTAACAGGAGGATGTTTATACCTCAGGTGTGTGTAGAGAGTAGTTGACAGGGAGACGCTCCAAGATGATGGGCAGACAGTACTGACCAGTCTGCAGTCGATCAATATTCAATATGGGCAGCCACTGCATCAGAGGAAAAAAGACAAATTCAGCATGTCAGCCGAGCTTCAACGATTTAAAAACGCAGCAGTCAGACACACAAATGTCACAACATATTAATAGTAAAATGTCTGGCAACACTTTCCTTTGACAATGATGACAGCGATTTGCCAGCTGAAACACTAAACAGTCTTTTTCTTTGTTCTTAAGATTTGTGATGTGTAAAAGCTTACAGAGTATCCAATGAGCGTCTCACAGCTGCCGCTCTGGTTCTGTTTCTGCTGACAGCTGATGTGGAAGAACGTGAACAGCAAGTGATGCCTCTCCGTCAGACGTGCTGGAAGAGCAATCTTCACTTCCTCATAGAAGTCTGGAGACCTTACAGATGGGGAAATACGGAGTAACAAGAGGAGGCAACGGGAAGGAAACGAGAAAAACAAAAAGATAAATGAAGTCAAGGTACTCTGATTGTTCAAAATAGATAAAAAGACGCTAACACAGTCCAGTGTAACAAAACACAATAATGTGTCCTTACTTGTTATGGTAGGTAACAGGGGTATAGACTTCACTTAAAAATTCAGGGCCACTCGATTTCCCAAAAATGACCTGAATATAGAGACAGAAGAAGAAAAGAATAAAAAGGTACTTTTAATTTAACATGATAAATTTGAATCCTATGTGTAGACTGTGCTTGACTTGAATGTTCATCTGAACTACTGACCCAAACTGTCAGAGCTTGGGTCAGTAAATAGACAGTGACCAATATATCAGCCGATATTAGCCATCTGCTGAAATGGCAATATCGGCATTTATACAGGCTGACAGCAGTCAGACTGTACAATACCCCACACAGGATAAATACTGTTTAAAAACACATGTATATATTATTGTTACTCCTGCTGCACATTATGTACAAATAAAAATAAAAATCTTGGCATATTTAACTGTATATTGTAACCATCTGTGCAGAGTTTTAGCTTTTTTCTTGTACAATATTTATTTATCTATTTTTTTCTACTTTAAAAAACTAATATATCTCTAATTCAACCTTTCTTCCTGTCCCTTGTGCTGCTGGAACAAGTGAATTTCCCCCAGTGTGGGATTAAATAAAGTTTTATGACTATTGAGGTTGCATAGTTTATCCACCAGAGGGCATTTTGCAACTTCCCTGTTGACAAGCAGCTGGGAAATAATTTGTGAGAATAAAACAATTATTAAACTGCACTTTCATATTTTATTTTATTTTTAAAATCACCAAATATTAGTAAAAGTTAAGTTAAATCAGTTTTAGTGTAAAAATGAGTGACAGGTAATGAACAACAGCACTCACACACATAGCCGAGCCAGGATCCTCTCCACTCATAAACTGGATTTTGATGGTAATATTTCTTGCCGATGTCAACCTGTTGACAAAGTTGAGCCTCTGGGGGTAGACATAGAGCAGATTCCTGCACATGCAAAGGGAGAGAAACTGTGTCAGGAACACTGTTGGTTTAGAAAAAACAGTCAAATAAATAAATTATGCTACACTTTATGTAAACCAAAGCAGTTTGATTATTTCTCACTAGATGGCACTGTCTGTACAACAGCTGCAGGGCTGATGCGACAGTAATGTCAGAGAAATGTAAAGCCAACCAGTAATTATCTGTGTTCTTTTGTGGGTTTAATTCAACATTGTAATCTGTTGTGAAACCTGAAATACAGGAAAACACCAAAGATTCCACTGAACACTTGTTTAGAGAACACCAGCATGCAATTACCGAGACTTGTTCATGCATGTTTTGTTTTTTTAGATTGGAGTACTGAGAAGAATTAAATCCCCATTCTTGACTCTGTACTGTTAACTGACTGATGGTAATTTAGCAGGTGGCCTGGATGGAAATGCCTAAAAATATAAACTACACTAAAAAGGAGAACAATTTCTAATGTCAGCTCTTGAGTGATCTTGTTGAGCGAGAGTTCATGTTGCCTCTGGCCCTTTGTTCGAAATGTGCTGCCTATTTTAACAAAGAAACCTGTTTATATTCTTAGCAAGAATAACTTGTTGGGCTTGTTCGCTTTTCATCCCTTGAAGGTGCAAGGCTTGCATAAGTAGTTTCCTTTTCTCTAAGAAAGCTAAAGTCACAAAAAAACATTTAGGACACAGAAACGCAAAGAATAAAATATCCCACAACCTCACATTTAAATGTTTAAGGAGCATGAGTTTATTTGCCAACATAGTGCATACTCCAGCCCACCTGTAGATGTTGTGAGGAACATAAACCTCACTGGAGGGGAACTCCAGCACCTCCTTAATGAGACGAGTGCTTTTCTCAGCCACAGGTTTAAGAGGGATAAGCTCAGTTGACAAACATGATGTTGGTGTATCGTTGACTGGAGACATGTCCAATTTTATGGTACCTAGAAGATGCAAAGGTCAAAGGTCAGTAACCTGCATATGCAATATCCAGAATAAAGCCTATGATATCATTTAATAATATATAAACTGGCACACTGCTTTTTTGTCAAGAGCTGGATGAGAAGTACCACTGGTTTCGGTGTCCTCTTCAGGAAGCAACCGCAAAGCTTAGTAACAAAATATACCGACTTGAAATTTAAAGCATGCTATGAACACACATTTTAGCTCTTTTAAAAAATTATTTGTAAAGTGTGACATCACTGTGCTGTGTTTTTGCAATTTCCTGTACCCAAACGCTCTATATGGATGAAAGTATCAGGCTACAGGTGCTGGTTTAACTGAGTTAAACAGGTGACCTATGTGATTTAAAACTATTGCAGAGGTCCAGGTCTCTCTCTATCCATCTTTCCATCGACAAATTTTATCAATTTTCTCTGCAGCAAAAAAGAAAAAGAAAACATTAACAATAAAAATATACTCATGTAATGAGTGATAACCTGGTATTGTCTTGATTCTCTTCTGTGGTTTCTTCATCTCAGTCAGGGACTTGAGCAAATCCTCATCGCTTAGACGATCTCCTTCCTAAAAAACACAGTGATTTTATTTATTTATTTATTTTAAATGAAAAACCCAGATGACAAGGACCAAATGAACCATTAGAGCAATAAAAAATATACAAACATTGGAATATGCATGTAATTTTTCACAGTAATAGCCCCACAGGTTTGAATAATAGAATCTGATGAAACACATAGGATTTTTATCAAAGTCCAAGATGTAAACACAAGCATGTCTGTCTGGGAAACTTTATCTTTATCTGGTATCTCACTGCATTTCAAGCATTTTCACAGATTTATCCATTTCTTTGCTTGGGCAGCAGACAAACCTGTTTGATGATGGTGGAGATAGTGATGGTGGCAGGCTTGAAGCCAGAAACGTTGCAAAACGGTTCATCGATGGTACTGTAACGTTCAGAGTTCCTCCTAGGGAGTCCTCTCCGGTCAATGCTGCTGGATTTTCCTGAGGAAAAAAAAATGTCAAGGGTCAAGTGTGATACTAAGCTTCAAGGACTCCTAGGAAATGCAGACAAATGCAAAGTGATCAGAAGGTAAGATGACGCTAGCACACACCTCCTTTTGTGTTCTCAGAGTCTGTGATGTCACGCTCCAATGTAGCAGAGCTGATCACTTCCATTATATTAACAGTTGCCCAGGCAAATGGCATGCGATAGCGACCCAGCCTCTGGCAGAAACTATCCGCCTGGTTCCGCAGCTTCTCAATTTTGTCCTTGTTCTGACCATAAAGACATAAATAAATAAATAAATAAATAAATAAATAAATAAAGTTAGCCATTTTGAAAAACATCAGCTCCAGAATCCTTTTACATACCCAGCAAGTATTAATAAGAGGCTAAAAGGTAAACCGGAGAGCATTTTTTTGTAAATAATTTGACTGTTTGCTCTGCATTCATTACCTTTCCAGAGTCACATTCCCTCAGTGTCACGTAGGGGTCGACACAGTCACTGATCTCTCCCTGCTGAAGGACCTTTTCAATCTGAAACACGGAAACATTAATTATATCAAGGCCACAGCAACAGTTTACGATGAACTGCACAAACTCTATATTACTGCTGACTCTTCTTCAAAACTCCAATGACTCTAACGACACTGCAGAGTCCAATTCATAACTGATAGTGTCCCATTGTGTGTTTTTCTATCCAGGTATGCCTTTACTGCTTTGGTAGTGTGTTTGGTATCGGTGTTGTACTGAAAAATAAAGCCACTGCTAATCAGATGCTTTTTAGATGGTACTACATGATAGATCAAAATCTCCATGTTCAAAATTCCCCACATCACTTGCTGAAATGCAGCTAAACTATAACAGAGCCTCCACTGTGTTTTATTAATGCCTTTAAGATACTATTCATCCGCTGCATAGTATATTTGCTTTTCTTAGGCCTACCATTTCTGCTTTTTTCGTCTCAGTGGATTGCAATAGATTTTCTCATTACCTTGATGACCAGATATATATCTGTGGAAGGGTAGGTGATAGAGAAGATGGCAGATTTGGCTGTCGAGGACGGATCAATGTGGTCAGTGTGATTTTTCAAGAAGTTCTTAAACTGTTCAGAGTTCAGGTCACAGTAGAAATTCTCAGATATCTGCAGGGAAACAGATGAAACATTTTACTTTGGAAAACAGAAAATTATCTTCTTACCAAAATTAAATCCAGGATTACATTTGTTTTGGTAATCAGGGCATAACAAACTGGAAGGTTTCTGATGAGAGACTGAAAGAATACATTAATCTAGGTGATTAGTTTGATGTAAACCAAATGTTCATCTGTTCAGCCCGCTTTGCTGTTTCTCTTCTCACCTCTATAATGACCTCTGTGTAGGAACACAGATGTGGGCCGGCCTGGTATCTGTCATGTGATCCTATTCACTGGAAAGCCAGTAACTACTCTACCTCATTCTGCTTATCCCACAGGGCCTCCACTACACTGACCACACCAAGAAGCCTCTAGAAAGCCAACTTGGCTGATAACTAAAATCCTCAAAGCAGCAACTTTATTCAAGATAAGCACAAGAAAATTTTCAATGATGATGACTTCTGGCATACTTCCATGCTTGTGTAACATGCCAAAAGGACAAAACTCGGCACAGATTCTGAGACGGAAACGACCCAGTTAACTTAAGAAAAAGAAAAAGAGCCACACTCTCCCTGTTACTGAAAAATGACTTCTTGGAATCAGAGAAATAATAATCTTGGTAATCAAAGCCAGCTGACTAAAATATCCTCTGTTCATAAAGAAAAATAAACCGGTCAAAGGACAAGTGTTAAATGAGTCAGCATTTTCAGTAAATCATAATAGCATTCATTTGAAAACTTCAAATTTTGATGTAATGAAACACAAGGAATGTAAAAACCTCTTCAACATGATATTTTTAACCCCCAAACACCATGTCCGTGACTGACTGACACACACAAACACTAGCACACACTGTTTCAGGACAGATGATTAACATTTTCTGATGAGAGCACTTGCAAACACCCTGTGTAGCCAATTTAGCAGCTGGACGCTACAATGACTCCTTTTGCAGCTTCATTCAAACACAGATCTGAGTGGCAAATGTTCAGGCAGACATCTGACAGCCGCTTCCTTTACAAATATTAGACAATATAGCTCCATAAATCCATTAGACTGTTCTTTCAAGGCCTCTGCTTTTCTGAAGTCTTGCCAACTGTGGTTTCATTATTGCGTCCTCCCACTTGGTTCCAGTCAGTCGAGTAAAATGTGGCTTTCCTTGTGTTGCAAAGTAACACCAGGAAAACAAACGAAGAAAAAAATAACTAATGGATATTCCTTTTTGCTAAAAGAACATAATGTTTTGTTTTTTGCCTACTCATAAACCTCTGCTTACATTCATGAATATTGCATCATAAGTAGGCCACTTGTTAGGTCAAATCCCGTGTCTGCACCTTGGCTTATTGACCAGAGAGACTTTGATTTATACGAACATCTGCACAGATGTGAAACAACGAAATGACGTGAGCAAAACCAAACAAGGCAACGAGGGATGCGGGAAAACGAAGAACAGCAAGTAAGAAAACAGAAGATAAGGCTCTCATAAAGAAAACAACTTGCGCTGAGCACTGCAGAAGAAAGAGAAAAACAAACAAGATAAAGTAAAAGTGAACAGTTCAGAGATTAAAAAAAAGAGGCCTTAACAACAACTGACAAAACAAGCTTGACAGTTTCTCCTTCGTTCACAGACGCACTTTGTGTTTACAGTTCAAATTCATGTTTGCAGACACAGTTCATTAACTAGTATCTAGTCAGTGTAATAAGCTGGAAATTATACTAACCTCTGCAAGGATACACTTCAGCTCAGCACATAATAAAAATCAGTCACCTTTAACAAAATGCATGACACTGTCAGAATTCAGCGCTGCTCTTAAAGTCTTCCAACAGAACCAAAAACAACCCTTGTTTATGTCATATTAGTATGTTTCATTGCAAGAAATATTTCACTGATTCTGACCCAAGACCAGGTTAGATATGGCCCAGTTTTGAAAATTGTGATGTATTAAATTGCCCTATCTCACCCAACAGAGTATCTTAGAGCCATTAGTCCTCCAGGCAAGCCAGAGTAAATCAGGGCAGCACAGATGAGAGGGCAAACCCGGTGGCTAAAACCTCGTCTTATGTGAGAGATCCACGAGCACTTAATCCTTCCAACCCCTACTATTATCCAGCTGTGTAAATCCACAGAAAACAAACAAACAGCCACAGCTCAGAAATGCTTTATTGCAAAAATAATGTGCAGTATTAGTAGATACAAGGCCAAACATGACGACCCCCGAGGCTATAAATTTCTGAGGATGATGAGACATAAAACCTTACAGATTACAGTGATCCCTTACTACACAGCAGAGCTGACTTTCCAAAGCCACTACAAGACTGCGCCAGATCAACAAGATGCAAATAACATGCAAAAGCTACCTTTAAAACTGTGATTTTTATTAAGTATACAATACTTGTAACTACTGGTTTTTGATATTCAGTCTTGTCCAGCTTGTAACTCATTATAAAATACACAGCAAGTATCCAAACCATGTGACTATCTATCAGTGTTGAGGATTGATATGTGACCAGTAATGTTTTATTAAACATTAGCAGGATTGTTATGGTGGTTGTTTGTCGTGTGATATCAAACAGTCCCCAGCAGTGTGCTCAGTTACATTAACAGTCTCTAATTTTATGGTAGTTTCTTTGTTAATGGAAAGAGACAGAATATCAACCAAAAACCCAGAAAAAAAACCCCCCACATTACATAAAAGTATAATACGTATATAAACTTATATTATCAATTATTAATTGAAAAGCATGAGTAGCTATTGAGCATTGAGTGAAACAAGTATTTGATGCCCAAGCAAAACATGACTTATTTTACAGTAAGCTGTAAGATATTTCTTAAAGTAGGTCACCAGGTGTGCACTCAGGAGTGATACTGGACCACTCCTCTTACAGTTTCCTGGTTTTCTCCAAACACAGCGGTTTGAGCTGATGCCAAAGAACTCTAGCACAGTTCAGAAGGCCTATACATGTACGAGCCTTCATGAGCAGAGGGACCTTGCAAGTGCTACAAGATTTCAATAGATTACGCTGTAGTTTGTTATCTGTGGTGTTCATGGTGCCTTCAGACCATTAACACGCAAGGAGCGTGTTTTGGCAGTTTTGGCAGATCCACCATCTTTCTCATCATTACCCTGTGAGGAAAGATTTATATTTCTTCCCTTTCCGAATTGTCGCACCACGAGTTGTCACCTTCTCACCAAGCTTCTTGTTGACAGCCTCATAGTCCATTCCAGCTTTGTGAAGGTCTACAGTCTTGTCCTTGACATCCTTTGACATTTCTTTGGTCTTGCCCAATCGTGATGGAGAGGTTGGAATGGAAGAAGCTCATTTTGTGGACAGGTGTGCTTTATACATATAACAAGCAATAGATGTAATGGACTGGTTGACTGTGGGAGCAGAATTCTGTCAAGGTGGGGTTTTTGGGGGGGATTTTTGGTTGATATTCAGTTTCTCTCCGCTAAAATGAAACTATCATAAAAATGAGAGACTATTAATTTCTTTTAAAGTGACCAAACTTACATATTCAGCCAGGGATAAAATAATTATTTCTCCCAGCTGTGTGAGAAAATGCTAAAATACACAGCAAGTATGCAAACAAGCAGAGAGTCCCAAGACTGAGGAAAGTGTTTTTTTACTGTTATTCTTTGTTGCTTATCACACACACACACACACACACACACACACACACACACACACACACACACACGCACACACACACACACAATTTTGTATAACATTAAAAAAAAAAAAGTGAATTTGACAGTGAAAAAAGTTTGCTCACCTTTTTCTTCTCTTTCAGATCATACAGTGCCATGGTGGCAAATATGGGTTCAATTTCTATTTCAAACCTAAAAGGCCACACAAAGGAAAATTAGATTAGGAGTTTTATCGCAGGAGAAGATGCAAATCCTGAATACAAATCCTCATTTTTTTTCCTCAATTAGCTTTCCATCAGTTTTTGATTCTACTGATTTTTCAGGAATTTTAATTCCTGTTAGACACAAATTAGTTAGAGGAAGTGATGATGCGCTTGAACTGAGGGTTAAAAGGATTAGAAAAGTTGCCAAAGCATTGCAAGCAGTTCAACTCAAATATTTGGCAACTGTACGAATTATACAAGGATGACGAAGATCAAGACTATAATGCAGGAAAAGTGCATTTGCATGTGTTCGAATGAAAGAAGGAGCAAAAGAGACAGAATCCCACAGAGAAAGGGAGGGACGGAGAGTTTCTGGAAAACAACCACTGCCGAACAACACTCCTCCACCCTCACATAATCCTCCATCCATCACTTAAACAACTACTCAGCTATGCAGCTGTTTAAACTACAAGACTATTCTCCCTACTACAGTATAATGAAAACGTATGACATACTTTATAGACTGGCATCTGATCATAACGCGCTCTCCAATGTGTTCTCTGGGGCAGTCGGGAACAGGACGGATTTCCACTGTATCTTCCTGTAAGATATTTACAGAAATATGTTTAAAAAAATAAAGATTTAACTAAGCACAGATGCTTGTGGATGGAGAAGAAGCGAAATTAAGAACACAAGTCATGTCCACACAGGAAGCGATCTGCAGCAATATAACAACCAGAGACCATAGAAAGTCAGTGATATTTGTGAACTTTAAGCAACTACAGGCAACTTCCCGGATAAACTCTTCTCAACCTCGAGACGAGCAACTAAAGTTATTACCAATGAGAGTGCAGGATACACTGATCATCATGTAACCAGGTAGTAAATACATTAGAGAGTTACCTAGGCAACAGAGAACTGGAAAGTCCCCAAGCTCATTGCATATTGCTCCCTGTGTGGGCACCTAAGGTTTCAGATGTGTATTTAATATATTATGAAAAACGAGAAAGGGCTGCAACTCTTATTAGTTTCATTATAGATTATTTGTAACTGGCAGTCTATAAAATCTTAGTGAAAATGTGCATTACAATTTTCCAGTCACAATTTTATTAGTTTTTGTATCATTTATGAATTTGTGTAGTCAAAAAAAAAAAAAAGAGTATTTTCTATTTACTATTCAGTTTTAGATGTCTTAAAATAAAAACTTTCTATTTACTATCTGAAAGAAGTGGTTGTACATCCGTTCGATTTTTGGTAATTTTTGCAGATCCCAACTATCATGAAAGGCAAACGCAGCAGCTGAAATATTAATGGAAAAAAAAACAAAAAAAAAAAAAAACAACTTTGTTTTTATATCTCACCTCATCAGGTGGTGGGTAGAGCGCAAACAGCTCAGGGTGTCTGTTCCCTTGCCGTGTTTCCTGGTTTAAACGATCCAGCTCTTCATGGCTGCTGAAAGCCAGAAGACCCTCAACTCTCTTGTCTGGAGTCAGGCACCGCAAGTTAAAGTCAGAGGAGGTCAGTGTGTGGCCAGAGTCATCTGTCAACGTTGCTAGAGTTGGTGACTTGACCTGGAGCAATGACAGAATAAGAGCAGGGGTAAGGGTCATGTCATGGCCAGGACGAGAGGAATTAAATAAAATGAAAACACAAGGAAGTGGAAGAAAAAGGCAGGAAAGCACAAGGAAAGCCAAATTATGGGACTATAATATCCAGAGGAACAAGATTAGTAGACACATGTTGTTCACCCTTGGTTTAAAGAAGAAGACAACCATGCATTTACCTCAAACCTTGTTTGTAACAACAGCATATCAACACCGTGCTGGAAAAGCATTTTATCAACCATCATCAACATGCACTGTATTAAAAACAGAGCTTCCACTATTACGTGGTCAGCGGACACAACAAAACAGGCATTTAGTCAGTCTAGACAGCCTCTGTTTTAGATTGAGACAATGACAGGCTCTTGTACTTTTCTAAACAAGGCTTACTCAGTATAGAAGACACAGCATATAGCTGTGCTTATGTTCACTGTATTTAAAAGAGAGTAAAATGACTTGAGTTACTTCACAATATTCAGCAGGTGTGTATAACTAATCCTTAATTTTTTATGAACAAGAAGCTTTGTTTTGTTTTTTTAATATTTGATACATAAAAATTGACCAGCCAATCAGTAACAAAGGGCCAGAAGGTAATGAGGTATAAGTTACTCATCATTCCTGATATGATATTGACAGAATTTTAAATGAGTTAATCAAATTCTGTAATCAGATCTCCCAACAGGCCTTTGGGTTTTTCAACAAAAGTGAGAACAGCATAGAGGGTTGAGCTAACTGAGCTAACCCAGAGCTAGAAAAAGCGGCATAATTTTGACACTTAGATGTGATGTGATTCATAAATGTGCTCAGAAGCCTTTTGAAAAAACAGCATCTGAATATGTTGTCTAATTTTTAAAAAAAATGAAGTGTATTAAAAATAATCTGATTTCAAAAGTGCTTTAATCCCGCCACCATTCACTAGTAATGATCGAAACACGTACTGTCAGAAAGAGTGGATTCTGGTAGATGGCATAAAAACAGCAATGGCTGCACTGACACCAGAACTGCTCACAAAAGTGTGTGATGAATTTGACTATTGTACTGACACATTCTGTGCATCCAGAGGGAGACCTATTGAGTAGTTGTGAGCAATGTTGTATGTAAAACTTTATATTCAGTCAAGTATTCTAAAATGCACCGCAAGCTTCTTCGTTTATTACTCCAAAAAAAAAAAAAAAAGGGTCAACCTTTTATAGTTTTTGTTTTTTAGCAGTTTTAATTGGCATATAAAAGATTCTTACATGTTAAAAACTCTTTAGGCATCAATGCCTCCACCTAAACCAGAATCAGAAAAAAAAAAAACCCACAAAAAAAACCAAAACCAGCCTGACTGCACAAGGAGATCACATGATCAGATTTTTTCCCCCATTGAAATCATGTTTTTTGATCTGCTGTTATGGTTCAAGTAAGAAATCATAAGTGGGAGGTCTCTCAGAAAGGCATTGCATGATAAGGAAGTCCACCTACAAAAGTAACTTAATTTGGTGTATAACCTCTTCAAATGGATCAATGATTTCATTTAAAAAAAACAAACAAAAAAACAAACAAACAAAAACAAACAATAAAACCCCCTGTCGCCAAGTAAATATCTGCAAAGAAATCAAATTTCCTAAAAGTAGCATTAGAGTGCCCGGGATATGAATCACTGCCTGTAGTTGGAATATTTACAAAAAAACCCCCAAAAAACAGGATGGTGGGGCACCGCTGTAGCTAACTCAGTTGAGCAAGCAACCCATATGCCAAAGGGCTGCAAGGGGCCTGGGTTTCATTCAGCCCTGAACCATTTCCTGTGTCGAGATTTCCGAATTGAGCTTTTCACCTTGAGTTGAAGCGATAGCCTTTGTATCCAGGCAAGCACGTATGCACAACCGTAATTATAATGACACGAGTTCAAGATTCTAACCCCAAAAATTGTCATATGACCTTTTAGCCAGATTGCAGGTCATAACCTCACTGCTCCCAAGCTGCATCCTGATCTGAGCAGTCCCTCTTGCCACCCGTTCTCCTTGTCTCTTTCACTCCTATCATCCATCAAATTCATATCCCAGCTCTCATACCACAGGCTAGGACTGACTGAGTTTCCAGTCTGCTTAAGCTTCACAATGTTGAGGCTCCAAGAGTCCATCACGCCATGATTGTTAAAGCAGACTGGTCCATAGAAGAGAACTATTAAGTGCTGAAGGACAATAGAGCTGTTCTTCCCCTCTCTGTCACTCTCATTCTGGCATATAGATCATGGGAAGCCTACAGCAGTAATGAGGGCCTTTTGGTTTGGGTAATTAGTCAGAATTGGCAGGATGAAGCAACAAGAGACTGGCTGGGGCTAAGGGATGGCTGGGCCAGGAACTGGGAGTGGCACTGGCTGGGACTTGGATTGGCCGCGACTGTGTGATTCTGGGAGCTGGGATTTGGCCACTATAAGACAAATAAGCGACTGAGAGGGCACAGAGAGGATGTGAACTTGGCTCAGTGAAGGACTGAGGCAAGGATCCATAATGAAAGATCCAAACACTTGGATGGCAGCTACTGATCTGAAAAATGCTGAATATAATACAACAGGGCTGTGGTGCACTAAACTTAAAAGAGCCACTGTGTAGGGTAAAAAAAGAGTGATGTGAATAACAACACACTGTTGTGTTCTCTATTAAAGCAACCCCCACCCACTCCCCGCTCAGTCTCCCAACCCAGTCTCCCCCCAGCCTCACATTTCACACCAACAATTGTCTCCCAAGCCTTGATCAGTATGGACTACCATACTGCTCTCACTACAATGTCTTTGCCACACAGAAGTCACTTTATCAGAGTTCCAACGCACTGTCATTCAAGGACAAGTTGTGGCAAGTAACTTTTCTTGTAGTTCTGCTTAAAAATAGCATTAAGCTGTTGGGGAAATCCACTTACTCCATTTCTTGTCAGTATTTAGATTGGAAAGTCATTAACTTTCTCATATTCTAGCTTAGCTAGACAAAAAAACAAAAAACCCACTAAACTAAACCATCTCTCACTGCTGGCTGTTGTTCAGCAAATAATAGTTACATCACAACTGCAGATAGACAAATTACACAGTTGTTCTGACCGTCTAAAGTGGTAATAACCAACAAACCAAAGCAACACCATCTAGTCAAAAACCTGTTTCTATAATAACAAGCAAAATCAGATGTGACGACCTAACTGTAAACTGAGACTACAGCAACAATGCATGTCTGAAGCATCACGCTGCACACAAGAGGCCGAGAAGGAAATCAGTGAGGACTTGTTTCTTCATAGTATGCTGCACGCAACACTGAACAGGAGGAAGGCTCCTTCATTGAGTAACAGGGTGCTGGTTAAGACACAGGCTAAGTAAAAGGGTACTTACACTCAATATTTATTGGGTTATTTATCCGAACCTCTAAACTAAAACTTTAGCACATGACTGTGTGTTTGTGTTTCTTACCGTTTTTTCTTGATTTTCTGGCTGAAAATCCGACTCAAAGGTCTGTTTCCGAAGAAGTTTGTGTAGGCCAGTTCGCTCTGAATACACACTCCAGCCATCCCCCTGGCATCTTCATGCATACACATAAGACAGAAAAGACACAAAAACACAAAAAAGGGCATTCATGGTTAACTAAAAGACCTCTGAACCAGTCTGGATAACAACACTGAAGCATTATGCAGTGCATGTGTGCAGTGAATATGAGAGTCTTTGTAGGAAACATGTAAACATAAGAATGTATCAGATAGGACACGCAGTCTTTTACCTTCTGGAGACGACGAGCCACGGCTGGGTGTAACTCTTTATGCAGTCTCTTACATGCGGATCTAGTTCCACTCTGTTAAGAGATAAGGATGAGGACAATGAGATATGCAGACACATGCAAGCAGCTGAAAACTTTGAATTCTTCTCCTGTCTTAATTTGGACTTCATGGTCACGTTGTGAATACTCTGAATAAGCAAAGATAACGTGCAGAAAGTTGTTTTACAATGAATTTGGGGAGACAGTCTAAATATTTATTTTATTACAAAACAATCTGCTAAACTTCTTTGGAAGATGAATAAAGGCTTGTTACCCACCTCTGAACATCAGTTTAATCAATATTTTAAGACATTCAGAGAAACCTGTCAGTAAAAAACGCTGTCCTTTTTGGCTTTTTGTGAGCTCTAGAAAACCATGTTAATTGACTCATAAATTATCCTCTTATTTAACAATCATTGGCCTGTAACATACCCATCCTCTGGGACAGAGTGTCGAATAGTGCGACACTCCTTTTCCACCTGCTCCACCTTCAGGTCATCATCAGGAAAGTCTCCAAATTCCTGCATCAGGGCAGAGTCTCCACTTTTTAACTGCGACATGAAGAATTCCTCCAGGTCCAAGGGCTCCACTGCATCATACGTCTGAGGCTGGAGAATCGAAGAATGATGGAGAAAATATTGGGATTGGGAAGATGGAAAAAAAAAGTGAGAATACATATCAGAAAAAAAAAACAACATTAAAATTAAATATCTAGAAAATACTGGCAACCACCAGTGCTATCCTACAAGACAAAGAGGACACTATGGAAGAGAGCAACAAATGAATAATAACTAATGATTACATGCAGAGTGATGTGTAAACTTATAGAGAGTCCTATTGCAGGAATACTGCAGTGTATCTAAACACTGGTTCACGGTTACCTGATCCAGCCCTAACTATAAGCTTTTACAAGAAGCAAAATGGAAAACCAAACACTTTTCATTTTACAGTTTATACAGCCATTTGTCAAATTCAGACACACTACAGAGAAGAAAAAGGGAAGCATAACCAAACATGTTGAATCATGAATATTTTCTAATACCTCATACCTGTCTGAGAACAAAAGACACAGGGACTTACACAAGCGGAAACCGGAACAAGCTGGCATTCAGGCTGTTTGTGTGTGTTTTTTTAAATCCTATTTTTAGACAGAAACTGTAACTCCATCTCTACTACATCAGATCATCACAAAAGCAAAGCTGTAGTGGTTTCAAAGTACAATATAAATGGGTTGAAAGTTTCATATTTAAGCCTTTTAACAAATCTGTACTCTGACACAGATGAGCTTTTATAATCATTAGAAAGTGTACCAAAGGGGGGGGGGAAGCACAACTGATGAGATAGCGCACCACACATCCTTTTTTGTCGTGCATTGCTGACTGTGGTCGTTAAAAAAAAAAGAAAAAAGGAACCTGCATGGAGCAGGTGTCACTGCAGCAAACTGGGCAGACCTCCAATCTGATAATCATCAGGGGTTAGCTGAGGTAGGACAAAGGTTTAGAACCATATCCTATAATGGCTACATTTTCCAGACCAATTTTAAGCCTAGTCCCAGACGGAAAGCTTTTTTTTCTTTTTTTAGTTTTTTTGTTTTGTTTTTGTTGTTGATGGAAATATTTTTAGTGACTGTGCTTAATCTGAGCCATGGAAATGGGCTAAATGTCATAATGAAAAATTACTAAAAAGAAAAAAAACCCAAAACTGATGAACAATAAAAGGAAGCCATTCTAAGAGTATGAATTTGAACAAGAACAGTCAGACATTTTTTAGAAGAATATTTCAGCTTTCAGTCACGCGGACTGTCCCATACAGGTAAAATACAGATAGCCTGTCAAAAACTGTGAGAGAAAGTGTGTCTTCAGGCAGACAGGAAACAGGGGGCCAAACCAGCTACTGGTATAGACAGTAAAAGATAACATGTATACACATAAGAGGTGGAAATACCTGCAGAAAAACATGAGTCACTGCTGTGCTTAACTTTTAAAAGCTGAGCAAATTCCATTTGCCTTCAGACATGTTTTTGCACATCAACCCACCCTAAGGGATATTTTTCCTCCACTAAGCAACGACGAGCATGTTGTTGCACACGGCCGATTATTAATGCTTAGCATGCAACACATGACAAAAGAATACACAGACAGCCAGAAGGAAGAACTATATCATTATTGTTTTAAATGAGAGGGCTCCGGTATAAAAAAAAAACAAACTAACTCCTCCTCTCTACAGAGGACAACCTCAGTAGTACCATTATAGTAGCAAACTTCATCTGACTCCATGTGCATTTCTCTGGCTGTATGCCTCAAAGTTCAAAGAATCATTGTAACATGGCCTCTTTTTCTTGTTTGGTATGGAGGCTAACAAAAACAAATGAATGCAAATCTATGCATGCCTCTGATCAGTGCCTGCTGCTCTGTGGAGTCATCAGAGGTGCCAGCAAGAATCCAGCTTTCCTTGCAAAGCCAACAGCCACCAGACGTTTTTGACAAACTTGATCACAGGTGCAATAATTGCAGTGAAAACCATGAACGGCTGGAAGATGTGACAAAACTCAGTGAAGAATGTGCACAAATGATTAAATAAGACAAGCTTTTTTAAAAACAAAAAAAACAAATAAAGCATTTTCATGTAAAAATGACCATTTTTAGAAGCACATTACTGCTGTCGATATACAGGAGGAACACAGAAAAAAGAAACAGATGTAAAGAACCCAAGAGAAAATAAAGCTACAGTAAACATGACAGAAGATATGTGAGCAAAATCTCACTCTAGTTTCACAAAAAGACTGAGCTCAAGCCGACATCGCAAACTTACCCTGCTGAAAACTGAACACCATAAAAAGGAAGTGTACAAAATGGCGCACTCCGGATATGGGGAACCTACACTGTGTACCTACTGGCGCTCAGTGCTTTTGAGTGAAACTAAGCCACAGTGCAATGCACAGAACCCCTTTAAAGTGGGCTTCATAGACCTAGAAGCTTAAAGAAAACCATCAGCATTAGCAAAAATAAATCAGAAGCCACAGAGTCAATGCTTTAATTGGAGCCTGACTGTTTAGAGACCCACAAAACGTTTAGACATCAGTTTTAGACATTACAGTTCTCAGCTGAAAGGGACAAAACCACAAAACACTGAAGGAAGTGACATCAGCAAGGCGTCCCTCCATCAACTGGTGTTTCAACAGACAGGAACAGAAACTAGAGATACATACATGTGCATGCCACACACACACACACACACACACACACACACACACACACACACACACACACACACACACACACACACACACACACACACACACACACACACACACACACACACACACACACAGCAAGCTTTTAAATTTGTTAATGTCTCTGACCAGGCAACAGTTTCAACTCAGGTTCAGTCAATATTAACGTAGTGATCCGCATAACAACTGCAGCAACAAGCACCCCTCCCTCATCCCTTTGCTAGACGGGACTGCTGAATAATGTAAAACTATCATCCCAGAGATTATGGTATTAAAAATCCTCTCCCGCATCCCAAATCCGGACATATTGAAGATTTGCCTGGATAAGCTGCAAGGTAGGCAGCGCCCATCCAGTGCCTGTCAGTATCCAAGGCACTGACCCATTTCTCAAGCAGGTTACAGATTAACCATGCTACATGCTACAAGCCGGGTCAGGACAGCTGGCTCAAGTACTTCTCCTCAAGACCTGTCAGCCAGAAAGCTCAAGAATCATTACTAAAATAAAAAAAAAAAAAAAAAAAAAAAAAAAAAAACAGCCCAAAAAAACATTATTTAAGGGTTTAAGCTCTGTCACTCAAACACAAATATATGTCACAAAACTTAACAACTGCAAGCTTTAGAGAACTTTACATGAGAGAAATGTAGGGCGACACAGAAGAAAAGATGCGAGGAAAAGACAGAAATAGACGAAAAGCGAGAAGACTGAGAGCAGAACATATAAAGCTGGGAGGCAGAGACAGAGGTTCAGAGGGTACTACAGAGAGTGCAGCGGGAGCAAATCCCCGCAAAGGATTACTGTGCATCATTCTGTCTGTAGGCATTGGAGGGCAGGGATCGTTCTCTGTCACGCTTCAAATGAGGAGAGTAGAAAACAACCTGCCATAATGACTTTCAAGTCTTTTCAGTATGTGCTACATTTTTCAACGCATGTTAAGCCAAAGAGCAGCGTCAGGCCGGTGTAAACGGCTATGCAGGCAGCTCTTTGCAAAAGCAGCAGCTCATGCTGTAGAAGAACTGTTTCAGGATTCAAAGCATAATCTTCAAGGTGAGACACCACACCGAGTCAGACAGTCCCAGAGCTAATGACAGCAAAGGCAGGATGTGAAAATGATACACTTATAACTCTCCAGTGGTATAAGCAGAATCACTAAAGCAGCATAAGAGGAAGCCACTCCACTGATGTTTTAGTCACAGCATGATTTTTCCCCCACTTCAACTAGGATTTCATCACTACTGCTCTGGTACAAGGGAAGTAATAATATATAGATGTAATATTACAGCACACTTAACATGTTACGCATTTGAATAAGGAAATATAAGCATAACTGGGAAAAAATACTTAAAAAAAAAAGTTCATATTGCTAACATTCCTTTCCTGAGATCTGCCTGCAGTTCAAATCTGGATGATATGACAATTTCCTGCTGAATAAAACAAAAGACTAAACTCCAAAAGCAAAAGAATTCTTTTAACAGAAGGAAACTCACCACAGTAAGCCACACTGTGGCCGAAGCGTTCGAGTTGGTTCGGCTGTGATGCAAGCCATGGTTCCCACCAAAGTGTTTCCTGATCTCTGCAGAAGAGTGCCTGAAACAAAATGTTAGAAAACACAGATTTATAAGGTTTTGTGTTCATGAGCCAGAGTATCATATTTGTGTGCTGTTTTAAAGGGAATGTTTGCTTTAAAACAAGCATTAAAAACTCTACAACCTCATCTTTTGTGTATAATTCCAACCACATGCACACATAGTGTATCTTAATGACAGATGCAACAGCACCAATTCCGCAATTGTTCTTAGTCGAATCGGCCAGCCATGGTGTTCCTATTCAACTATTGTTCACTCTCTACAGAAGCCCACCGCTGCTGGCTGTGTAGAGGCTTTGTCATGCTTGCGTTGAATGATATGGTGTCCCGCTGTAAGGGTCAGAGCAAGCAGGAAATCAACATGACACAAGAATGGAGTACTATTCAAATATGTTGGGTAGATGGTGTTTGTGTTTGCCTGTAGCTTTTACCAATAAGAAGGGAGAACAGTGCCCTGATTTTCTGCACACATTCCATCTCCATGATACGGCCACTAATACACTAGTTACTTATTTCTAATTAATCCACCATATCACTGGAGCCCCACCCAAATCTGCGCAACAGCAGCTCAGTAACAAAACCCCAGTCTGTGTATGTATGTGTAAGTATATGTCATTTTGAGTTTTCTCGTGTGCGTCTTCTGTTAAATTTACTCCATTTTCTGTGTATTGTTGCATATGCAAGCGTCAGAAAGAGTTTATTGTAACGCTGACGCACAGGGAAGCGTTAGAGGGCAAAGACTTGAGCAAATGGGTCACATTCCCGACTGCTTCGCCTGTGGTCAGTCTCACGGGTTCAGTAAGTCCCCTTGGCCATTGTTACAACATCGCTGTTACTAATTATCACCGCAAACTAATAACAAATGCTGTAAAGGAATGCCAGTATGTCAAAACCACTGAAGCTACAGAATCATGGAGCATGCACAATCTGATGAGCACTTTCATGGAAATTTCGAAAAAGAATTACAAAACAAGTACAATTTTCAAAGCTTAAAAACAAACTGGCATAATATGAATACTAACAACATGACACACAGTATTGTGCAAGGCTTGAGCCAAGCCCCATTTCTTTATATTTCCTCAGAAAATGTGAAATGGGTGCAGGGGTGTACTGAAACACATAAACATGCATGTAAATACAGTACATCAGGCAAAATCAGAGCTTGCACAGTTCTAATAAGCTTAAAAATCAATACATGGCATGAAAACCTTTATTCAATAATGTTGATGTCCTGGCACTGGGGAGGACGATCCATGACTGATGATGTTCTATTGTGTATTTTTCTATCCATGTATGCTTTTACTATACTGGCAATGAGTTTCATTGTAATCAAAAATGAAGTTGTTGCCAATCATATACTTTCAAGATGGCATTACATGATGGATCAAAATCTGATGGTACTTTTCTGTGTTCATAATTCCACCCCCAACACCATGGCTAAAAAGCAACTCTAAACCATGACAGAGGCATCTCTCAGGCCCTCTTTGAGATCTTTACTAGATTTTTTCCCCATTACCTAAAGGAATGACTTTCAGATACTGTTCATCTGCTGCAGCTATTGTCCCCTAGGCCTGCCACTTCTTCTTTTGTCCTCCACTTGTCCAGTTTCCCCAAATATTTTAAGGAGGCGATGCACAATATGCCAAGCAACGCAAAAACCAAATTAATTTGTGATTCATGTGGTTCACTGGTTCATCCCCTTTCCCCCTATCACCATCCCTCTGAAAATCATCAGGTAGAAGAACTAGACTAAAAATTACTGCAAAACCAGACAATGTCCAACAAAAAAAAAAAAAAAAAAAAAAAAAAAAAACTTGGACAGCCTGGAAAACTATTGCTCAAGATCGCTTTAAAAGTTCCAAGAAAGTCTGGCTGCTTGGAAATAAGAGGCGGATTAAGACTTTTGAACTGTACTGAGCTAACAACATGACATACTATTATTATGAATGTGTTTACTATACTTGAGCGAGCCTGTTTCAGTCATGCTGTTTATAACACGTTCTCCTCCCCCTCTAAAGCACATAATATGCTGAGTCAATAAAATAACTGAATGCCAGAAAAGGTCATGGCATGGGTGGGAAAACAGTATACAAATTTACACAAAGGCCAAAGTCCAGCACTGCAGCAGCATTTTTATTTAAAGCCATAGCTAGCTGCTCACGGCCATTAAAACAGAGTTTTAAGAAAGTGGTGCTGCACAATAAGTAAAAAGAATTGATTGTGTAGATTAAAAAACAAACACATATTGCAGCAATATGCTTGTAAAATAATCACACGAGCCAGATTGGAGGACACACACCCACACGAACAGGTACAGCTGATCAATTGACCAGATTAGCAACAGCAACACCAATGCAATGCAAAAAAAAGCTTTGCATTCATGGTTTAAAATATATTTTAACCACTATGCAAGTCAAAATACAGCTGCGGCCTGATTATAGTCTACAAAGTTACACACACATATCATAAAAACGCTCACACCTCATGTCTGCTCAGTATACGCACACAATCATATGGCGGTATCTAGTGAACAAGTGTAGAGCAGTATGTTTGTCCCTCGCAAGATAACACGGTGGACACTGGTTGTGGAGGACTCTCGCATACACACCTTTACCCTGTACCTCCATATCAATAAACTAATCTCTGTTCGCTCTCCTTAAAGGGAATGTGCCAGGTTACAGTTTTAGTATGTAATATGTCAGAACTGCATACACAGATGAGGTTTAAAAGGGGCTGCAGTATAATAAGCTTTAAAAAAAAAAAATCTATTTGTGGAAACCTAAGTGACACACACACAAAAAGAAATCACCCACCTCAAATGCCTCTTCTTCTGTCATGTTGTCTCTTTGAAATCAGAATAAGCCACTGTTGAGATTTTCATGACAAAACTAATAAAAAAATCCAATAAGGCTGAGGCTTTTTTGTCCAAAAGCAGATTGTCTGGTGGGTGTATTGAGTTTATACCCAAGACGATATAAACTCTGTAATAACCCTTCTCATTACATGAGACTTTATAAAGACATGCCCTTAACCACTCTAACTTGTGCCATTTCTACATATCTTCCATTGGTACTTTCTAGCTCATACAACCTAATAACACATACTGTACATAAAGTATAGCTAATATATGCACATGGGTCCATGTGCTACTACGCATTCACTGATACAGATTAAATGCCCGTCTATAAAAAGACAAGGCAAGTAAAACAGTATTCAGATCCAAGCAGGCATTTTTTTTTACCACTACACAAACAGCTTGACACAGCAGACAGCATCTGTGTCTCTCTTCAGTGGTGATGGGTCTTGGCGTCCTTTGCTACATAAAACCAAAGCTGCTTTTGTTAGGAAAGATAAAAACAGAGCTTTGGTCATTTAAGCAAAATAACACCAAAAACAGCTTGCATCGCTGATCTAGCAAAAACTGGTATCTGATTGTGGTTTTAGTAAGACATCATAAAGACACAATTCCTGGAAAAAGGAATTGCTTCTTGTGGATCAACCCAGAGACAAAACTTTATAAAGGGACAAATATTTGATTTTAAGCAATACTTGCCACTACTGGAAGCACTGCAAAGTTCATAAACAGGGTTGAATAAAAGTCAAGACTCTAAGAGCAAAAAAATGTTCACTGTAGGACCTTTCATCAAATCTATCAGATCCTGCTGAGTAAAGAAAAGTACTGAAATAGCTTTGGTTTAAACCAGCTTCTCATACAGAACTGCAAGCCTGAGATCTCTGAGAATACCAACAGTGGTGCTGCCAACTTCCACTGTGCTCTTATGTCTTGCCCTAAAAAAGTAACCAGACACTAGATCATCTTTAGACACTTTGTTACTAGCAGCCTATATCAATATGGTGTGCACTGTACTCTTAAAAAGAATTGAGGAAACCAGACAATTGGAGGACAACTGTGGCAGACATAAAACTGCAACAGATGAACAGTATCTAAAAGTCATGTCTTTAACAGGACTCAGACTATATCTGATGAAGCTGATGCGCCATCAGAAATAGTCTCAGTGGAAAAGTAGCTGACAATCAGTGACAGGTTTTTATAAAGTTTTGAATGCATAATAATGACTTTTGGTTAGAGTCATTGTCAGTATGTACAGAGAAGGTGAGGAAACAAGTAGATTCTAAGTGTCTACAGCCATCTGTAAAACAGTGCAGACTCTGTCATGGTTTGTGCATTTCAGCTAATGGTGTGAGATCTTGTCAAAATTATTGGAATTATGAACTAAGAAAAGCACCATCAGATTTGATCCACCGTGCAATACCAACAGGGAAGTATCTGAGTGGCAACAGCTTAATTATGATACCAATGTAGGTTGCCAAATTAGTGTGGAAGAGCGAAAATGTCTGCATATTGTGTGCTTGTGTTTTATGTTGATGTGATTGTTTTCATGTGGTGTGTACAAATGTCTGACTTCCACTGCAAGCCAATTTCCCCATAGGGAAATCGATCAGAGCTCAAACCTCAACATTACTGAAGCAGCGATGATGACTGAGAACGGAACAACAGGCAGCAAAGATGTTCATACCAAATATTGACTTTCCAAGTTCTTAGAATTGTACAATATGTTTATTTGCAGATGTTTTAATAAACCTCTGCACCCATTTCCCTAGTAAAGTTTAAAGAACTAAAGGCTGATTCAAGACCTTTCCACATTACTGTATATACCTACTTTTAACCTTAGCTAGATCCTTAAAATACATTTTCATTCACCTACTCACACAAACTCTCAGCCACCACCATCATGTAAGGTGCCTGGCTCCTACTGGGGTGAATTTGTGGATGCCAGGAATCAAAAGCATCCAAAAGACTCCAATGTTTAAGCATTCACCATTTCCTATTTAATCCAATCTTGGAGACATCACGCACCTACAGTGGTGTGAAAAAGTGTTTGCCCCCTTCCTGATTTCCTCTTTTTTGTATATTTGTCACTCTTAAATGTTTCAGATCATCAAACAATACATGGGCCTGTGTGAAAAAAGTGATTGCCCCCTAAACCTAATAGCTGGTTGGGCCACCCTTAACAACAACAACAACAACAACAACAACAACTGCAATCAAGCATTTGCAATAACTGGAGGAAATTTAGCCCACTCATCTTTGCAGAATTGTTGTAATTCAGCCACACTGGAAGGTTTTCGAGCATGGACTGCCTTTTTATGGTCATGCCACAGCATCTCAATCAGATTCAGGTCAGAACTGACCTAGGCCACTCTAAAGTCTTTGTTTTTTTTAAGCTGTTCAGAGGTGGACTTGGTGGTTTGTTTTGGATCATTGTCCTGCTGCAGAACCCAAGTGCACTTCAGCTTGAGTTTACAAACACATGGCCAGATATTCTCCTTCAGGATGTTTTGGTAGACAGCAGAATTCAGCAAGTCTTCCATGTACTGACGCAGCAACACAGCCCGAGACCATCACACTACCAGCACCATAGTTTACTTTTGGTATGATGTTCCTTTCCTCAAACCTTCCAAAAAGTTCTTTTTTTTTTGTCAAATGTGAAACAAGCCTTTGTGTTCTTTTTTGCTCAGCAATGTTTTGTGTCTTGGAACTCTGCCATGGATGCCATTTCCATAGTCCCTCTCTTTTTCTTTTTCTTTTTTAAAATCGTGGAACTATGAACTCTGACCTTAACTGAGACATGTGACGCCTGCGGTTCTTTAATGTCATTCTGGGTTCTTTTGCAACCTCCTGGATGAGTCGTCGTGGGGTTAGGGTTAGGGAGTAATTTTGGTAGGCCGGTCACTCCTGGAAAAAGCTTCACCACTCTTCCAAGTTTTCTCCATTTGTGTATAATGGCGCTCACTTTGGTTCAATTGAGTCTCAAAGTTTTAGAAACTGATTTGTAACCCTTTCCAGACTGACAGAGAGTGACTTTGTTTCTCAGGTCTTTCTTCAGATCGTGGCATGATGTGTTGCTTTTCAAGATCTTTTAGCCTGCTTCACTTTGTCAGACAGGTTCTCTTTAAGCGATTTCTTGATTCAGCAGGTCCACCAGTAATCAGGCCCGAGTGTGTTTAGGGAAACTCAGCCTTACAAAAATGTGGTTAATCAAATTCATTATTTAACAAGAGAAGCAGTTACTTTTTCACACAAGACCAGGTAGGTTTGGTTAACTTTTCTCCCTTAATTAAGTTTAAAAACTGCATTTTGTACAACTCAATTTCAGTTCAATTCAATTATATTTACATAGTGAGTGAGAAAGGTGACTGAAGAAGAAACACTCATGCATCATGGGAATTCCCCAGGAGCCTACGCCTATTGCAGCATAACTAAGGGAGGATCCAGCCCCAGCTATATGCTTTATCAAAAAGGAGAGAGTGTTTTTGATAAGCCTGATCTTAAAAGTAGAGACGGTGTCTGTGTCCCAAATCCAAAGTGGAAGCTGCATGGTTCCACAGATGATCTGAAACATGCAAGTATAACAAATATGCAAAACACTAAGAAATCAGAAAGGGGGCTAATACTTTTTCACGACTGCTAATTTTGTCATCATTTTTGCATAATTTTTGTCAACTCTGGGGTCATAAACCTCCTTTATTCTACATTTCATTGTGTAATTATAAGCAGAAATGAAATAGAAAGCATTTGAGGTGCAATGCAGTACAAAAAGCAGCAAAAAAGCAAGGTGGCAACTTAAAAAAATAATATAAAATTTTTTTTTTTTTTTTTAAATCTAAAAGTAACTTGTGATTTCACCATTATATTGCCTGAATTACTGTATATATATTCAGTTTTACAGTAACCAGGTTACCACAGTGCATATGAAAACATTGTTTGAGTTTCTATGTAACTTAATATCTTTGAGTAACCTTATTGTGTGTGTTTGTAGTGTTACTGACGGACACATAAAACATGCTTATAGGCTTTTTAGATCATGCTAAACCTCAATTAAAACTTCTCATAAATTCTCCTTTTGGGGACATGACATTTGAATCACTATTAAGAAAACATTTTCCTAGCTGAACACAAAGCCTGAAGACAATCATTAAAAGTAGTTTTCTTTGCCTTTTTCCTCCCCAAGTGATGATTTTAGAAAATTTAATCAACACTGATGAGGACGGCACTATCAAAACAGCTGCTCCCCGGGAGTCAGTATGAAGCCACTGTTGAACTGCTGATGAGAGATCAGGCTCAGTGCTAAGACACAACAAGCCTCACACTATAATCATGTTATTTGTTAGTAAAAGGGCTTAAAATGCCTCACAAGTCATACTGTGCAGACAAAATGCTGCAATTACAATAAAACCCTAGCTTAGCATCATTAATCAGCTTTGATATTTTTCAATTATAAACACAGTTGATTAGTTCATACCTTATTAGACAAAAAAAAAAAAAATTGGTGAATGATAACATGCTTGAATAATTAGACATTTACAGTCTGTAAGACTTCCCTAATGGATCAGCTGTTACGATATTGTCAGCATTATTTTCACTGTCATACTATGACAATGACATTGTTCTTAAGAAAAAATAAGATTCTCCTTTTCAAAGACACTGAGACTGGACAGCAAGGCTAAATATCTTATCATTTATCAGACATAAATAATTTTTGTTGAAGCTGCTTTGTGGGTTAAATATATACACAAGATGTCAGGTACGCCCCTCATTGGTCAGTAAACAATGGGTTACTTTTATCAGATGACACAGGGGAACTGGTGGTGGTCAGAGGGCCCGGTGGCGCCTGTGTCCGGCAGCCTCGCCTCTGTCAGTGCGCCCCAGGGCAGCTGTGGCTACAATGTAGCTTGCTATCGCCAGTGTGTGAATGTGTGTGTGAATGGGTGGATGACTGAATGTAGTGTAAAGCACTTTGGGGTCCTATGGACTAGAAAAGTGCTATACAAATGCAGGCCATTTACCATTTACCATTTACCAATTATAGAGTACTGTAAAAAGTCTCGGGCTGCCCCTGTTTTCCTTATATTTAGCTTCCAAGGAACCAGACTTTCTTGCAGTTTTTTTAAATGGTCTTGAAAAATAGCTCTCTAGGCTTTCTGAAGGTCTTTTAAACCTTTTCTTTGGACATTATCTGCTTTTTCAACAGTTTTCAATCTATTTCTTTTATCTGAACATTTTTAGCAGAAAGTTTTATTTGTTGACCCACTTAACACTGATGTATGAATCATTCGAACATACGTACCTAACTCAAGAGACCTTAAGTTGTGCCTACACATAATAGACAACTTAGGAAAGACTCAATTTTAAATTGTATCTTTTGGGTACTTTATTACTCAGTCTGTCAGAAAAACACCAAATCTTTCCCAGTTCTTTAGTTGAATCTCTCAAAAGCACAATAGAAGAAGCTTTTAAAACTATTTACAGCAGATAATGACTTTCAAATACTGTTTAAGTCCTTGAGTAATAGGAAATAAAATTCAGCAGTCAAGAAGTCATTCTTCAGCAAGGGAAACAAGGAGAAAAGGCCAAGTGATGACTCTAAGTTTTAAAGTTGTGGTTCAAATGGTCAACGTGCACAATATGTACAACAGTGCCTGTAAAACATGGTGGAGGCTCTGTCATGATTTGGCGCCGAATTTCAGTCGGTGTTAGAGATCTTGTCAAAATGGATGGAATTATGAACACAGAAAAGCACCACCAGATTTTGATTCACTATGCAGTACCATCTAGGAAGCATCTGATTGGTGACAGCTTAATTTATCAGCTTTGACAATAATACCAAACAAATAGAAAACTCTGAGTCACGGATTGGCCTCCCCAGAGCCTAGAGCTCAGCATTATTGAAGCAGTGTGTTATTATCTTGACAAAGAACAGAATAAGAGACAACATCCAAAGAAGAGCTTCGAATGTCCTTCAAGAAGCCTGAAGAACTTTTCCCGAAGACTGCTAAACAAAATGGCAAGAAAGCTTGCTAAAGTAAGTTCAGGCTGTGTTGAAGAATAAAGGTGGACATACTAAATATTGACTTGTTAAGCTTAAGCTTAAACAAATTACTGTCCCAATTTTCCTAGCAAAATGAGGCTTGGCTCAAGACTTTTGTATAGTTATATTAGATCATGCTGGGGGAGAATTTCCTTATCTGTGGGCACAACAGTTGTGTAATTCTTGTGCAGTTCTGAGGTCCAGTCTTTGAAGGGAACCCTCACAAGCATAGGGAGAACATTCAAACTCCACACAGGACAGGTGGTGGAAACCCAGGACCTTCTTGCTGTGAGGAAATACTGTTAATCCCCACACCACACCTACTTGTAGAGCAAGAACCCTTTACCCCAAAGAAGTAGGCCCCTTTTTGTTATGTCATACATTGCAGGTCTCCACTTGCCATGTGTGCATATGGTGTATTCCTTCCAGCTTTTTAGAAATCAATACCCAAGTGTTTCTCAGACAGAGTCTGCTTCTACCCCCTTCCTCACAGCAACATCTCTGATCAATAAGCCCCAGAGATGGCAAATTTGATTACTCCCACCAAGCATAAAATTATCTATATTAGCAAGACATAGGTAGATCCTTGAACCTTTAAAACCCTTTCCCTCCTCTCAGTGTTTTTCCTTAATCTGAGCAGGGGAGGAAACACAGGAAAACAGACAGAAGTGTGGTATAAATGACAAGAGCAGGAAAGCAGACCAAAGGGATGCCCCCAGTGTGCATCTCATACTATCATATGTCTCCAGACTTAATGGGCCTTAGTGCTATCAGCACAATCACGACTCAGCTTCCTGTCAAAGGGAGGCACGCACAAACACAGCAGTCATTTAGCAAGGCTCAGGTCACAGGCAGGCTCAAAGCATGAAAAACTGGCTGTAAGGAATTATAATTTCCAGCTTAGTCCGACTGCTTTATCTGCACACATTTAGCCAAAGTTTGTAGGAAACTGCTTTTTTTTGACACTCCACTGGCTCATAACTCAGTGGCCCACCAACAGACAGGCAGGTTCACAGATGTCATTAGCGAAAAAACCCAGAGGAAATCAGATGAAATTCAATCTAGATCCCCCCTCCTCGCTGAAGCGTATTGAAAGACAGAGGCCCAGCATCTACAGCTGTCCTCACACCTGTTACCATATGCTCTTCAGTCCAATCACATTCAATCTCGGAATATTAAATGTCCAGCAGCTACCTAGAGTCTACGCAAAAAAACTGGACACTCAGCTCATGTTATATTTTTGACTGACATATTTTCACTGCAGTTTTCCATTCCTCTTTTTTTTTATATGCTTATGAAGAAACACACATTTCCTGATTTTAAACTGCCATTAGCAAAAAAGTGAAGTAAAACCAGTGAGTGACTTAGTGTCCCAGGTCGCAGGATTTCCTTCGCACTCCATCCTGATAAGAGGTGCCAAGGAAGGAAGTCTTCATAATTAATATATAAAATACAAGTAACATACAAGAAGAACTCAGTAAATATGGATTTGATTTGTTGACATGGAAAATAACAGGTCTTACAGCTTACTAGTGCACAGACAGCATAGATCAGGTTCATCTTGTGACAACTGTTCCTCTTTGTTCATGTGAGCTGCTTATGTATGGACTATGTTGCCTTGCATGGCTCTCTAGGTTTTTCCCCCTTTCACATCTGACTTTAGCTTGCACTTTTTCAAACAAGTGCATTTGAACTTTAATTTCTCCAACAATTGTCCAAACAACGTTAAGTATCATGGTAGCCACAATGAGTGCAGTAGTTTGTACTCATTATCAGATTTCAAAACCAACTCAGTTAGCAGCCAGTGTAACTCATAGATTTGTGTTAAATCTTCATCAGTGTTTTCAGCATTTACTTGCCATCCACTCAAAAGCATTTCCCCCTCACCATGCATTTTCCACCATTATCAATTTCCGTGATCGACTTTGCTGTTCTCTTTTTCACTTGCATCGAGCACCTGTTTAGTCTTTATACTGACATCAGCACAAACTCAATCCCAGCCAGCCCCCCCCCCCCCCCCCCCTCCCCTTAACTACAAGCACTTGAAAGCAAACATAACAACAGATATTTAAAGTATCTGCATCAGTGCCTTCAGTCTCGACAACAATAAGATTCTTTCAGGAGGATACAACCCTTAAGTATAATATGGGTTATAAATCAATGTGGTTCTCATGTCACATTGAATAGCAGCAGAATATCCAAAATCTAATCACAGTGAGTGTTAATCTATTCCATCGTTGCTCTTTTACTATGAAAAGGTGCTACAGTACAGCAGCCACTAATCAGTGCCTCTCTGCTGGCTCATCAGTAGATTCAGGCTGTGACCCAAGATCTCTCACATCCCTTAGCAGCTGAGCTCAGCTCTGCTCAGCACATCACATCACAGCAAGTCGTCATGATTCTTCCAGGCTATTAAAAACAAGAACATGGATTTTCTTGACTAAGTGATTTGTCAATCGACAGTATCAAACATTTGGTGTAACCAGTGTGCTCATCTTTCACAAAATATGGCTACTACTATATGGCTCTTTAAGCGTTACACATATGAAAACTTCTAAAAGCTGTATATGACCAAAAAAAAACAAAAAACCTTTTCAGGGTTAAACTGATCCACACAAACTGACCTCCTCTACCATTTCAAAGGAGGCCCTACAGAACCTTATAAATATATTCCATCACAGTAGATAAATAGTGTATTTTTGTTAAATGACCCTACTGCACAGGAGGCATGGTACACAATAGGCTTCCATGTACATACTTCCTCCACACCTGCTCAAGTGTCACAGCAGGAACTATGACCACATCCCTAGTCATTTATACAAGCTCTATGAGCTAGTCAGCCCTCCAAAAATACAGGAAATGGTCACATTAGTAACAGTAGATATATATAATCAGCATCCTCACGAGGAGGAAGTGACATAAATAATGTGCAAATCGTTTAGCTTGGTGATAAAAGCTCAGCATGCTGCTCAAATCTGACATGTATGTAAATAAAGAGCAAGAAATAAACAAATTCATGCATGACCGACTGAGCACATGGCTGCCACTGTAAGCTTAACACAAGTTAATCATAACCTGCCATAAATTCTCTGAGCATTTAAAGTTGCAGTAAAGTTGGCTGTTTATAATCCTCCAGGCTGCCTTCTTTTCTCTTTTTTTCCCGGGACACAGTGAATCAACCTGCAGCATTGACATTCACAACATGTGGCTGCCTGCTTCACTCTGGACTTCCCTGAAGGAGAAGTAAGACTTCACATTCACTCCTAAACTAAACCAAACCAAACCAAACCAAACCAAACCGTGCCCCCAATACTATATTATAATTTCTCTACATTTACCTGTTGATTTTCAGAGCGAAAGCCCGCCGATCTGCGCTGCCCAGAGAAGCCATACGCGAGTCTGAAGTCCAGTCCGGCGACGGTGTCGCTGGTGGCTTTGGTGTTTTCTCGCGGTTTGGCACCGTCGCTCTCTCCGACGCACCGCTCCTCCAGCTTCGCTACAGCTCAACTGTCACACCAACGCTCATCTTGGTTGCGGCGGCGGCAGCAGCTTAACTGGGTGTAAACTTCCGCATTTAATGAGAGCCATCCCGTGGAGACAGAGGGGGAGAGAGAGGGAGGTAGACATCGACGGTGCGAGAGTGGGAGGGGATGTGATGGGACAGGCTGGATGAGGCGCGCGCGCTCCCTCGCTGCCGTGGTGAGCTTTAACAAGCGCTTTCCTTCAGTGTGTGTGTGTGTGTGTGTGTGTGTGTGTGTGTGTGTGTGTGTGTGTGTGTGTGTGTGTGTGTGTGTGTGAGAGAGAGAGAGAGAGAGAGAGAGAGAGAGAGAGAGAGAGAGAGAGAGAAGCGCTGACCACTTTCGGCGTGACACTCAGACTGAGAGGGAAACCAAATAAATACACTTGTTTGATAGGTTGGCTCTGTCCAAATCCAAAAACGTCAGATTCACTTTTAACCACAACCGTAACCACATGAAGGTGCTTTAACCCAAACCCTGGCGGTGGAACCCTGAACCAAACATAGGTGTAGATTATCTCTGCTATGCATCGTGCCACCAGTATGATGGTGCACAAATCAAATCATCTGCTAAAAAAAAAAAAGATTGCTGGTATATAAACTGTTATAAATGCCTTGCTGGCCTGTAACTTGCTCAAAAAAAAAAAAAGCTATATTGGTTTTAATGAAGATTACTGAGTAGGTGCAATAATGTAGACTCATAAGGATACAGGAAAAACAGGGCATGTCTTTATATTATGTATAACTCCATTGTTTCAGTTGATTACAGCCTATTTACCAAAAATGAACAAAGATATTAGACATTGACAAACTAACAAAAAACAAATGTAAGCATCAGGAGTTTGGGAGCTAATTAAACAGGTGGGAGCAAACTGTTTGATCATTCATTAATTGTAAAATTGTCAAAATGTTAAAAAGTCTGCAGACAATGTTTAAAACTAAGTAAAGAGCCATCTTAACGAAACCTTAGTAAGTTAAAGAATAAGTTGTTCTCTAGCATGTGGAGAGATAGTCTCTCACTAAGAGAACTAACGGTATGTTTATTGTGACAGAAAGGGTCCCATTAACTATACTGCTTCAGTGTAACCAGTGCAAAGCACCTAATGTTCAAAAAGCAAAAAAACCCAAACAACAACAACAACACACACATCATACACTCACATACAAAACAGCAAAAAAATAGGACAATAGGGATGACATTCAAAATAAACCAAAATTGTACATAACCCCCCTCCCCCCCACCCACACACACACACTTCTTCCACCTCACGGTATTAGCTTAAATCTGATAACAGTGCTATTGTTCCAACCTTTTCTCTCCCACTTCTTGCTGAAGTCTTGTTGTATATCGCAAGTGTTCCTGAGTATGTAACCTCTAAAAAGTGTAAAGTTTTTTAACAACACATTTTTTGGGGGGGAAGATATTTTTCACTATTCTCCATGTTTCACGCAGTGTTTAGCCACCAAAACAAGAAATTATGCAATCCAGAAGTTATAAGTTCCTATGGGAGTCTATGCTATGGTGCCGTTTTGCTTGGTCTAAGCCTCACAAACACTGGAAAACACATCAAGGGGATGCACACACACACACAAAGAAAAGAAAAGAAAATCTAAACAGAACATAACTGTCTTGTTTTGGAGTGTAGCAGAGCTCAGCAGCAGAGTACAAGAACAAATGATGAGCTGTTTATTTTAGACTGTTACAAAGCCCATAATAACATACATTCCAAAATGGAAACAAAGTATGGTCCACAATTGCCAAGAAACATACAAACAAGGACAGGGATACACACAGAGAAGCAGATGGACAGGTAGCAGTGTAAGTACAAAAAGAGGCTTTAATTATGCATACAGAGGCAATGAAAATCAAAGAAGAGGGGAAAGACTTGGGTAACCAAAAACAGCTGTTGCTAATCAAGGATAAGAAGCTACAGGAAGTAAAAGTAAATAGAAGACAGGAGAGGCAAATCAAAATAAAACATACTAATCTGAAAGACATCACTTTTCAAGTGTCTCACACAGACACTTGACAATACAAGGAGATAACACAGTGAGACTACACAAAACCAAGGATGACTCCCAAACAGAATCAAAAACCAAACTCAGAATGCGAGAAGAATCATAGAAATAAACAAAACTCAGTCCAAACAAGGAATCATAGTTAAGGCTCGGGAATAACAATTAAATATTGTCAAAAAACTCACAGTCATGAAATACATACCATGGATTATAACCAAACGAAGAATACTTAACAATAACAAAAAACAAACAAGCTCAGGGCTCAAAACGGACAACCATGACAATAACTAAAATAGCAAAGACAAAACTACTAAATTAAGTCTTTAGGATTAAAATTGTCTGTAACTATTGCTTACTGTCTTCAAACAACAGGTAAATTTTGCATAAGAAGAAAGTAAATAAAAGACTAAATGCAATATTTAAGTAACTGAGCCTAATATAAAAATGTTTCCTATTGACAAGTGTCCTATCAGTAATGTTTGAAGGTTTATCGATCTGGAGAAGTTAAAGTAAATTGTGGCTTTAAATTTTTAGTTGTAATATCTGTTTTCTGTCATATATCTGTAACACAGGGGATCACATTGTGATCCTGGGTGATGTCTGATATTTAGCCTCTCTATAAATTTCACAAACTCAAACTTTTGAAGACAGTTGATAAACGAAAAATAAACGTGGGAAGCTGTTGCAGCTGACTCCATATTCCTTATACAGCGGCCTTTTATAGAATACTAAAACAGTATTAATCCAATATACAGAATCATAAATGTGTTGCACTGTATTAATGCTACTATTATATGTTATATCTAAAAGTTTCCTTTATAAAAATCTGCCCATGTGACACGCTTTGTCATGAACTGTTTTTTGTCCCCACCGTGTGGTTGTTTGCCACCATCAACCAGGACCAGGTCCGTGTAGAGAAACTGTCTCTAGAGCCGAGAGAAACCACACGTTAGCGTATTTATTTTAATGAAAAAAAAGTTTTAAATGTTTAAAAGAATTTCTTTGTAATTTATTCTTTGTAATTTCCACCTTTAGCGTTTACTCTGCCTGTTGAGTTCATCGCTGGTAGCAAAAGCGGAACTTTGTCCTTGCTTCAGGATTTGAGCGGAGTGTAGACGGTGTAACACGCTGTCTAAGCAACAGCAGTGGAGACGAGTGCTTTTTGATGAAGCTTCAAGTGTTTGCAATTTTATGAAGAACAGCCTTTTAATTAATTCATAGCAACTCGAAGGAAGTCCGGTTGTTTCTGTTGTCATTGTGATTCAGCAGGTAGGAGAGACAACGGTTCCTCCTCGTTATTCTTCATTATGTTATACAGGCGATTCTGGTGGCTCGTACGATTGTGGACAGATCCACTCATCGTGGGCATGAATGTAGCAGTAATTTTAGATTTTTGATGATTTCTTGAAAGGGTTTTTTATTTAAATTTATTTCTTATTCATTTTTTTTTAAGGTTGAATGATTATGCAGCATACGTTTTTAGTAACTTTAACAAAGAAGAATTGGTTGCACAAGTATGGATTTATTTTGGATTTTCTCTGATCCACACAAATATTTACATACACTGACTTCAGTCTGTTAGTAAGTTGCGCTGAAGGCTCTAAAATGTCTTAACCAGATCAGACCAATGCCTGCTAACTTCCCATCAGTAATCATGGCTCATTATAAGTGGTAGAAGTGTCAGGAAACCAGCAAATTTAAATAAACTGCCAATTCTGCCAAGAAGAGTAGTCAAATACAGGAACTGTGGCAGAACTTTGTTGATGGCTAACAAAAGAATCTGGTCAAGTGCAACTTGCTAAGGGGTATTTAAAAATATTAGTTTGGGTACACATCTATATTTAAATCTGTTTGTATAATTTTTTCCCTGTGTGGATTTGAGAAATTCCTAAATGAACTCAAACTTGTGCACCTACTTCTTGTGTTTTAAAGTAGTTGGTGATGTATGTTGAACAATCATGACGAGTGTATGTAAACTTTTGATCACAACTGTATAATTCAGTGAATGTCACTTTTGCTGTTCTGGTAAAACTGTGGAGAACATTACATCTGCTGGTTTGTTTAGACTTGTAAACATTTCTCTATTATACAGTAAGTCCCTTTCTAAAAAATTCTCATAGGCCTGTTCAGTCATGTGTTATGACACAACTGAAGAAAATGTGCCTGAGTTATGTTTTTATTCATGGATTTCTTCGGCATATTGTTTAACTAATGTCATTAACCTTTTTCTCCAGATGTACTAAGTAATTATTATTATTATTTACTGTGCATATCTTCAGCAATATGTGTTTTGTGCTTATTGGTCAGGTCAGATAAACCTTGTGCACCTAAAACATAATTTCTGGCATGATGTTGGATGAGGATGATGATTGCCCAGAGTTGGTGCCCATCGACACACAGCCTGGTCCTCCCGTAGGGCAAATACCGGTCACTATCATCACAGGCTATCTTGGTGAGCGAGATCTGTATTACGAGCTGCTTTAATGAGCTTATAAAAGAGTTATAATCTGAGACTAAGCTGCAGGGTATTGTTTACTCAGCCTGTGTTACATCATAAGTATGGTACTAATATCACTCCTTATATGTTTCTGTATTTATTTATTCATAGGTGCTGGAAAAACTACACTCCTGAACTATATCCTTACAGAACAACACAACAAGCGGATTGCTGTCATACTAAATGAATTTGGAGAAGGTAGTAAACCGTTAATATGCCTCAGAGAAATCAAAAGCAGGCGTTATTTTTGCCTGTTTTGTTCTGTTTTCTTGGTGACAGGTGAATGATTGTTGTTGTTATTTCCTCTGATTTCCACTAGAGGGCAGCACAGTAACAAACTTACACTGATATACAAAAAGCCAAAGTTTTTCATCTAGATTTTTTAAAGTTAGGAACTGCATTTGAAGTATGGCATTGTTGCCTTCATTTATGTTCAGTCAAGCAGTGGACAGTTTTGTAGTTTAGCCTATTTACATTTGTGTTTTTATTAGTTTGATTGGTGTGAAAACCTCATTTGACATCTTTATAGATCTTGTAAATGTTGAATGTATTGGTATAAATTTCTAGGTGTGAATCGCTCATCTTTCCTCTTCTTGCAGGCAGTGCCCTTGAGAAGTCCCTTGCAGTGAGTCAGGCAGGAGAGCTATACGAGGAGTGGCTAGAACTGAGGAACGGCTGCCTCTGCTGCTCTGTCAAGTATGTAGAGTAGCTAAAGCCCATTTAGTGTTGAGTTAGCATTAAGAATATACATTTTGACTCATTTCTATTTCTAATAAGACGTTATAATACTACTACTGTGGTAATAATTGGTGCATTTTTATGTGAGATTGGAAAAGTATGAGATTTCTTTTCAGTGTGACAGCCATCTCCGATAAAACTCATAGTTTCACTCTGATTTTTCAGGGATATTATTATGCAATGATTTTTAAACACATGTATAATTTCTGGCACTATGGGTCCCACGATCAAAAAATAAATAAATAAATTATCCTCTCATTCACATTTTGTCAGATATAGAGGAATACTGAAGATATTGAAATATGAAATAATACAAAGAGGATCATGAATAAAAGTGTCTGCGAAGAAAAAATATGTTACAAATTTTGAATTTCTGAAGGTGTCGCCTTTTACATTACTTCAGCATCTTAACCAGCTACATAAGATATTCATAGGAAATAATTACTAGATATGTGCTATATGTAGTTTTTTTTAGTGTGATTTCTTGCGATCATAATGTTCTTTAGACCATCAGCATGTTGTGTGGGTTTACAGAAACAGTCCTTTTCAAGTTTCCAGCTTCATTAGTCCCCAGTTATTGCAGTCTTAGATCAGAGCCCACACCAATGCCTGCAACGTCCGGTCAGCGTCACCTTAACATAAACTTGCGAGAGGATACTCTGTGAATCATGTCTTCATCATCAAACTGTCGCAAAGAAACTGGGACATTAGACCTGTGGAAACCTGGACTTTGGTTTGATGAATTACCTTCAGTTGTGGTTTCTTTGTGAGTCACAAAGTGTGCGTTTCCGACCACAAAGCGTGAAGGAGGATGTGGGACTGATTTGTGCGTACAGTGAGGGTATAATTTGTGAGCATAGTTTTTTTTAAATAAACTAAAATACATCTGTTGTGTCTGTAAGGCTTATTTGACCAACAGGAAGATTAAGTGCTGTATCACTTGACCAGTTTGAATTGTTTTATATATTTATTGTTACTTTTTGCAAAAGTATTTATTGAGAGTGACCAACATGGACAGGATTAGGAATGGGTTTTAGTGTTAAAGTTAGAGAGGTGACGCTGACATGGTTTGGAAATGTGCAGAGGAGGGATAGTAGATATGTTGGATTAAGGATATTAGATTAGATTAGATAGAACTTTATTAATCCCTCGGGTGGGTTCCTCTGGGAAATTCGATTTCCAAAAAAGCACAGCACCGACAGAAGTTACAGAGTTACAGAATATTATATATATATATATAATACACACACACACACACACACACACACACATATATATATATATAAATACAGAGACAATATAAATAAAATATACGAAGGGGATAAATAGAATAAATAGGAATAAAAATAAAAATACAAGTGAATTGCACATTTCAAGTATTGAGTCTATTGCACCGTTGACTATTTACAAAAGTATTGCACAAAAGGTATTGTACAGTGAGGTGAAGAGGCACTACAGCTTAGTTGTTCCCCCCTCCTTTGTCCTCCTGTTTCCCCTCCCTCTCCCCTCCAGGGAGGAGTTAAACAGTCTGATGGCGTGTGGGACAAAGGAGTTTTTAAGTCTGTTAGTTCTTGTCTTTGGGAGAAGCAACCTGTCACTGAACAGACTCTTCTGGTTGTTAATGGCCGTGTGCAGAGGATGCCTGGCATTGTCCATAATGTCCATCAGTTTCTTTAATGTCCTTTTCTCTGCCACTGTCACCAGAGTGTCCAGCTTCATGCCGACCACAGAGCTAGCCCTCCTGATCAGTTTCTCCAGCCTGGATGAGTCCTTCTTTGCTGTGCTGCTCCCCCAGCACACCACAGCATAGAAAAGTACTCCAGCAACCACCGACTGGTAAAACATCCTCAGGAGCTTCCTGCAGATGTTAAAAGACCTCAGCCTCCTGAGGAAGTACAGTCGGCTTTGGGCTTTTTTATACAGGTGCTCTGTGTTGCATGACCAGTCCAGTTTATTGTCCACCCACAGCCCGAGGTACTTGTACTTGTTGACCACCTCCACCTCCTCCCCCTCTATCTGAACCGGCAGTGGACCTGCTCTAGACCTCCCGAAGTCCACAACCAGTTCCTTAGTCTTTGAGGTGTTGAGTTGCAGGTGGTTTGTGTGACTCCATGCGACAAAGTTCCTCACCAGACTTCTGTACTCCTCTTCCTGATCATCCCAGATACACCCCATGATGGCTGTGTCGTCTGCAAACTTCTGAATGTGGCATAATTCAGAGTTGTAGCAGAAGTCAGAGGTGTACAGGGTGAAGAGAAGAGGGGACAGCACAGTTCCCTGTGGTGCTCCTGTGCTGCTGACCACTGTGTCAGACGTGATGTCCTTCAGCCTGACGTACTGTGGTCTGTCGGTGAGGTAGTCGGAGATTGCATTTGTAGCTGCCAGGCAGGAGGAAAAGAGGAAGATCACTGAGAAGATTCATGGATGTAGTGAAGGAGGACATATATAGGGCTGGTGTGACATGTGTGAAATGAAGGCAGACGATCTGCTGTGGAGACCCCTAAAGGGAAAAACCTAAAGAAGAAGAAGAAGTGATATATGTTTCATATATTTTATATGTGAACTTACCTTATATCCTACATTCATAATTCTTTGTATATGGTATTGTTCTATAACAGGGGTGTCCAGTGAATTTTCCCAGTTGGCCTCCGTTGGGGCCTGATCAGAGCATCTTATCAGTGGCAGTTTATAAAAAGATAAAATGACTATTGAGCAGAATTGAGTTCCCCATTTTTGGTGTGGCCCTCCACAGCAAAACCCAGTTTCTCATGTGGCCTCCACTGCTCTGTAATGTAGAGATGATTGAAAATATATATAAAAATATAAACATAAATGAGCGGGTATTCAGTCCTTGATTTTGGCTGTTTTGTCAAATAAGAGTTTGTATTGTGTTTTCTTGGATAAGACGATAGGATGTCAATTGGCAAGTTAAATATAAGCTGTCTTTAGTTATTGGTCATTGGGTTTTTTTGTTTTGTTTTTTTTAAGGGACAATGGTCTCAAAGCCATTGAAAACCTGATGGAGAAGAAAGGAAAGTTTGACTACATCTTGTTAGAAACCACTGGACTTGCTGATCCAGGTAACATACTTTTTCATTTTTTTGGAGAAGTTAGAATATGTTGAGCATATATGTGTGTGTGTTTGTAGCTGATTTTAATCTGCAGCACAGGCAGCAAACATTCAGTTATTTGCTGGTTCTGTGAAACCTCAGTCACCAGCTGTTCCACCAGGTGGTGTGTGTGGGCTGGAAGCAGTTTTTTTACAGCCCCCCCCCCCCCCCCCCCCCCCCCCCCACACACACACACACACAGATGTCATGTCATGAACGTCAGATCTTATTTTTTCGCAGTCTCTGTGTCTGCCAGTCGGTTATTGATTGATTTTTATCATAAATCTTAAATTCACAATTTCAGCTGCTGCGTTTTATATCCTGAATGCTAGAGAAAGTTGAACACACCAGTTAAAGTTTTTCAAGTCATGTAAAGGTAAAGATTGGTGTAAACTAGAACCAACAAGGGATGATGGTTGATTCTAGTGTCTTGGCCAGCTCGGGCCTATCTCTGTGGTTTTTGTTCTTCCTGTGCTTGCGTGGGTTTCCTCTGGCTTGCACAGATTTATTCTGTGTTTGAATGCACTGTTTGCATGTATGGTTAAATATGGCTTTGGTCAGTAAGGCTAGAGTAGTGCTAAATTAATGTCAGTCTACTTCCAGTACTGTTTTGACAGGCTAAACGATCTGTTTTAGTGAGATAAAATTCTTGCCTAGAAGTTTTAACCCTCTCAAGGTGGGCGTTGCAGATTTGCAACAGTTAAAAACTAACAACCTGATTACCCCACATACATATTTTATGAGATTTTATTTTATTCAGAAGTACCACTGCAGGACTTGGTTGTGCATTAGCAACAAAAAGTTTAATTTGAGCCTGAGAGGGTTAAAAAGTGAACCATAATTCTTTATTTAGGTTTCTGTATCGTTATGGTAACAGTGTCTCTCTCTGCCTTGCTACACCACATCCCCTTCCTGATGCAACCCCAGTTGAACCAGCTTCTTCTTGCCGAGCAAATGTATTAACCACTGCACTAAGACGTTTACTAGGGATATTCATCTCAAGTTTACCATTTTATAACTAACTGCTGTGATAGTATTGCTATCCATTCATTGCTTAGGCTTGAATCACAAAATCAGTGTTGGGCTATAACAAGGCGAGTGCTATAACATTTGGGATGTGCCACTAAATGACAGGTGTCAGGCGCTAATGGCTTACACAAAAGACAGAACCAACTGAGCACGCTCAGAGTGGGTCTAGGGATCGCGTCTCTGCCACGTCATTGGCTTGTTACGGACGAGGACAGGTCTGTCATTGGCTCTGGCAGTGCTGTCAGTCATAAAGACTCCCAAGGGGATTATCTCATTTCTTTCAAGAAGAGGCTGGATGAGTTATGTGAAACATGCCACTCAAAAACAGTGTTTTCATTACACGTGCATCAAATATTTACAATGCTTTCTTATTCTGGCTTGGCACTTAGACAAAGGGAGCTATGTGAACAAGCAGTGGCTGGCATGGTAACAGAGGGTCTTGTAATAACCACGTCCTCAGGAAAATAGAAACAAGTCAAATGTACGAGAAGGACAGGAACAACTGAAGGCTTCAGATATTGGTTTTGTTTAAAACACAGACAAAAAATGCATGAAAGGTTTGTGAGAATAATTAAAGTGTTTACTACATATTTGCTGGTTCTTTTGTTCAAATAAAAGACGTACTATTAAGATGTCTTGAATCTGTGGAAATTGTGATAGCTAAAGCATTTTCAAATAAATCAGAAAGAAAATTGTCAGTGGATCTAGCCCTTGGTATCAGACACTTTGCATTTCCTCTGACAGGAGCTGTGGCCTCCATGTTCTGGGTTGATGCAGAGCTTGGCAGTGACATCTATCTGGACGGTAAGAGATATGTAATGATGTAAGTTTGTACTTTGGCGCTTTTGCTGTGTCTGTCAGGTTTTTTGACTTTGCAGCTGTAAAGCCCATCACACATCTACTTCCTATGTAGAGATAAACAGAGATAATGGCGTCTTTGGTGAGGCGTGAAATCACATTTCAAATGTTTACGTTTTATTGCACCCTTCTCTAGTTGCGTGCACATATTGTAAGTCTTTCCATTTGAATGTGTTTGCCTTTATTGTGTTTGTAAAGACGGAGAATTAAAAGTATAAAGCAACAGTTTAAAAACCAAATAGTTTAAGAAACGTATTTTTCATCAGGTGCATGCACACTTGCGTCATGTAAGGTAAATGTGAAAGCCTCCACTCTTAACACTCTTTAGCAGTTGCTTTCACTGTTAATGTACTGCTGCACGTGTTTCTGCTATGTCACACTGTGTCGCGCGCGCACACACACACACACACACACACACACACACACACACACACACACACACACACACACACACACACACACGGAGCAGAGAACTGCAAACAGCTGACATTTGTGGCTGGATTTCTATCTGTTTTGGTGCTCATGCAAACAGCCTTTAACTACACTAAACACTTTCTTTAGTTAAAAATTGTTCTGAATTTGATTAATTGCAACTTTTTCACTGCAGAGTTGATTAATTTGAAAATCCCAGCACAGATCTTATTATTCTGTACAAATAACATGATAATAGTGTTGTCAGTATAAAGATCCTAATGTAAACTCTGGTGTGTTTACTTAAGCTTCTCTGGTCCCTTATGTGTATAACTACTACTACTATTACTACCTGTTCTGTACCATTAAAAACAAAATTTGAACGGAATTAAAATATTCTTAAAGGCTAAAATTTAGGTTTTCTGTTTCGGGCCTATGAAGCTCAAATTGCAGAATAAATGTGATTTTAAAAAACATGATCACACTGGCTTAAATTCTGCGTGTTTTTTTTATTTTTTTTATTTTTTTTTTTATAGCGATGACGTACATTCGACAAAAGTATTGGGGCACACCTTTTAATCCTTGAATTCTAGTCTTCTCAGTCCTATTTTCAAAAGTACATAAATATAAAACAGAGCACCTCACCATGCGGTCTGCCTTTACAAACATGAAAGAATGGGTTGTTCTAAAGAGCGCACTGAATTCATTCATTCATTGCAAAGTGGAACTGCTTAACAACCAACTGGCAGCAGGTCAGCGAGTGCTGAGGTGGATGCAGCCTCAATAACTGACATTAACATCAGCATGAAACCTGTGCACCGGGAGCTTCACGGCATGGGTTTTCACGGGTGAGCAGTTCCTGTAGGTGTTATATTTGGGTGGAGCTGTACTTTTGTCCATGTAGTGTATCTGACTTGGCCAAATTGTGTCTACTTTAAATGGTACCTTGGTTCTCACGCTCAATACTCAGCTGTCTACTCTGTTGTTACAGGCTACAAAACCAAAAGCTCAGACAGACAAAACCAAACACCAACAGGCAGCTGCTGCACAGAGAGGACAAGCACAAGTTGTGGTTTCGCCTTTAATTCACTAATCCTCGATATGTGGTGTTTTTGTCTCTCCTAGGCATCGTCACTGTCATTGATGCCAAGTATGGACTGCAGGTTTGTGTTGTGTACTTTTGAGTAGCTTTGAGACATTTAGTACTAAAATAATTACTCAAGACAGACAAGATGTTCAAGAAACGGTCTGCAATGAGCATTTGAGTTTAATAATTTGGGAGATTTTGAACTGTTTAATAAGTTCACTTTGCATTGTGGGGACATTCTGATTGATCTTTCACACTGAATAATTAATAATAGGAAGAAAATAACTGTTAGTTGTAGTCTTGACCATGTCAGTCAGCTTCAGTGCAAATTCTGAGTAGTAGCTAAACTCATTTAGTGACTTTTTGGTGCTAAACTTGTGCAGTTGTTTGTTAACCTGCAGTAAACAGCAATAGATACGCAGTCACATCCTGCCCCCTTTGTGCTACTTAAAAGGAGTGGGGCAAGTGACATCTAGATAATGGGCTCTAATTTGAAGGTGTCATACTCACTGAGGTGACACATTTCATGGCCTAGGCGCTGTCCTCTCCTCAAAGGCAACGTGAAGAAACTCCTGACAGAAAGACAGGGGATTTAAATCTTAGTGAAAGAGTAATGGATATCAGAGATGTGACCATGTAATAGGAATGTCACATCCACTCACCTGTCTCTCCTTTCATCTATCTCATCAAATATCTGTCTGTCCTAAATTTATATAAATCTATCTGCCCCTGACTTTTCAGTCCCAGGAGAGAGGATGTCAGATAAAAGCAGCAATTGGTCATTCTATTAGGTTTTATTTAATACATTTTTTGTCATTCAGTCCTCTAGAGACAAAGCTGTGGTGATTCAGCCGATGACAGATTAATGTCACACTGGCACTAAGGGTCAGGACCCAGATTAACACCTCCTGCTCTCCCTGTTATTACATATTAAGCTGTTTTGGAAAATGCAGCACCCCCAGTGCAGTCTTTTGTGTCCCATCCAGCAAGAAGAGGAGATAAAAAGAAAATGGAAAGTGATCTCCCGTGGTTCCACGTGTTAAGAAAATCACTTAATTTGCAGATATTAAACGCAGGCCTTTCTTATCTATCTCAGTGTCACATTTTTGTACATATTAGCTATTCTGATTCTTGAAAGAACGCATAAAGCATGAGCAATGCAGCCCCTTTAAATTCTTATTATTATTTGTCATTTTGACGTTGCATTTGTAACTTATCTCCACTTTTTGTTAGCAACTAGCAGAGGAAAAAGCAGATGGACTTGTCAATGAAGCAGCCAGGTAAGTTGGCTGTATTTTTTTTTAAATAATTTCTTTGGAAGCAGGAGCCATTTATTGTCTTTGCAAAGCTATGCTAACAAACTTTATAATTACTGTGCAGACATGAATAGGGTGGATTTCCCAAAATTACAGACAGAACCAACCGCACAGTATCGCCATCATCAAGCTTTTATGACTCAATGTGGACTCTGCTCTCGTCGCGGCTCTGTGTTTGTCTCCCAGCTTGTGTCTTACAGCAGCTGTGTGCTGTTGTCGTTGAACAAATATGCTGATGACAAAAGAGCAGTTGCGTGACCTTTTGCATCCTTTGTCTTTGTGTATTCACCTCTAAACTAAACAGTGCTCAAGTCTCACTTGAGTTTGCTGTGCATTTCACGTTGCTACACATTAAGACTTACTAATACATGCCCATGCTACTGTATTATTTAGCCTCTTTTTTCCGCTGGAAAATTGACACACTTAATCACAATGAAAAGAGGTGCGGTAGATGGTTGCCGGTCATGTATAACTTAACTTTTGTGGTTGTCAGTGTCGGTTTTATTTCTGTTGCACACTTGAAAGCAACAAGGTTGGTCAAAGTGCTTTACAAGTTAATCTCAAACAAACAAGATAAAACCACATATCAATGAAACAAAACCAGTCAAACTGACTAAAAACAAGTTGGAAAAAACCAAACAAACGCCACAGCGTAAAACACCTGATGGGAAAATGAGCTTGAAAAAATGCCATGGTAAAAGCATTCATTTTAAGATGGGATTTAAAAATATCTCGACTAGATGTTCTAAATGCAGTTTTAGGATTATATAAGTCGAGCAGCTGGTTAAGAAGTAGCACCAAAAGTGAGTAAAAGAATCCTAAAATCAATTCGAAAATGGGCAGGGCCCTGTGTAAACCTGCTAAGACTGGAGTTATGTGATCATGTTAAAGAGATGTGCAGCAATATTTAGGACTAACTGGAAGCAAAGGAGAGATTAATGTGTGCACAATCAAATTACAGAGAGTTACAGTAGTTTAATCCAGAGGTGATGATGCAATGATAAGTTGGAGGAAGTTGAGATTTTACTTTGGCAATTTGAGATAACCAATAAGAACTGGTCTTAACAACTGTGTTCACTTGCTTCTCTAATATAAAATAAACTGACTAAAAACTTCTGTAGATGTACATCAAATATTAATGTTGTGAAAGGTGTTGCAGGTGCATAAATACTAGAAATGCTCTTTTAGCCAGTTGCCAGGCAAGATCATGACTGCATAATATCTGATTATAGATAAGAACCTTCATGGGACTGAGGTGTACCTGTGTGTCAGGTTTTCTACACTTCTTTGTGGGTTTTGTTTTGTTTTTTGTCCATTGTTGGTGTCATAGAAAATTTAAAGTGCGTGTTCACTTGTCACATGAACTCAGCGTTGTCTTTATTATCCTTTCAGACAAATTGCTGTTGCTGACTTGACCATTATCAACAAAACAGACTTGGTGACGGAGGAGGAACTAAAGGAAGTCAAAGACACTGTCAGGTCAGCATTCAATATTTTGTCCTGGTTGTCATCTCCCTATTTAGGTGTCTGTAGAGTGGATATGTGTAAAGTTTATGGTTTCTCTGACTTCAGGTCTATAAATGGGCTCGTCAAGATCATAGAAACCCAAAGATCAAGGTGAGTGGTAAGGTATAGGGAATCGTGTTGTGAGAAAGGGTTAAGTGGCTTCTCTGTGGCCTGGTCCCCTGCTGTGTTTGGTGTGACTCCTGCTCAGATCTTTGTGTCAAAGATAAAGCTGTTCAGACGTGACTTGCACATGTACAAACACAAACTGCTGTGACCTGAGTAAACACCAAACCCCTGCGTGGTGTCCAGTTTCCCACAAGGCTTTGCTCTCTGACCCCAGGTCTGCATATGTGCGAATGCGCATGCATCCAAATATGTGTGCGCACGCACCCTGCTGTGCGTTATTGAACCCAGGTAGCATCTGGCTAACACAAGCATAACTCCTTCAGAGTTCAGAACTGGGTGAGCAGATGAAAGACGCCATGCAGCGAGGGGTTAACCGAAAAAACATTGTCAAAACTTTTGGGGGTTTTGTGCCTAATTCAGCTGACTTGGTTACTTTGTTTTAGAAAAGTTTAAATGTCTGGCTTAATTTATTGATTTATTACTCAACTTGGTGTGGAATTTAAATTAAACTAAAGAATAAAATAAAATAACTTGTGATCTTTGTCTGCAGGGTTGATCTCTCTGAAGTGTTGGATCTGCATTCCTTCGACAGTAAGGACGGAGCAAAGTGAGTCAGTTTAATGTAACTCAAGTTATTATTGAAAGCCAAACATAACATCAGTGTAGATAACTGGTACACGTGTAAGTGCTGCATGATTATTGACATCCTCATATGAAGAAACAGATTTTCAAAATAAAGCTTAAACTAAAGATGATACAAATATTTATGTTGAGGTGTTTACGGTATGTTACTGAGAATAAGAACTGACGTGAAACCCTAAAGAAATTCAAGAAAATATATTGACATAAAAGCATTTCAGAGCTGAAATCTTTCTTTGGCACTTTATTAATGCATTGTCCAGTTTATGTACTGCTCACTACTTATATCTGTTGTCCTCATCTCAAAAACTTGCAGTCCAAGGATAAAAACATAATAATTTTGATGCCACTGATGGCCTCTGTTGCTACTTTGAACTGTCTACCCAGCAGTCCTGATACCGTGGTGACCATGTTTCTCCCTAATTAACAGACTCTTTTATTGAGCATCCCTCTGTTACACCACAGGATGATCATCACATTGTATCCCCTGTAGAATGCCATTATAATGAAAAGAATCAGTGTTCATCCCTTCATGTGAATGTGTTAAAGCTCTCTTACATGCTGTCTCTGGGCCAGCTGCAGAGGATTAGTGCTGTGTGTGTCCATTGGCTCCCGAGGAGTTTCCCTTGTCCCAAAAGATAGCTCCTTTACCCCTGCCTTTGAGATCACGGGCCCCGCCTCCCTTCAATCCCATGCTGGCTGTTTGAAGCGGCCCCCCGCCGCTCAGCCTGTGTGGCACTAACAGCACGCAGGGCTCAAGCAGCTGGACACAACATTTAGCCTCCTTGTGAGGTCAGGGAGAAGTGGGGGCACAAGGGCTGTAGTTTGTTTGGAAGTGTTGGTGGGTGTTCTGTAGGATTTAATTGGCATTTCTAAAGCCTTTGCAAGTCTGTTTAGAGCTGTAATTAAGCACAGCATACATTGCATTATACTTTGAGATCAAACACAAAGAAGAAATCTCTAAAGTCCACTTCTTTTCTGTAGAAGATTAGGAGGAAACAGATAAAAGTCATCAGTAGGGTCAAGTACATTTGCAGTTGGTTAACCTTTATTTAATAATGAAGGCCATAATGATAATGTTTTTGCAATAGGCAGTAATACATAAAAGTAAACATACCACAAAATCAGAATTAAACTTTGCAGCTTTCGAGACAACGGAGATGGTTCCAAGCATTTTTTCCAGATGCCATTTTTAGATAGAAGCTTAAACCTGTCTGGCTGGTTAACCTCAAAAACAAAGCAGTGGCTTCTTATGAGCTCAGCATCAGTGTTTGATTGTTATTGATCACTCCTGACCAACTCTGGAGGAAAAAGTGAATTCTTTTTTCTGCTTGTGTTTTTTTTTTTTTTTTTTTTTAATGAAATGAAATAATTCCAAGTATAGCAGCAAACTTCATAACTTGTGCTTCATCTTAAAGTCCATTGAGGGGATCCCACTGTCCGCAGTAGGAAGCACTGCAATAAGCAATAAACCCCTTAGATTAACTGTTACCAATTTAAAATAATAACAGTGTGAGATCAACACAAACAGGTTCTTAAATGTCCCGCGACGTCAGCTATCAGAGAAGAGGACACACAGTACAAAAATAGTAGAGGCAGCTCCAAAGGCACAAAATGTAATTGGTGGTCTAACATAACATAATATGCAAAGAGTATATATATATAATTAGATTAAATTAGATTTTTTAAAATTTTGCTTCTGTACACCACTGCAGTGGGCTTTAAGTCAAAACAATGGGGTTAAACTATTGCATTAACTGTTTAGGAATTACAGATATTATCCACAATCTCCCATTTTCAGAGGCTCAAATGTAATTGGACAAAGAAATAATTTTTTTAAGTAATTACTTTTTAAATTTTTATTTAAAAAACACTGGTCAATAACTCCCAACACTGTTTCTCCCCCTGCTCTGCTAAGCTTTTACTGCAGCTGCCTTCAGTTGCTGCTCATTTGTGGATTTTTCTGCCTTCAGCAGCTCTGGATGCTCTGTTAGGTTGAAACCAGGTTACTGACATGCACTGTGGACCTCATATATAGAGTTTCCAGTGTACAGTTACCAAATATCAAAGTTCATCACTTAGAATCATCTTTAGATCTTTTAGCTGCTTAATCTGTCATGAAATAATAAGAAAACGGGTCTCACCTGGCTGTGAAACTACTCGACAGTCCTATTATGTTTAAGCCTCTGAAAAACAGGAGGCTGTGTAAAAAAAGAAAAAAAGAAAAGAAAATGTCTGTAATTCCTAAATAGTTCATGATGTAGTTTTGTTACACCCTTTGAATAAACGCTGAAAGTCTGCACTTCAACCATTTCATTTAAAATCCAATGGGGTGGCGTACAGAGGCAAAACTGCAAATACTCTACTGTAATATTTTAAAAATGAGGTTGATTTACTTTATCTGTTTTTATCTGAGTGTCACAAAAAATCTATGTAAAACCATAATTTCTCTTATCTCGAAGTCTTGCAGAGAAACTCCAACTTGTCAAACCTACAAGAGCACATCTTGACAAGGTATTGTCTCTTTCAGTTGATTTATTTCCTGTTCTTGAGCTTTGTACACCACTGGGAGTTTTTCTTGTTTTGTTTGCTAATTTATTTCAACACATCATTTCCTACGGGAGAAAGAGGGCTTCATTGTCCTCAGGCTAAAACTCTGCCCTGCATTCCCCTGGGCTGTCTCACTGTAGTGAAAAATCCCTTCCCGCAATGCTTTTTGTGATTAGATCAACTTGAGGCTTTTGATGTTTTTTATGACATTTTAAACAAACCCTGACTGAGTCATACACAACTTAACATTCACAGCTGACAGACTTGCAGTACTGAGCAAAAGTTGAAAGTCGGTCTTTGTTTCTTTATATTTTGGTAGGAAAATGTGGAATAGGTGCAGTGATTTATTGAATCATGCACGTAAATACAATATTTCCACATTACTTCAGTAATATTGAGGTCCGGGCTCTGGGGAGGCCAGTCCAAGACTAATGGTCTTCTAGTGTGTGCTTTTCTATCCATGTATGCTTTTACTTGACTGCCAGTGTGTTTGGGATCATTGTCATGCTGAAAAAATGAAGCTGTTGCCGATCAGATACTTTCCAGATGGTATTGCATGGTGGATCAAAATCACACTGTACTTTCCTTCATTTGTAATTCCATCAATTTTGACATGATGCCCAACACCACTGGCTGGAAAGTAGCTCCAAATCATGACAGAGCCTCCATCGTGTAAACACTCACTGCTGTATCTCTCTGCTGACCTCTGCCTTATACACTGATGAGAATTTGTACCAAAGCTTCATCATGCCATCAGACCTGTTGCCACTTGTTTTTCAGCCCAGTTCTTTCTATTTGGCACACAACAGCCGTTTGCAACCCTTTCAGAAAGCCTGAACAACTAAATATATAGAGAACTTGAGGGTCGCTCAAGAATTTTACGCAATATTGTGTGTTGACTAGATGATCACGACACTGGCAAGAATCTTCTCTGCGTTTTGTGGCGTTATAGTTGTTTAAACAGAATCCATTTATGAATCCAGGATGTTGGATATGAATACAAAATATAAAGTGTAACTCTAATCACAATTGTCTCTTGAGCTGATTTGTTTTCATATTAAATAATATTTGGCAAAACTTTGTTTCTTCCAGGGTTAGTTTCACATGGATATGCTCATCAGTTAATAGATCGTATGCTTCCTTTAAGCAATTAGGTCTCTTTCTGTTGTCACTTGTGCTTTATACCCATGAACTTTTATCACAGGATGAGGAGAGATTAGGGTTATTTGTGTGGGTAAATCACAGCATTGTTGTCTTTTTCTCTCAGGCTTCCTTTCCCGCATGAAGCTCAACAGGCACACTCTCAATCCCCTCCACCTCTTCTCCCCCCATGTTGCTCTTTTCATGTAAATGAGAATGCTCTTATTCTGTTGTTATACTAAAAGACAAGGAAGTATATAACTTTAACACTTTGACACAAAACCCCTCAAATATCTGCAAAGTGCCCTTTAAATGCTGTGAGGAAGTATGGAGGGGAGGGACTGTGTTTCTGTGTGAGAGAGAGGAAAAAGAGAGAGGGGGGGGGGGGGGGGGGGGGGGGTGATAAAAAAAAAAAGGAGTGTGGAGCTGGGTTTCAGGTGCCACACGGGGTCGTGTTGTTTCTCACGTTCATTTACAAAGTCATCAGTTTGGGTGCTAGAAAAACACTTCTTTTGTTTAGCTTTCATTACGACTTTGCTAGTTTCAGTAAACTGAAAATTTATGTGAATTTGTGTTTGAAGTAAATCCCATCAGTTCTGCTCAGGGCACAAACGTATAGAAACCAAGCATGTTTGAAGTATATACTTTTAATTTTAAAAGTAATAATATTTTTCTAATTATATGTTTGATTTTGATATTGTATGTTGCATCCTCAGAGTATTTTAACTGTGACCTTTGAAATTGCTGGGGATTTGTCTGAGGACGCCTTGAACGCCTTCATCCAGGTGAACACGCTCTTCATCATTCATATCTCTGCTGTTATTGCTAATTATATGCAAAACGGCAACGTCCTTTGAATTTATTTTCCTCCGTTTCAGGATCTGCTGTGGGAAAAGATTTTCTGTAACAAAGACGGGCAGCCGATGAGCGTCATCCGCTTAAAGGTACAGCACAACACAATAGACACCCCGGTGGCGACAGTGATCAATAATGTCAGCCTTATTAACTACTGTAATCAGTTCCAAATGTGTGGTTAATGTGTCACCGGTGTGTTTTTTACAGGGCATAGTGTCGTTTGCAGATAAAGGCCACCAAGTGATGCTGCAGGGGGTTCACGAGCTGTACGAGCTGAATGAGACGCAACAGCTCTGGGAGAACCCGCGAATAAACCGGCTTGTCTTTATAGGTGAAGACGCACACACACTTTTTTGTGTTTATGCACCTCATACCACTCTGGAACAGTATCACACTCCAGCTGTGTTTAGCTGACTCTGTGGGTTGCTTTGAAAAGCTGTAAAAACAACTTTGTTGATGTTGAGACTTTTGCTCATAGAAACTATTTTTACTCTACCGGTTTACTTTATTCTGTGTTGTAACTTGATTTTGTATTAACAGCACTTTAATTTACTGTGATTCCTCCTACTTTTGATTTATTTATCTCTATTTTATTGTAAATCACTTTGACTGCATATCAGTGAAAAACACAATTTTTGCTTTCTTACTACTTAAAATTCAGCATGTTGCATTAAACGATTAAAATGGTCTTTTGTTATAGATTTTTAAATCATTCTCTGTGCCAGTATTGACTACATGGAGATAGTTTACTAACGTTTATTCACCATTGTAAAATTGTTTTTCTGGTTATAAAAAAAAAAAAATCATAAATTTTCTTTGCGTCCTAGTTTTCTGTCTAGCTTACTTATTGGTCATTAATAACCAAAGGACGTTACTGTAAATGGAGGCATTTTATCTGCAGTGGAAAAAACTCCTACACTTTTCATATCTGTGTGTGGCCAAACTTTATTAAAATCCACTTTGTTTTGCAGGAAGGAACCTGGACAAGGACATTCTGCAGGAAAAGTTTGTTTCTACAGTGCTACTCGGCTCAGAGAAAAATTAGCTTCAAGCCCTTTTTTCCTCTTCTTCGCTTCAGATTTTGACTCTGGAGCAAAAGCGTTGGGACTGGCTGTCCTGCGATTGTCATTCAGACTCCTTTTCTATATGAAGATTTGGTAGATCAGAGGGTGGATAAAGTGTTTAGGCACTAGTGTCCATCACAGCCTGCTTTAAAAGCTACGTTTAGAAGGAGTTGTAGATTCTGACCCTGAAAATTTACCCAAAACAAGTCCAGTGATTTAATTAATCCATTGCATTTTTAGAAAGTTTTATTTAATAAAATAAACATATTTACAAAGTTAGGAGCCAACCCAGCAATGCACATGCTCTGCTACTTGGGGAATGGATGGTACTTGAAGTGGTCCTACCTATGTTTCCCACTTTGAATATGTGGATTTTAAATTATTCAAAATAAACGTTTGTTTTTCTTCTGAAGTATGTATTCTACTGATTTCCTGATAAACCTACTCAAAACAATTGTTTTTCATCAGTTTCCTGGTAAAATAGCATCACTGCTTGTAAACATTGTTCTGAATAGATAAATGTAAGTAGCACGGTTTTCTTTAAATTAATTTCCTTTTCAAAAAATACACTGTGTCATTTATTTTCTTTTGAATAATGCAGTTATTTGACAATACTGTGAGGGGCGCGCCTCACAGTATTGTCAAATAATAGCGCTTGCAGCTTTAGTTGATGATTGTAACACTTGACAAATTCGCCCTTGACAAATACAGCTACTCTATTTTTATTTTTTATTTTTGGTATTTGTTACTTAAGCCTTCATTGATACAGGTATGTGAGAACCATCTCTTGCGCGCACAGTAGGTCCTGTCAGGTGAAGAAATGGGTGGAGTTTCCCCAACTTCGTCATTTGCAATGGAGATGCTACAGCAGCGCTGTTTTAGCACATGTCTGATGTCGGCCAGGTTTGCTTTAAGAACGGCTTTGCATTACATTTGTCGCGATTGTAAAACCAAGGTGCGCGCAAACACAAAGCGCACAGTGCAGCTGTGCCGTTTCCGACTGCGATTCTGATGCTGATGGCCTCGTTAAGGCGACTGCTGCAGCTTTTCTTAACTGGCTGCGGGAAGCCCTACCATGGCCATTTTCATGGTCAAACCACCCACGGGCATCCAGAGGTGGCAAACTAAACGAACCCACAGGGGGTTCCGAGTGAGAAAGCCTTGATTTCTTATCACGTGCTAGACCTGGTGTTAAAATTCTCAAGACACCCCCCCACACGCACACACCACTCTGCTGCTGTGCGATTTGTAATATAAAATGTAAGTTTTAACTTGTTATTTGTTTCTTAGAACAAGACAGTTACAGGTCGATGAAGAATCAAAGATTTCGATACCGGCAACCATAAAGCGAAAAAAACAAACAAACCCAAACCCAACAACTAGTAAATCAGATGCAATGTTTTTTGTATAAGAGTGTGTGTGCGCGCGCGCGCCGCGCAATTTGACTTGTCTCCGCTTCCAGGATTTGTATAACTGAAATAAAACGCGTAATAAACACAATAATAACATACTGGCACCGTGGTGTTTCTATGTATTGTGTGAATGGGCCTTACGCACATCAGGACCACGCAATCCCCCTTTCCTCATTTGTTTGCTTCCCGGGGCTCCCCGCGGTGTAAGGCTACTCTGATAGGTCCAGAGGGTTAATGGGACTGGCCTGCAGGGCAGCAGCTTACTAGGATATAAAGCCACAGCTCTCATCACGATAGCACAAGGAGTATCAATAGATTCGCTTTTACGCACAGTCGAGGGGCCTGTTGGTTTTTACGCACGGCAAACCATTAAGGCCTCTTTGGCACAGTTTAGTTTTTACGCGTTTGTGAGAAATCTTAGGTGTGACCATGACTCTCTCAAGTGAATTTGAAGCTTCACAACATGCCGGATTGCCTATACAAGAGGATGCGATTGACATAGTAGGTGAGGATGTCCACTATCGAAATGAGTGCTCTACGGGTTCCTCAGCAGAATCTGGTGCGGAATTTGACTCTTCAGAACCAGAATCGTCGGGGGAAAGCGAGAACAGTTTCTGCGCAGACGCACCGGCGTCAAGGAAAGCCCAGAGCAGCTCGGTAAAGCCCCCGTACTCCTACATTGCTCTCATCACCATGGCTATCCTGCAGAGCCCGCTGAAGAAGCTAACGCTTAGTGGCATATGTGACTTCATTAGCAACAAGTTTCCCTACTACAGAGACAAGTTTCCCGCTTGGCAGAATTCGATCAGGCACAACCTCTCCCTTAACGACTGTTTCATCAAGATTCCGAGGGAGCCCGGAAACCCGGGAAAGGGCAACTACTGGTCTCTGGACCCTGCTTCGGAGGACATGTTCGACAACGGCAGTTTCCTTCGCCGGAGGAAACGGTTCAAGAGAAACCAGCCCGAGTTCGGCAAAGACGGACTGATGTTTTATTCCAGCTTTAACTGCTGCCGGCCGTACGGACACCCATATAGCATAACTGGCCAGGTAAGCCACACGGCTGCCTCTTCTATTCGTTACATGCCCCTGCAGGAAAGCATCATGATGCCTTCCTCATCCTACCACCTCCTACCACAACCCCTGAACAGCCACGGAAAGTGCGTTGGGCCTAAAGACTTAAGAGCACAGCTTTGCGCAGCAGAACCAGCTGAGCCGAAATCCGGCCCACAGGCAAAGTGCTCCTTCAGCATCGACAGCATCATGAGCAGACCCTCTTCTATCAGTCAGCACAACTCAAATCCACAGCAAGGCCCGCACGGTGCTCTCGGTTACGGTCAACTCATGCCTGGCCCTGCTGCCTGTTTGGTTCCGACCCTCCTGCAGCCTTCAAGGAATCAGTTTTGCCCTCCTCCCATCCTGAGCACTGCTCCTTTTATAAACGAGCACCTCAGACTGTCGTACCCTCGTTGCTGAACCCTTTGAAAACACTTTACAGTGTCTGTATGTTTGGCGTAGCTCATTTCTTAAAGAAATGTTTTTTTTATTGCATGATATTTATGTGCGTTATGTCTGTAAATAAGATGTGTTGTAATATATTTGTCAAGGTTGCTTCAGGGGAAAACTTCGTCAATGTGAATGTGTTTTTTTTATTAAGTAACGTGGCAAAATAAAATGAATATGTGGGAAACGATTGCAAGTTTTGTTATAATCTGAGTCAGTGCACAGTGCTCGTAAGAGCTATATGTGGATTTACTCAGAGCAGAAATTATTGTTTGTGTGTAAGTTTGAAAAACACTTAGATTTTCTATATTTCTGTAGTCTTTATTGATATTTGTACCTGAAGTACAGGTGATGCCAAACTTTTATTTTAGCTACAGCAAAAATGACTTACTATAATTTAACTGACAGTATTTACCGTAAGGGTTCAACATTGTGTTGGCCTGCTTCCTCTTGATCAACTGAACTCACTTGTAGTCTGCAGGCTACAAGAATGATGAAAAAAATCAGGTTTTATTAAAGTAAGTCAATGTCAAATTATAAAAACACATTTCCAACCAGGAAATGAATAAAAGCTATACAAACGCAGGGCTTAAACTCGCACTGGTCATTGCCGATAAAATAATGAAACTCACTCAAATGAAAGTTAATTAGCAGGTTTTAGAAATGAAACTCTGTATCCCTAATTGGTACTCTCACGTTTACGTGTTTCATCAAGTATACAAAATAATAATAATGATAATTAAAAGTCACTTTTTCCATTCTGCCTCAAGGTCGCACTGTTTCCAAAATATTGGAGCAGATGTTAGCGCACTGAAGTTGGTCCGTGTTATGGGATGGGCTACTTAAGAATTTACAGAACACCCAGAATTCAAGATCTATCAAAACATTTTCAATTCAGAAAATAATAACAATTAAATAAAAACGGTACACTCTGATACTTCTAGATTTCTGTGACTATAGTAATGGCCTGGGTTAGAGTGAAAAGCACACACACACACAGGCGTGTCCGGTTGCAGACCGGTGCCGACACAATTCCCTTTTGCCATCAGTCAGATGTCTATTTTTGGCCGGAGGCTCAGCTGATTGTGAGTCTTGACGAGTCCACCCCTCCCTTATTTTTTTCTTCATAGTCAGTTGTTCAGGCTTATTAGAAGAGGGAGTTGTCCGCCAGCAGAGGAGGAGAGTGCTGGTGGCTGCTTAGCTCAGCCAGTACTATAGGATGCGACTCCTGGCTTGGGTCGAGGTGAAAACATTTTTGATTGGCTGTTTCTTGTCACTATAGCCATTTCGTCCCTGTGTAGGACTGCTGTCACCGCTTTTTTCCTCGACGGTGGGGAAACAACCTTTACTTCACTCTAGACTGACAAGTTGCATCTTTGAGCTGTTTCTATCGAACTTATTTTTGTACTCAGTGCTGTAAACTCCTACAAAACAAAACAAAACAAACAAACAAAAAACTCCACCAAACTTGCTTGATTGGTTAAAGAGGATGGAGACGAGCCCGATCCCGGTGGTGACGGTCCAAACCGCCCCCTTCGAGGACCAGCGGCCCGGTACCAATGGACTGCGGAGGAAGACTGCGGTGTTCGAGGGGAAGAAAAACTACTTGCAGAACTACATCCAGAGCGTGCTGTCCTCCATCGACCTGCGGGACCGACAGGGTTGCACCATGGTGGTGGGCAGCGACGGCCGCTACTTCAGCCGAGCTGCCATCGAGGTGATAGTGCAAATGGCAGCTGCAAACGGGGTAAGAATAGGGCGACCACCAGTGTCATGCATTTGTTCCTCTCTGTCAGCATGCAGGAGTCACTTGTAACCAGCAGTAATGTTACTGTTCTGCTCTGCGTTGGTGTGAGTTACTACAAGCAGGCTTAAACGCTTTTAGAAAAAACACTTCTTGTTGGAATGGAAGACCAGCGGAATAATTATTCAACTTCACCAACAAACTCAGGATGTTAATGTAGCCTATGGCTTCTTTTGACCTGCACATATGTTTAAATCATTAACACAGAGATGGAACAATTCACTGGGCTGGGAAATTTAGGGTCATCAGATGTTATTCTGCTACTTCTGGTGGGACTTTGGGAGTTTTATAATAAATCAGAATTGTGCAGTCGCTTATAGTTTTTTCACATTTGCAGTAATTGTTGATACTGATACATACAAACCTGCTGAATTGAATTTAACAAGTCAGCTGCAAATAGGTTAAAATAAGAAGACAAAGTGAGGCACTGAGGAGGAAAGTCCCTGCAGCTCTTAGGCTGTGAGATCTTTGCAGTTGGCTTGGAAAAGTTCCAAAGGAAAATTGGAAAGGAATATAATTTGTTTTGGGGATCAGTGCGTTTAAAAAAAAATTCTTTCTGCTGGTCCAGCCAAATGTCTTCTGGTGTCAGCCTTATCAGCACTTCCATCCATCCTGCTCTATTTTCCTGCCTACGTCTGCCCCCCACCACCGCTAACACACTGCCTACACCTCTGTGTTCAATCTATCAAGGGCTAAGTCTACATGCTGGGGATCCTCTGTCATACTGCAAGGAAAAGAACCAGAAGGATAATAGAAACACTTGCCAACTACCCACCCAGTGCATGTGCTGTCCTTCTCAACACTGGTTACTGAGAAGATTCCATTTGTTAGGGCTTTCCCTCACTTTCTGATCTGTCCTTTATATACACATGCAACATCCCGGATGTTTAGAGGATGCCAGGAGAGCAAATTCCTCTCCAGTGAGGACAATTTTATTTAGAGAAGGAGAATTATGTTGGTGGTATTACCACTTTAGTATAAATAGAGGCGTAGTTCTGTTATTTAGGCATCCTTCTAGAGGGAGATCATTTGCCTTTTAAAGCAGGCAGCCAATTAGTCGCCTGCAGAATGACAAGATTCTTTGGGACAGGAAGTGATTTTTAACTTTTTGAAATCAGGAGAGAAACAAATGGATTGGATTTAAAAAAAAATTCAAAGCATATGTTTGATTGAAAATGGAACAAACATTTTTAACATTTTTTACAAATATGTTGCATTCTGTTTTTATAAAGCATTATGACTCTTTTTGAAACACAAAGATATTATATTATATTATGATTTTAGACCAGGTGATATCTGCCATGATATGAAACCATTATTGCTTCTCACTAATATTGGTGATGCACAGATTGGTCGTCTGGTAATTGGCCACAGTGGGCTCCTGTCCACCCCTGCGGTTTCCTGCATCATCAGGAAGATCAAGGCCATTGGAGGGATTATCCTCACGGCAAGTCACAATCCTGGAGGCCCTGGAGGAGACTTTGGAATCAAGTTCAATGTGGCAAATGGAGGTGAGGATTTAGAAAATACATTTGCTTTTCCATCTGACTCTTATTTAGAAATTTTAAAGTCAAAAATAGAAGTTTGAGACAATTTGATTTAAAAAATATATATATTACAGCAAAAATTAATGCTAATGTTACAACTTGGCTCCTAGGCCATGATATAAAATGGAGTGTGATATCAGAATTGACAAATACAGGTGATTTGTTAAAGATTTGTTAAAGATTGGTGCCCTAGATTTGTAAAAAACCTAGGGCACCAAATAAAACTTTAATAACATTACAAGTTTCTCTAAGCATGCCTTTGTGCCACACCTTCTCCTGGATGGGCAGTTAAGTAAACTCATGCATGTATCCAAAGACTCTTGCACTGCCAGGAGTTGTAACACCAGTGAGGGATGCATTTTTCATTGTCTTTGTTTCTCTGTCTGGCAGGGCCCTCTCCAGACACAGTGATGGAGAGGATCTACCAGGTGAGCCGGACACTCGAGGAGTACGCCATATGCCCCGATCTCCGCATTGATCTCTCTAGGCTCGGAAGACAGGAGTTTGACCTCGAGAACAAATTCAAACCTTTCAGAGGTACAACATTCGTGCATGTTTAGTTAAAAAGCTTCTCTGCATCATTCTGAATTCTTCAGTGTTATCCACAAGCGTGGATTTTCCCCCACATTGCTACAAACTTTCCTGTTGTGTGATGCTAGTAGAACCCCTCTTTCTGTCACTCAAAATGCACAGAAAAAAAACATACTCTCATCCAGTACTAACAGGTTCTTCTGTCTCTATCCAGTGGAGATTGTAGACTCGGTTGAAGTGTATCTACAAATGCTACGAAACATCTTTGACTTCACTGCCATTAAAAGTCTCCTCACAGGACCAGATCAGCCTAAAATACACATAGATGCCATGAACGGAGGTCAGTTCATCAGCATACGTCCTGTAAGCCCTGCACTGCAGTTACTGTTATTCATATTATTCTGCTAACTTCTACTCACCTTTTGCTTTGTTACAGTGATGGGCCCCTATGTACGTAGGATTCTGTGTGATGAGTTGGGAGCTCCTGCTAACTCTGCTGTAAACTGTGTACCTCTGGAGGACTTTGGTGGCCGACCTCCTGAGCCCAACCTGACTTATGCCACCTCTCTGGTAGAGTCCATGAAAGGAGGCGACTTTGGCTTTGGGGCGGCATTTGATGCAGATGGGGTAAGCCATTTGGTTGAAGTCCTACTCCAGAATGTGCAATCATTTATTCAAGACTACATGGGTGTAGTGGTGCTGAAAAGCACTGCACCCATGGTCTGATACTTTCAAGTGTACCATATAATAGTGGTTTACACATTTGCTTCACAAATGAAAGGTTGCTGGTACAATTCTACCTGAAGACACAAATCCACTTTGGGGGTTTTGTCAGGAAAGGCATCATGCATAAAACTGCCAAGTCAAACAAAACAACAGTGCTACCTACTGTGGCAATCCACTGTGACAAGGGAATGGCCAGAAGTGGCTTTTAATGTAATTCAGTAATCACAGAGTGTGTTGCGTACCTCTGTTAATGTTTGGTTACCGCAGTAAACGCTTTATACAAACAAGATTTCCTGTTTAAGTTTCAAATTAAAAGCCCTCTATTATTTCAGGAAACAGAAAGGCTTCACTGTTTATATTGTGAAACATGCGCAAGACCTAAAGAACTCAAACTCAAAGTTTTATTAAAGAAAAATTGTAATCTTAAGCTTACCTCTGCCCAGGACATTCATCCTTTGACAACTGGCTACTAATTTACACCGGAAAAAAGGGAGCAGGGAGAAAGTTACATAACCGTAGAACCAATTTCTTACATATAGATAATTATTTTCTGCACAATGACAAAAGTCATGTAGGATGTCTTCTGGGCTGTCTTGAGGGGAAAGCTGCTTCAGTACTGTTTGCCTTAAAAAACAAACAACCGTGAAAAAAACAACAGATTTAAGGCGACATTTGAAACGTTTACACAGACCCCCAAGTTATTCAAAAACTGGATAAAATAACATGCAATAGGATGACCGGCAATTTTCCACTAAAACCTATTTTGATCTGTGTTGTACTGCAAACACTCTTATTAACCAGGACAAAGGAAGAAGTGCGCAAAAATTAATAGGTAATACTCGAAATCACTTACTGTACATTTTAGGGATGTTTCTGAGGTCTTATTAATCTGTACTGCACAGGAGGATGTTCCTAAAGAACATTATGAGCTGCCCCCTGTGAATTGTCCAGTATTCCTTCAACTGGATTTGGCTTAAAAGGAAATTAAAATACAGGGATTGGAAAATGCATGAAGAGATCTTTAGTAACTTGGACTCCTGCAAATATCCTTCAAAATTTGGTTTAATAAGTCATTTAAAAATATATTTTTAAAAAGAAACAGAAAATACTGACCTGAGTGTGCGCTGGGATCATATTTAAGAACATATTTAAGTGGCTGTGGCTGTTTTAGTTCTCATACATACATAATATCTCTAATAATCCATAATATTAAATAATTAAATAGATCCTTTTTGTGGTATTTACATGCCATGTTGCTCCACAATCTATTCATTCATTTCTTTAAGCCTAGCTGACTTTTATTGCTATAAAAGCTAAATCCAAGATATTGACTCCAGCCAGAGGCAGCAGAGAAATCCTTATTTATTTTTTATTTGTTTATAATTGCACGTTGATTTCAGGAGTGAAGGCAATGGGTGCAAAGTTGCAGTGCATGCACAATAATCCAACGGGCGTCTCACTTTTTCCACAATGTCATCCAATAGACATTTATTCTGTATAAACAGACACAGGCACACACTGTTTGCTTAGTAGTGTAACATCAGGAGAATTACATCACATCTGCTCTGTTTCTCCCCCAAGGATCGGTATCTCCACTGTGATTAGCACCGGTGGTTATTATCATACTGGGTGGATGTTTCTTTTTTGGGGATATATAGTAACCGATATCTTCTACGCTCCCCACAGTAATAATGAATCCTGGGGGGTGGGGGGATAGTACTGAGAATTTGTTACTTGTACTGTTCTATGTTTTGTAACCGTCTACTAAAGATCATTTATAGTAATGTGAATGTTTGTGATACAAACGCACTTTGTCCTTAAAGGATGTTGTTTCTTATGTTTCTTCATTATCAGTAACGCTCATGAAAAGACCAACAATGTTCTAATCAGTGTCTTAAATGTGACAGCTTTCCTATCCCTTCAGCAGAATTCAGCTCATTACTATTTAAGTCATTATTTGGCGAGTTCAAAAGTATTTACGGCAGCAGGATGGAGTGCTGGGGACCGACTCAAAATAAACTAGAGTTGCTATATTCATTGTAATGAAGGGACATACAACAATGGTGGCCTGAGGAGAATTAAGCAATTTGTTTTGGTCTTTTTGTGGGGGTTGTTGGCAATACATGTACTATAAAAAGGGTTAATTAATGCAGTTATGCTAACTAACTACACAGGACTCACAAAGCACTTTATGGTTTTGTCGTGTTCTCAGGACCGATACATGATCCTTGGAGAAAATGGCTTCTTTGTGAACCCATCGGACTCAGTGGCCATCATGGGTGCTAACCTCTCCACCATCCCCTACTTCAGACAGTATGGCGTCAAAGGATTTGCTCGAAGTATGGCCACCAGTGCTGCCCTTGATAGGTACCACACACACACACACACACACACACACACACACACACACACACACACACACACACACACACACACACACACACACACAATCAGTAGATGTAAGAAGTTCTATAACACCACCCACACTCTTCCTACAAACTCCTGCATCAGTCCAGTCTCCGGAGAGGGACGACACCCACTATGAATAAAGCTGTGAGATCACCCCCCCCCCACACACACACACACACCAAACACACACACACACACTTACTCACCCCCCTATAAATACTGTGTGTTATGTAAGGGTAAAGCTAAGCAGAGGGTGGTGAGTGAGAGGATGTGATCACCGCCAAAGTCATCTCCATTAACATTGTTCCAGCAGGAGAGATCCCGGCACAGCACCTCGCTGACGCTTCTGCAGAATGCTGCTCAAGGGAGCCGTTTGATGAATGATGAATCTACTATAGTTGCTAAAGACTATGTATATGGATGGCAGTCATGAAGTTTAGCTGTTTAAAATGTGCTACCTAACTACATTAAAACATTTAACATCCTGATTTAATATTTTATAAATAATAGACCTTATAGAAGTGCAAAGATTTCATCCTCCCTTTTAGTAACTTTCAACACAACCTCCTTTTGACCCCTGCCTATATTTATTTAATCTGACCCTCTACCAGAAGAAGCGTATAGGTGCATATTTATTTTGTGTCCATGAACTAGACACATTAAAGATGCACTAAAGTGAGGTAATGGACTTCCAAAAGCATTTGGACGAGATTAAGAAAGTAAATCACTATTTTCAATATTTTACATTATCCCGATGAAGTTACTCTTAGCTCAAAAGACTCCTTCCTAAAAGGGTACTTGATGAAGAGAGGCCTGTGGTGGGCAGTGATGTGTCACACTGTCTTCTTAAACCACCATGTGTGATTTAAAATCTAAACAGCATCCGTGAAATTTATTTCATTTATTCATGTGTGTCTTTATGTGTGTGAAAGAACTAATCCTTTACTGTGTGTAACTGCTGAAAGGCACATGAAGTGATGCTATTACCAACCCTGATCCATCTGGGTTTCACAGTTGTGAGAGATGCTTAGAGGCAGTAAGAGAAACAATTTTGTCATTCCCCCTCCTGAATGTGTAAGTTTGCTAATTTACAAAGAAATTATCTGATCCTTTCCTCATAAAGAATACCGAAGATGGGTCATGAATCTGTCTTCCAATATGACAGTAACCCAAAACATAACGCCGTAGCAGCACATTAAGGTCATGGAGGGGCTTAGATGCTAGTCCCCAGACCTCAACATTATAGAAAATGAGTGGAGGGAGCTAAACTTGTGAGTTGCCAAGCAGCAGCAAATAAATCTGGTGATCAAAGGTTTCTTCACTGAGTACTAAGTCATTTTTACTTTTGGATAACACTTTTTTCACTCAATGACATTTAAATCAATTTATAACTGTTATGTACTGCGTTCTTTTCTGGATCTTTGGTTGATATTCTGTCTCTCTCCATTAAAATGAAACTACAATAAAAATTAGAGAAGGATAACTTTTTGCGAGCAAACTTACAAATTCAGCAGGGGATCAAATAATTATTTCCCCATTGTATGCGAATTGGAATTTTACGTCACAGAATTGCTGGTTATCTTTATTTACATGGTGCTGTTGCACACTAAGGCAGACAAACACACAGACTGCATCCCTTGATATTGCACTACTCCTTGCCTAAGGTCATGTCTTATGATGTTGAGCCCTAATAATCACACTGAATGAGTTGCTTGAAAGGTTTGCATACACTGGCTCCCCAGTCAGCTTGGCCTCATCACACACACACACACACACACACACACACACACACACACACACACACACACACACACACACACACACACACACACACACACACACACACACATGCACGCACACACACACACACAGGCTGATACCCAAGACACAAATGTCACATGTCCCACTGCAACCCTGAAGCGCGAAGCAATGCCTCCAACACACGCTTTTCAGTTCTTCTTCTAATATTATCTTTATCTCTCGTTGTCTACTTTCTGAGCACTTGCCCTTTTGTATTGATGATAGTATGCATTTATCTACTGGAAACTTTAATTTAGTTGGGAAGTAGAAGCAACCTTATAGATAATACTTAACCCACTGATAATATCATGCATAATAAACTGCATAACACAGGCTTTTGATTTTTTTCACGTTTAACATGATTTCACTTGATTAGTCGGACTACATCTGCAAATCTGTGATCACTTAACTGGTAATTAATGACACTGTTGCTGACCAGTGTCACTTTGTTCCACTCTTAGTTTCACAACTGCCGCTCGTATGAGCGTGACACGAGTTCGTCATGTCACACTCATGTTATGTATATAACGGCATGAACCTGATAAACTCGAGAAAGTGTTGAAGTGCTTAGTAGTGTGAAGTCGGACCCTGGAGTCTGTCCAAGTGTGGGCTGTTTTAGGAGACTGTGTGTATCTGTGTTCTGAGTGTTTAGACTGAGGTTCCCTCCCTGCTATGTGTTTAAAGTCAAGCAAACTGTGTTATAAAAGCTTTGATAAATGCGATGGTGTATATACTCTGTGCGCTGATGTGTATGTTAGTGTGTGTTAACAGAAAAGACAGAGAGAAAGTGAATGCAACTGTTTTCAGATAAGCAAAGGAAACTGACTGGATTCAGGTGGACAGGAGGCTGGATTTAAATCTATCACTTTGGTTGGAGTGTGTGCGTGGGTGATTTTATGTCTTTGTGCACATGCTATGCAAGACGCGGTGAGGGAGGAAGGGAAAGTGGGTGGGAAATGTTGGTAAAGGAAACATCTGCCTCTCTTTTCACAGTTCCAGGGATGGAAGGATGTAGGATTGAGCCACTGGTGTGCGTGTTACGATCATGAAATGTGAGCTCTTTTACTGATTAGCACGGCAAAGTAGAAAGGTCAAATATTTGATGTTGTGCTGTAGCTAAACAGTTACAGAAAGCTGTTAATGACCGTTGGCGTTGTGGTCATCGGGATTGTTTTTGTGCTGAGGAAAGAATTAGTAATTAAACCAAGCCACTAATTCTCTCTAGTGGTATTGCATGATGAATAAGAACCTAAAGTGATTAAAACCTTTACACAGTACCTTTTATATTTACTTTGACAGAGAACATTAGGAGTAATTGACCTCGACGCTGTGCCGGGTAACGCCATACAAGGCCACTTAAATCAGGTCAGGCAGGGAGAGCAGCATCAAGAACACAGAACTAGGCAGGCAAAGATAAACATTGCTCTAACAAGCACATTTATCGCCTGATTTACTATGATCGATAGCAAATATATTCTTGACACAGCTTTGCAAAATCCTAGAAAACTGTTTTGACATTATGTCACAAAGGTATGTTGAGATTGGCACTCCAAAATAGCTATGACCACTTCCAATAATTATGCTAAAATTAATTTTAAAGTATGTTCAGCTCTGACTTGTAGAGAACTAACAGAAAAATCATGGAATAAAATGCCAAGAGAGGAAGGTAGGGAGAGACAGATGGCTTCAGGGTCGGGGTGGGATTACATCAGGGAGTGACTCAAGATCCCGTCTTGTTTCCAGTGATTATGGACAGGTTGACAGAGAAGGATTCCTGTGGACTATGATGTTCACAGATAACATTGTGACTTGCAGTGAGAGTAGGGTGAAGGTGGATGAGGGACTGGAGGGGTGGAGGTGGAGGAATGAAAGCAACAGAATCTGTGTACAACTGAGACAGAGGAGGATGGAAAGGTGAATATACAGTATGTACTGAGTGTCAGGGGGGATTTATGACTGATAGTAGTAGTAAGAGTGAAAGGGGAGGGTTACAAGATGGTTGTAAATATATATATACATATGATATATGATATGTGGTGTGGCGATGGTAGTGCTGCCAAAAACAGGAGGCAGAGCTGGAGGTGGCAGAGCTGAAGATTCTTAGATTTTTGTTGAGAGTGACCAGGATGAATGGATAGGATTAGAAATGAGTAGATCAGAAAGACAGCTCAGATTAAGCGATTTGGAGACAAAGTAACAGAGCCAAAGTTGAGATGGTTTGAAGATCTCAGAAGATGGACAGTAAATGCATTGGACAAAGGATGTCGACAGGAGGAGAAGAATAAGATCACAGAGAAGAATGTGTGATTGCTAAGGATAGGGATATGGAAGCAAATGATCTGCTGTGGTGCCCCCTGAAGAGAGCAGCGTAAAGAAGAAGAAAAAGAAGTTCAGCGTTGAGTTCCGTGGCAGCATTATCAGCAATTAACATTGCATTTCTGCTTTGACTACTAAGGGTTATTGGTTCGGGTCAAGCTCAAGTAATGCTCCGGCATTGCTGCTCTTTTAGCCTGAGCCCTAAATCCAAACTGAGGCGTGAGGGTGCTGAAGGCTATGTTTGGTAAAATGTCAAGCCAAAGCCAAAAGCTGGCCTTATTTTACTTCACGGATGTAGAGAAACATCTTCACTCATTGTACCTTCCCCCTCCGCTGGGATTTACTGAGGTGCAAGATAAAGGTTACTTAGTGTGGGTCATATTGTAAGCGTGTGTGCAACAGAGGTTCCAGAGAGTTGAGATGAAGGAAAGTGGACATACCTCCTACCTGCTCAGTTATGAAATTTCTTTCCAGCTCTAATCTTGTCGGAGCAGAGCTTCCAAACCATTCAAGACAGACCTGCTCTAACTTTCCTCAACTGCAGCTCAGTGTTGTCACATCCTAGAATGAAGTTATTTAGCTTTGTTCATACATGCAAGGCTGGACTTGCTCATCGCTTCATGTATATTAGAAGATTAAATGTAAGTAAAACACAGACAGTAAACATCAAAATAATCAACATCCAAAAATAGAACTTCCTTAATACCCTAAAGAAGGTATTCACAGGGAAGGATAATATAGCTAATAATTGATTGATACTAACCATTTAAAAATACTGTATATTATGTGACCGACTTTAGATTCCTTGCCTGTAAATTGTCAACACTAGTGTGAGAAAATGAACTTTGACTGGAGAGCATTACAGTTTACGGCTCACACCTACACACGAGGGGATTGCAGCTCTAAATAGGCCTTCCAATTTCATTCCTTGTGTCTCCAGACGTATTAATCTGCCAGGTTTTTTTAAAAAAAAATTTTTTTTTAAATCTCGTCAGAAGAATCCAACATCCCGGTTATCCTGAGACATTTTATTATATCTGTTTAAATGCACTTGTACAGTCATTCTAGCACTGTGTGTTCAAGAAGTTGTATTTTAGTGGAACTGGAAATTTGATCTTAAAACCTGTTCTTGTTTGTGCTTTATCCCTGAGGATGTATGGATGTGAATGCTATGCATGGGTGTGTGTGCAAAGCTCTGTTGGTGCAATCATCAAACTTGAGAAAGCACGATTTGCTTTATTCTCACATTGTTCGGACGCTACATTTTTGCAACGTTGCATGAAAGCCGAGCACTGCTACAGTCAGTGTCAGTGCTTATGTTGGCCGTGGACGTGCCGTTCAAATCCCCCAGGGATCAATAAAGTATTCTGATTCTGATTCTGATTCTGAAAACATCAAATGCTCGTCAGAAGTTCAGAGTTCCTGTTTTCTTTTAGGAATGCCAGTCTTTCCATTCCAGTACTTTCTTCCCCAGGGTGGGGGAATAAAGCTGGTTTACTCTTATTTGGTCATTTATCCCATCCTCTTGTAAACAGCTGCGGAGGGCACTGGGGGTTTTATGCATGTGTATATGTATAAAACCACTTAAAAATTTTGAAACTCACCCATATTCACATTTATAGTATTGCACCATGAACTCTCACCACATCCCACAGTACGAGCATTTGAGATGCTGGTATCCATGTATTTGTTCCCTTGGCTGCAAAATCTGTTTTGTTGGTTGAAATATTTGGTTCTGCAGTTTTTAGACTTCTCCTGTAAAGTGTTTATATATTATGCAATGATTGCTGTGGAGATGTTTGTTGCAAACTAATCATTAAAACTAAAACTAAACTAAGCAGGCTTGAGCTGGTAACTTTTCTAATAGGATCAAAGACCGAACCTTTTCTTCAAGCGATAGTTATATCAAGCTGTAAGCAAGAACGCAAATATTAAATTGTCTTAATCCTGCTAACAAACAAAAACATTTGTTGGCCGTAAAACCAAAAGTTGCGGAAATGGTCGAATGAAAGCTCAAGGCTCAAGTACCAATCAAAAGTCAGTGTCAGTGTGTCGATCCCCGCCCTCCCCCCAGTCTGAGTGGTAACGCATCCTCTGGTAAGATGCTGAACCATGAGTTTAAAGTGCTGTATGAATGTCTAGCAGAAAGTGCTTTGGGTGCTCAAACTGAGTAGAAAAGCAGTGTATAAGTACTGATCCATTTACCATAAAGTGTGCATTTTTCTTCTTATCGCATCACTGCAGTTCCAGTAAATCGATTAGTTACTCTCTATTTTGTAATCTGCAACTGGGAACTTTTATTAGACTTTCTCTTTGCTCTTTTCCACTTTGGCTCTTTGCACTCCCTTTCCTCCCACATATTGAACTGTTGGCATCTTTTTTCCCCTCCACGTGACCCCAACATACACATGTATTCACACACACAGACACACTCACGCGCACACGCACTCCATCTTCTCCTCTCGCTATGCTAGCACACGGCTGAGGTTCTAAGTAAACATGAACTAAAAGGTTAACTCACTTTGTTCCTACTCCCTTTGCCTTATTAAGTTATTGGATGAGCTGCTGGCAGATTGCGCTTGTCATACAGCATTTGGTTTGTTTTATTTCAAAGGTCAGAGTTTTTGTGTGTAAGCTAGTTTCTACATCAGACCTGGGATGTTAGATGTTAGATTTTATTAGATATTAGATGAATATATTGTGTGTATGTGAGCAAATACATCGCGTGTACAGGCAGTTTTTCTGACTTTTCTCCTCTGCGTGTTTGTAGGGTTGCCAAAGCAATGAAACTGGCCTTGTATGAGACTCCCACAGGCTGGAGATACTTCGGGAACCTGATGGATTCTGGGCGTTGTTCCGTCTGTGGGGAGGAAAGCTTTGGGACAGGTATGACCTAGCACATTCACTTACTATCCAAACAGAAAAAAGCACTGCCTTTATAAAGAGAGATTTGAAATTGCTGAATATTATGAGTACAGATCTCTACTGAATGCAAATGCAAGGCAGGATCAGCTGGTTAGATTGTGAAAAGAGGATCGCTCATTCAAATCCCCGGACTATCTTTGAAAATGTGAGTGGGAGTATGTGCATCCTTTCCCCTCAGTAACAACTGGTGCCTGCAAACAAAGCTGTCACTAGAGGACTGCAGTGGCCAGCAGCTGCTGCTGCTAAATGTGCAGCAAGAACTTGCTGAAACAGTCACCACCACCACCACAAAAAAAAACCTTTACATTTTTCCCTACGATTTTGGTCTTTTTTGCTACTTTTGTCTGCCAATCGGCTACTATTATAGTCTAAGTTTGCCAAAAAAGCTGAGCTGTAAGAAGTCAACAAAATCCAGCCTAACAGGGTAAGACACGTGACACGTTATTACTTTGCACATTTACATTTTTAAGTAAGTCAAGTCAGTTAATATTTATAATGCTAGGGTTTGTTTAAAAGCTTTATGGTCATCTGGTTCGTAATATTTCTTGCTCTATTGTTTTGTTTGTAAGTGTTATTTTTAAAGACGATATTTTTTAATTTTTTGGCATTTTGGCCAATCCGACTGATGCATCGCGGGATTCATGGTTCAGTAGCTTGCTCAAGGATAATTCAACATGCAGACTGACGAACCCAATCTACTAACCTTCTGACTGGTAGACGACCAACTCCCCCTCCTGAGCCATAACAACCCCATCAGCTCAACAGCTCATTCCTTAGCATCCCAGCAAACATGGTTGAAGACCAGAATCTCCCTGGTCAAAACTGGTCGGGGTACGACGTCAAAAACTGAACCATAGATGGACGCATGTCACAAAGTTAGAAACATAGATCAGATTATTGTAAAGAAGAAATTAAATAGATTTGTCTTTGTTTTTTTTGTTTTTTTAAAAGGACAACTAATATGGCTTGCAAACGGTTTATCAAGTATTCCTGTATATTAGTTACTACTGTAACACTTTTAAGCTATTTATGGTTTTGCCCTTTTAAATTCAAGTTAATTTGTCGCTTGGTAACTTTAACAAATCGGACTCTTACAGTCGTCCCCTCTTTGTTCACAGTGTCCCTATTAAAAACTCAGGAATGTTTTCATTCTAATGTAAAATCAAATCCTCAGTGTGACAGCAGGTGGACTCAAACTGCAAAAGTTCTCTTGATAGGAAGTCTAACGAGGACATCCTGACGACGTTTGAGTGATACCTCCAACTGATGTCGTGGTAACCTCGGCGACCATGGTTAAGCTTTTATTTTGGAACTACTTTGATTGCTGGGATGCAACCAAAAGACAAAACACTACCGACCTGTCACCTCTAAGAATAGGTGATCTATTTGTATGAGAGCTGGAATAATATCATCTAATAACCCTGGGTAAAAAACGTGATTTATAATGTGACTCCAGTTGTCACAACTGTAATTTTATTTTTATTTTTTGCTGGTTATAAACATGTTTATTTCTTATCTTTTCACTTTTTATTGTTCCTATTGTCTTGGAGCAACCGTGGCCACATCATTTCCTTAGGGGTTAATAAAGTATTCGGATTCGGATTCTGATCTAAACATGGGCGTCTGTGGGATTGAAGCACTCAAGTGGACATTACAGGAACTGCAGTTTCTGCCACTGTGTTGGCATCATTCCTGCTTGGTTCATTCCTTCCAGCTCTTTAGTAACTAGTGTGCTGTGTGTAATAATATTGATGACTGATGAGATTGCTTAAAAGGAAACAAACAAAAAAAGAACATTCAACTATTTATCAAATCATCATTTTCCTTTAAAGGTGAAAATTTCCCTATTCCGTTCTCTTCCAGTCTGTTCGAGGTCTACGTGTATAAGCAGTGCATCCTGCCTGCTCATAGCTCCATTCAGAGTCAACTAATAGATGAGAGGGCCGTGACCCTGACTGCATGTGTAAATAATCCCCATTCTTCTGCTATAAAAGGAGACAGGGGCTCCCTGAATCACGGCAACAAACCGACACTCCTCCAGTGGTAGCGTTTTGTGAATACTAATGCAGACACGCACTCACGCCGGAAAGTATAAACAATTCATAAAAATACAGACATGTATAGGCTTGCATTTTAGATGCGTGTCCCTCTTGCTACAGTCCGAACCTCACCCAAAGTTTAGTCGTTGTTCTCTAATTCCTTGTGACTTCCTCTGCTTCTTTTTCTTTCAACTACTCAACCCTTTGTATTCACTAGAGAGGACACATTTAACATTTTATAACTTGAAGTAAAAAGAAACACGCCAGTGGGTGTGAACAGAAGAGAAAAGACCCATGATTGTTGCAAACGGAGGAGAAGATGGCGAGCAAATCCAAATATGAGAAGTATCGAGAAGGAGGAGAGAAAGGGAAGGAGCTGAGACTCAGAGAGGACTATGGGAGCTTACTCGTTATCTATCCATGTAAGGCAAAAAAGCTCAGAGGTAGCCCTGGATAGTAAATCATCAGAGCTGCACACCACTCTTGCTCTCTCTGAGACACGCAGCAAGAACAGTGCTAATTTAGAGAGCTATGTCAAACTTTGTGGGTTTTATTGGTGTCACTTTGAAAACAAAGGCACATCAGGTTAAGCTTTGTTGACATAGATATTAGATGTCTTTTATTAGGTGTCAATCTCCGCCACCTTTTCTGTTAAGATGAATGACAAAGACACAGAGAATGAGGCAGGGACTTAACAATAACAACTGCCAGTTTCCTAATGTGCCGGACATAAAGCTTTAGGTTCTTATTTTTAGTGTAGATGTTGAGAGGAATAGTAAAACAGACACAGTACTGCTTTTTAGTTTTTATTTTCTTTCCGATTTATAAAATATATATAAATCCAGCTTAAAATAACAGCTCACTTTCCATTTAAAGCTCAAGCAGGGGAATGTAACACATGCTTAACCTCAACACATACCTTTACAGTGCAGCTGTCTCTGAGAACAGAGCGAAAGCTCCCCAGTGAAGGAGACTGTGGGTGTGATGCGCTCCTCTGTTTGAGTTTATGTTTGCTCTGGGCTGGCAGGAAAGATTGTTTGTGTTGCAACTTTTTGTACGTTTCCAAGAGCCCGAGGCAACTGTTGCGAATTGGATCTGTGAATGAATTCAGTTGAATGTTGTAGATTAAAATTAACCCACCATTATACAGTTACATTAATAATTGGTCAATACAATAAACATTCCCTTTAGTTAAACTGCAGGTGAAAGTATTGTTCCCTTTCTTTGATAAAGTAACAGTTCATAATTTTAATTCATTGTTACTGTAACAAGATTCAGATAGTAAAATCAAGTCGAACATGCAGCTATTACTAGGAGATGGTTAGCTGAGGTGTTATAAAAAATGAGAAGCTAGATAAAATAGCTAGCTTAACTCCAAACTAACATGTTTTTCCTACCTTGGTACCGTATATCTGGATTTAGTGGAAGTCCTGTGCTAGGTAATGGTACTTATGTAGGGCTTTTCTACTGAATTTGAGCCTTACATTCTACTGCAAAGCTCATTCACCTAATCATAGAAACCTATTCATATAGCACTTTTATCTATACCTTGAGACTGAGATTCAGCATCTTGTCCAAAGATAATTTGAAACGTATACTGGAGGAGCTGGTGACAAATATGCCAAACTTCAGCTTGGTAGACCACCTGCGCTACCATGTAAGCAACAGTGCAGAAAGTATAAACAACTTCTTATACAGACCCATGCTAACTGCTTATCCTTGTTTCTAATGTTTGTGTTACACTGAGCTAAAGGGCTAATCATAATTTCCAAAATTAAAATAACCTTCAATGTCTTGCATGAGGCCACATTTAGCTCCACTGCAGATTTTTATGGAAGTTTAGCCCCAATAACTAAGAGAAGTTTACACAGAGATGTTGAATTTTGCACGTTTTCCTTCTCTTCCAGGTTCTGACCACATTCGTGAGAAGGACGGTTTGTGGTCCGTGTTGGTGTGGTTGTCCATTATGGCAGCCAAGAAACAAGGCGTTGAGCAGATTGTCAGAGAACACTGGGCCAGGTTTGGGCGTAACTACTTCTGCAGGTAAACAGCTAAGTAATCAAAACATTGTGTATCTATTGAGGTTTCTCATGTGACGTCATGTGCACATTGCTCGAGATTCATCCGCTATATTATGGTGCGATGCAACCACACGTTGCTATTAAAAAAGGCTTATTCCCAAGTAGTTGATAGTGGCTCCTGGAGGGTGATGTGGTATTGTTGTCAATGCGATAACTTCAAAATGAGACGATATATCATTTTCAAAATTATACCATGCAAACAGGTGCATGTACTAAAACTCAGGGGTCAGTTTGAATCTCAGTCACCTCAACCTTAAGAGGTCAGAGGTCAGTTTTTCTGAAAATCTTATGAATGCAATTTCTCAGAGCGAGTCACCTAGGATTTTGAAATTGATAACACATGTGCATCTACTAGAAGGCTAGGGGGCCGCACTGGTAGCCACAAGCATTTTCATGTTTGGTTTTCAATACTCGTAAACTTCTAGCCAAGCTGTAGTAAAACTTGACAAAGTGTGACACAGAAATAGAGACGATTTGCCTTCAAAGCAAAAGTTGTTCAAGAATCTTTTACTTTGAAAGTTAATGGTTCCTGTTTCCAGTTTGTGTTGCATTTTTACAGTTTCACAGCAGCTCAAAAAGTAGCTGGATGGTGTTTGTAGGCAAGCCTGTAACTTCCATTCAGACTACGGACAGCCCACGATGAGTGGTTGATAGATGATCACCGACTGGCCTCTAAGCTGGTGTGACTGAAACCTTATTCACTTGATCCTACAACGTCACTGTGATTGTCACACATCCAAAATAGCCTACAAGCTAATGCCGTGTGGTTACCTCAAATCTTTTCTCACTCGTTTACTAGTTTTCGTCAGAACCTTCATCATGATTGTGTGAATACATGCTGACTAACTTCAGTAATAACTTGTCTTCACCTCGTCTTAGTCCTTACCGACCCCGCATATGCCTCGCTGGCTTTCACCTTAATCCACCCCCCTCCCTCCAGTCCTTCTCACTCGTTCTTATTTTAACTTCTCCCCTGTGAGAGGCACAGATAGCTGCCACAGTCAGTCTTCCCACTGATAGCTGCAGTAGTTTTTATGTTCCCACAGAGAGCTTCTCTAAACTGATGCTTGTTTCCCACAACACATAAAGTAGATGGACAGGTTATACAAGACGTGTCCCCAGAATCTCTGTGGTACATCTCTTGCAATTTAGAGCCCTTTTCGGTAACATAAGTAAGATGATGCGGCAAGAAAACTGAACGTACCTAACATAAGCAAACTCTCCCTTTTCTGCTTTCATGACCTCATTGAGTCTTACGTGTGTTCATAAATCTTGTGTGCATCTTATGATTGTCAGGTTTGACTATGAAGGTCTGGACCCACGTGCAGCCTTTTACCTAATGAGAGATCTGGAGGCAGTAATCTCAGACAAAGCATTCACCAGCCAGAAGTTTGCTGTAGGGGACCACATGTACAGCGTGGAGAAGGCTGACAACTTCGAGTACACTGACCCTGTGGATGGAACAGTGGCTCGAAACCAGGTCAGTGTAAGGAAGGCTGTAACAGCAGGATGTTGCATGACACGTTATTATTTGGCCATTCACACTACAGCTCTGACCCAAAGAAGCCCAAATGGGAATATACAGCCCACCATGGGAAACACTCCAGTAGATACGGTGTCTACTGTGGTGCAGCTCTTGACTTCGATCGTCCAGCTGCAGAACAAAGGCCAGCTGCCAGCATAAGCACCCTGAAAAAGGAATTTTTTTTTTACAACAAATTAAACGTCAGCTTCCGTTCAGCTCCCACAGTGCCACCACCGTACCATATAAGGTTAATTACACACTAGGAGGGAATCCCAAGACCAATTTATAAATTGCACACAAGGGAAAAAAATTCTTCAAGAATTTCCCAAATATGGGATAAATAAAGTGTTTCTTATCTTATTGTGGCCCACCAAAGCAGCCAATGCTGGATGTTCTGACAAATGTGAAATGCATGTAGTGCAAAACTGAACATGGTGACGACACAGGCATCACTACAGGTGAAGGGAGCACAGGTCAACAGGAAGGCAGAGTTTAAAAAGCCCTGGCTAACTGGCTAGGTGTTTTACATTGTGACAAATCCCACTCAGCTAATCTCAGGACCCGCTTCAACAACGGAGAACAACATGTCAGGTGACGCTGTGTGAGGCAGGCAGGACTGGACCCAAAGTGCAGACTCACAGGCAAGACTGAACTTAACGAAATCTTTATTGCTGAATTTATAGATACATAACAAAACTGAGAAGGCTAAGGGCAGACACTAAACCGACATACAGAGAATTATCACAACGCTCAGGACACACAGCAAGAAGGAGTTCACGACAGACACAGGACAAGAGACTGTCAAAATAAAACAGGAAGCACAAGAAGCACACAATAAGACTCAAACTGACTACTACATGAAAGACGAGAGAGCGAGGGACGAGAGAGACACACAGAGAAACGACTGGGAAAACAGGCAACTAAACTAGGAGACTGACAGGCAAACAAACATGAGGACAAGACTGACTTACCTGGGAGATTCTGAGGGAAGGACACAGAGACAAGGACCTAAAAGGGACCACATAACAAACAATACAACTTAAATTAGAAATACAGAAAAAGTAAAGAGCGGGAGAAAACGAAACCAGGAAACATAAGTCACACCCCTTCCCTGTCCCAACTCACCTGTAAACCAATCAGCATAGCATGAACCGACACATTAATTTAGCATAGAAGGACCTTAAGCTGTAACAAGACAGATCAGTAGATCCTTTTGTGCAAAAAAGTGCAAAAAAGATTGTTTTAAATAGTTGCCACTCAGGCTAGAGTTACTCTTAGAAGCTGGGTGCTATTAGTGTCCTGTTTGCTTTACTTATCTCTTGAACCTGCTGTTTCTGTTGAGTTGTAATTGTTTTAGTAAAGTACTACACATCACTCGTAGCACAGCGCATTACTTAATTACTCGCTAGAGAAAGTGCTTCATGACACTACTGTTTACATCACTTAAGTGTTGGATTCTTCACTGGCTTGGTGTCAGCATGCTGTGCGTGCAGATGCTTGCAAAGAGCAGACGTTGTGTAGAATGCAGCAGAATATAGTCGTTTCTGTCATGGTCTCAATTAGATTAAAAACAACCAGAACAACTTTGAAGTCATTTATTGGTTCCATTCTCCAGACTGGTTACCTTAAACTGAGATTGACAATAAGTTGACCAACCAAAAGCCGCAAACCTGTTTGTTCAACCCAACATCGAATTGCATTGCATTAGAAAAGTGACTGAAAAGCTGCTTCACATCAGGTCACACACTCTCTCTTCCCTTTGTTCACATACATGTACTCAGCCTGGTGTAAGCCAGACCACCCACTAAGCTTCAGTGCTGTCTGATCAGCAAGGCTCCATGTTTGGACATGACAGTCTATCTTCCTTTTGAAATTATAAACATATGCATACACGCACATAACATACATCATGTATCACTACAAACACCGATAACTCGCTAGGTTAATGCAACCTTCCTTCCTTCCCTTCTTTCTTCTTCTTTGTGTCTGTGACTTTCACCCAGCTGACTTCTCTTTCCTGCCCAGAAATTTGTGGAAATTTGTCAACACTTCTTAGCTTCCGCCCCACCTCACAAACACACAAACACACACACATTGTGCATTTTGGTGTGTACATCCGTCCAGTTGTCCATGAGCGTAAGCGTGAACACATGCGTACCCTTCTACTCCCGATCCTTGTTCGCACTTGTGTTTTCCACTCTGACCACCGGCTTCACCTTGTATATCTTAACGCCGTGAAGGAGTCTTTTGTTATCCTGCTGTGACTATTCCACTGTGTCACCATGGATACAGCAGGCCAACAGCTTTTTAGTCAGTCACCCCAAAATACTGATAAATCCTCAGCATCCCAGTCGCCCCAGTGAATGTTATTACAACACACATTCCTCCCAGGACAGAATTATATCAGCTGTCGTCTCACTTTGCAGTCTCTCCATTGCAAGTGTGTTTGAAGGGGGAAGAGCTGGCACACGAGAGACGCAAACACACTCAAACACGATACACAAATACACAAGACAAAGCTTGGGGGATTTACACAGCAGTGGCATCGCGGCCTTTTGTAGCTGGCTACTGAATTCATTCCACGTCGTCTGCATATCAGATGATGGAACAACTTGTGCGCTAAATGTAGATACTGCCTTTTGGATAATTTGGTATTATGCGAAATTTGTTTAGTAAAAAATATCTACCAACAAAAAGAAGCGAAGGTTTCTATTAAACGAGTAAGAAACTTGTCTTCTTTATGTTTGTGGTAATTTTTTTTAATCTATGACTGAATTTGATCAAATGTTGCTTTACCTAATAGCTAATGACTAAATGATAAAGATGACAGCTCATTAAAAGAATGACTTTGATTGTATCTTTAGCTAAGGCTGGCTGTGGCTGTATCTCTTAAGATAGCTATAGAATTAGCAGTGTCTTGATGGCTTTTTGACTGTAAGTGCCTCAGAGTGTGGAAAGCAGGGCTGTAGTAACACAAATGTTTTTGTTCTAAGATGTCCGCTGTTAGGCACACGTTTCAAGCACTTACACTCGGGAGAGTGTAGATAGACAGACTTTTTAAGATCAAGTCTGATCTACAGTTCTGTGTAAAGGCATTGTCTTTATTTTATTATTTTATCTTTTTTTTGTTTTTTATCTTTTATCTTTTTTTTTATCTTTTTAAAAAGTGGTTTTGTGCAATAGATCTTTATTATTTTCATGCTTTGTCTTGAAAAACAGATGATTTTTTTCCCCATTTGTTTAGTCGAATCTATTAAGAAATGCCACAGTTTCATAGGCATGAAATCATAATTTTGCACTTACAAGGTGATTCTAAAAGGACTATTAGAAACTTGACATATTTCATCCTTAAAAAGCCAGACCGTGTTCTTAAAAAAATCTGAGGAAAATAGATAAATGGAGGAACAAAGAAGAACTGCCAGGCGTGAAAAATGATCTACAGCAGATAAACAGTATCTGAAGATCACATCCTTAAGAAATAGGCAGAAATTCTGACAAAGGACCTTAGAGGGTCATTCGATCCTTAAGCTGATGCATCTGCTGTTCACTGAAGCCTCATCAGAAATGGTCTCAGTGGAAGGATGGCTGGGAAGAAGCCATCTTTAAAGAAAGGAAGCAGGGAGAAAAGACTGAGATAAATTACATGAGAATTTGATTGAAAATTAGTGGCAACAGGGATTATAGAGTGATGGATACAAATTTTTGGTTCACATTGTTGTCAGTGGAGGTCAGAGAGGTAAGAGGTAAACAGTGAGTGTCTATACCCACCTGTAAAACATGGTGGACGCTCTGTCATGGTTTCAGGCTGTAATTCAGTGAGTGGTGTTGAGGATCTTGTCAAAACTGATGGGATTATGAATACACAAAAGTACTATAAGATTCTGATTTACCGTGTAATGCCAGGAAGAAGGCATCAGTTTAGCAACAGCTTGACTTTTCGGCACTGATCTCAAAGACACTTCCTATGCAGGATAGAAAAACAGATAGTGGAACACTGTCAGTCATGGATTGGCCTCCTCAGAGTCTCAACAATACTAAAGCAGTGCAGGGTCATCTTGACAAAGAGCAGAACAAAAGGCAGCCAGCATCAAAATAAGAGGGCTGATGTCCCTCAACAAGTCTAGGGAACTATTCCTGAAGACTACTCGGTTTCGTTCACTATTACTTGCCCTTATATTATAGCCCATATGGCCCTGGCAATATGGTAATGTATGCTGATTTATCGCATTGGAACTGACAACAGGACATCCTAACTTCACTGAACTGTTTCAATAACTACAATAGACATATGAGGCGAAGGTAAATTTAAAAAACCCTAATGTGTTTATAAGAAGCAGTTGATTACGATGGTCAGTGCTGACTCGTGTAGATATTCTCTGCTGCAGCTCATTTCATGTGTGAAATCAAAATGCAAATGAAGAGCCATGACTTGTTTCCCCTCTTGTGTTAGTGGGACTTTATTGCTCTGTGCTTTCTTTCCCCACCTTTCCACACCAACATTAATCCATGAATAATTCCACACAGTTGCAGAGGAACAGCAGTTGGCATGGATGCTGGAAGGTGGGAGGGAGGCTCAGACAAAGACCTCTCCAAAATCTCTAAGCACCTTTAGGCTGGTAGATGAACAAATGGATTGATAGATGAATAAAGATGAACACACATGCACGACACACATGAGTTATGGCTGGTATGTGCTCCACTCGGGGCCTCTGAGCTCTGCATTGGCAAGTGTTTTTAACAAGCATTAGTCAGCCTTCTGATAACTGCCACTCTATTGTTAGTGAGTTGACAGACTCACAGATAGAGAGACAGACAGCTGGACGGACGTCTCTGATTATTGCCGTCTCTCTTCACCTGGACTCTGGCATTTTATCCTTCATTCCCAGAGTGGTTCAGATATTTCCATTTAGTACTGCGTTCTGTAAACAATAATGCTGAGCCACAGTTAACTAATAGGCTCACAGCCATTTGTCTGAGACTGGCTGCTTTGGAACTGGGACAGTGCATCCACTTGACTTTTACTACTATACAAAACTTTTGTTTACTATAGTTGCAATAACATTTGTCAGTATCGAGACATCTAGTACAGCTTAACGCCTGAGGTGGGGATACTTTGACAATACAGTTTGGAGTCCTGTTTTTTCTCAAAACATGTTGCCGTCACCTCCCTTGAACTCTTGTACTCTAATCGAATAATGAAGGAGAGACTGTGGAATTCAGGACAGATAAGCGCTGTTACAGATGCATTAGTCGAAAAGTTTCTTCCTTACGTCAGTCAGCAGGAGATATATTTGATTGGTCCCAATGCAGTGATATCCTGGGATTAAGTTTGAAGAGTCACACACAGAGTTCAGTTATGAACCTTAGCGAGAATGTTATCTGCTGTAAGAGTCAGGAGATTCTTGGAAAGTGCAGCTGTAGTTATAACCTTATGCAACTTTATAGCCAACATCATTAGGAATGTGAGTGCGCTGCATGCATCAAGAGTACAGTTTGAATCATGCGCCAACAAAACACACAGTAACAGTGACATCTAGCGGATGTTTGCCTTTACTGCATCACTAATTACAGGACTGAATGTTTTAACAGAGGTCTGATGATACAAGATTTGTACTTTTGTGTGCTGTAAAGTCACACTGAATTTGTGCATTCAAATGATTTTTGATTTTTTTATCCTATCCACTCAAATACATGACCATTTATTTGTCTTTTACTTTTAGCCATTTACTTGTGTTTAAAAAAATATGTTTATATAATTTTTAATATTTAAAAGAGAAAGAGAATAGTAAGTTAATGAAAAAGTAGACAAAAGTCAATTGATAAAAATTAAGAAAACAATTTTTTTTTTTTGTTTCCAGGGTTTGAGGATTATCTTTAATGATGCGTCCCGCCTGGTGTTTCGAATGAGCGGGAGCGGCGGAGGGATGGGGTCCACCATTCGCATTTATGCTGAGAGCTTTGAGAGAGACCCGGAGAGACACAACAGAGAGACACAGGTACGCAGATGGGTTTGATGGTGTTTATGTACCTTCTTTTTGTGACATTTGTGCTTATATCAATTACTTCTCACCTTTCAGTGGAAAAATCCTGTCCTAAATCCCTTCAGGAATGGCATCTAGCCAAGGTTGAACATTTGAACCTCTTTGTCTGGCTCTGGGGCCTTTCTGTGTTTTAGTTTCCCTCTGGGTTCAATAAAGGTGCATGTGAGGTTAATTGTCCGAAGACATGGATGAGAGAATGTGTGCTTGTCTCTCTGTGTTTTCCCCTGAGATAGACTGTGACTATCCCAGGGTGTACCCACCTCTTTCCCCATGACAGCCAGGATGGGCTCCACCCAAATCACGATCCAAAGAAAATAGAGGACTGTATAGAAGTACTATCCTTATCTTGAACTATGGTGTGGCCATTTGTTTGCCATTTGTAAATTCTTCCAACATTATTAATTTAGCATTATTATGTCATCTTTAGCCAGTTTTACCACCGCAGGAAAGCTTTGTTGGCACACAGTAGCAGAAATGATGCTTCATAATGAGCTTTTTCAACATATTAAATGCATGATATGTATCTGTGTGATACACAGGAGATATTCTATCATTTGAATGTTTAAAAACTTTAATTATATACATATATACTCCTAAACTACTACTTAAGTCTGTGATTTAGCAAACATAAAATTAAATCGATTGTGGTTCAAGAGTTGGCAGTTTGTCTTGTAATCGGAAGGTTGCCGGTTCGAGCCCTGGCTCCGACAGTCTCGGCCATGGTGTCCTTGGGCAAGACACTTCACCCGTTGCCTACTGGTGGTGGTCAGAGGGCCCGGTGGCGCCCGCCAGTGTCCGGCAGCCTCGCCTCTGTCAGTGCGCCCCAGGGCGGCTGTGGCTACAATGTAGCTTGCCATCACCAGTGTGTGAATGTGTGCATGAATGGGTGGATAACTGAATGTGTAAAGCGCTTTTGGGGTCCTTCGGGACTAGTAAAGCGCTATACAAATACAGGCCATTTACCATTTAAATAAAGTCCAAACTTATGTATGCAAGTAAGCATAATAACATAGATTAAATATATGCACAAGATGAATGGAGTAATATACAGTCATTGTTGGTACAGAATTTAAATAAGCAATAACCACAGCCTCTGTTTTATCCCAATTTGGGATAAAACATAGAGGCTGTGAAATTCATCTTATTTCCAGTTGACATCATGTCTTTAAGCAACAAAGACTTGGATGCGGGAATAAGATGACTTCCAGGAGGAGGAGGAGGAAATTTAACAGGGATGTAAAGGAAAAATATTTGTGCTGCAGAGAGGAACAAGTGGAACCCCAAAAATAGGAATGAAAAGAGTCCATATTTATCTGGGTCCCTTAAAACCTTTAACATAATTATGAAGCAGTCGTTCCAAAACTTGTGACGTTTATAGCAGAAATAAAACCTATGGCTCAGATTGCAAGAGGAATAATGTTGGAATATGTTATCTAGAAGTTGAGAAACAGACTCTATTTAATATCTTAAACCTAGCACACGGTGTACCATTGATCAGTCAGCCTGATTACAAGCGCCTGCTCCCAGGCAGTTTTGTTTTTGAGTATTCAGGGCCGCGACTTTTAATTGAGTCTAAAGGCCAGAAGATGGTTCGATGGCTGTTCAGCAGGGAACAGGGGAAAACACTCCTGCTGCAGTTTATTTACTAATTGTTTACATGTTACTTCTGACATACTGTAATTCACTACATATTAGCAGAGTAAATACTCTGTAGTGATAAAATGTCTAAGGGTTTCATCACTTGTTGTCTTGAGCTCACGTCTTCAGACAATAATTGATGAAGTATGGTTAAATTTTGATCCGAGGTTTATGTCAGGCTGAGCAGTTAAAAAAAAGAGGATACAGCATGTACTGTGGTTGTATTGTGATTATGTATTATAACTTTCATTCAAACTGTTAGATGACTGGCCTGTAGACTTTGGAGTGTTTAACAATGAAAGCTTGTTGTGTGGCTATGGATGTTTGGGATAGGTAGTGTACTTTAAACACTTCCGGGAGTTATAAAGATGCCTTCGCAATTTAGAGTGGTGTGTGTGTGTGTGTGTGTGTGTGTGTGTGTGTGTGTGTGTGTGTGTGTGTGTGTGTGTGTGTGTGTGTGTGTGTGTGCGTTCAGATTAACGACATTTCAATTCTGACTTTGCCACATAAAAAAGCAAAGAAAAGCAACAAAGTGTGTATTTGAGAATTACTTTTTAGTCTTTTATTATTAAAATGCAGGTGCGGTAATTCAAAACGTATAGGGCAGCATGAAGTTATGTCCCAATGTTACATCCCCCTTTTTATTCATGAAAATAGAAAATCCTCCTCGCTAAACTGCTGTTACGATAAGCATACCTGAACTGTGATTTAACTGCTGTGTTTATTCAGCCAATAAAAATGTGTTATTTGTGGCATTGCACTGAACCCTCGGATTATCCATCATTAGATCATAAATTCAACATCTAATCATTCTGGCCCTTACCCAGCGCGCATGAATTATCAGAGACGACATACATGATTGCACGCCATGCTTACTCAGCTAGATTAGAGGGACAGATTTTATATACAAGATTCTCAGCCAAGCTAAAAAAAAGCCACATGTTTGTGTGCAGCCTTAGTAAAATCTGTGCTTTCAGTGTAATACATGTTTTTTTGCATGTAGCAGTTTTGGGATGAGAATATCATACAATGTAGAGTGTTGTGGAAAAGTCTTGAGATCACCAGAAAATGGTAAATAGATTTAGTGATGTACTTATAATTTCTTCAGGAATAGTTCTCCAGGCATCTTGAAGGACACTTTAAACTCTCTTTTGGATGTTGGCTGGTTTTTCTTTTGTTCTTTGTCAATAATATTGAAGTTCAGGCTCTGGGGAGGCCAGTCCATGACTGATTGTGTTTTACTGTGTGTTTATCTATCCACATATGTTTTTACCGGACTGGGAGTATATGTCAGATCAATGTCATGCTGAAAAATGCATTTGTTGTCTATCAGTTGCTTTCCACATGGTACTATGTGATAGATTAAAATCTTTCTGTACTTTCCTGCATTTATAATTCCATGCATTTTGACAAGATCTGGCTGAAATTCAGTGTGTAATTTGGCATACCTCAGCCTTTTCTCCCTGTTTCCCTTCCTTAACAATGGCTTCTTGACAGCCACTCTTCCACTGAGACCATTTCTGATGAGGGTTCAGTGAGCAGTAGATGGATCAGCTGAAGGCTCAGATGCATCTCTCAGGTCCTTGCTGGATTTTTGTAAAGACAAGGTTTGGCTACTTTCAACCAAAATATAAAGAAATGAGGGGTGTCTCAAGACTTTTGCACGGCCCTGTACATGTCTGTTGTTTTCCATCACACAATACTGTTCAAGGTCCAAGGTTCAAGGTTCAAGGTTCTTTATTTGTCACATGCATAGTTATGCAAGTATAACACACAGTGAAATGTAGCCTGACACGCTCCTCGACATGTGCAAAAATGGGGGCAGAACATTATATATATATATAGTATATACATTGGGTGAATGTGCAGTAGTAGCAGCAAGCAGGTGAATTCTGTACATTAATATGAATAGACATCTGACTATTTTACAGGATAGACAATATAAACATATTTAAAATTAAAGGAATTTGAAATGTACATTGTGCCTTGGTTTAGACTCTAAACCAGGACTCTCTTCCAGACACTCTAAACTTTAGAGTGTCTGGAAGAGAGTCCTGTCTCAGTCAATTATAGATGATGTGAGAGGGCGGGTGTGTGTGTTTAGGGCACGGATGGCTTGGGGATAGAAGCTCCTCTTGAGTCTCTCTGTCCTTGCCCGGAAGATGCGGAACCTTCTACCAGATTGCAGAAGTTGGAACAGTTTGTTGCCAGGATGGGACGGGTCCTTCAGTATCTGCGCTGCTCTAGTCCGGCATCTCCTGGTTTAGGTGTCCTGAAGCGGGGGGAGAACAATCCTGCAGCAGCGTTCTGCTGTACGGATCACTCTCTGGAGAGCTTTTTGGTCCTTCACACAGCTGTTCCCAAACCACGATGTCATGTTCTGTGTGAGGATGCTCTCCACAGCGCCTGTATAGAAAATCCTGAGGATCTTTGGAGAGACCCTGAACTTCCTCAGTTGTCGTAGGTGATACAGGCGCTGCCTAGCCTTTTTGGTCTGGACCTGAATGTGGGCAGCCCATGTCAGGTCTGAGGAGATGTGGACACCAAGATACTTGAAGGACTGCACCCTCTCCACTGGAGCTCCATTGATGATAATGGGCTTGTAGTCTCTGTGCTGACCCCTTCTGAAGTCCACCACCAGCTCCTTGGTCTTGCCGACGTTCAGCTGGAGGTGGTTGTCCTGGCACCATGATGCCAGATTCTTCACTTCATCCATGTAGGCCGCCTCATCGTTGTTGGAGATGGCACCCAACACCACTGTGTCGTCAGCAAACTTCACAATGGTGTTGGAGCCATGGGTGGCCACACAGTCTGAAGTGTAGAGGGAGTAGAGCAGTGGCGAGAGGACACATCCCTGAGGTGCTCCTGTGTTGATGGTGATGCTGTTAGAGACGCATCTACCCACCCTCACCACCTGAGTTCTGCCAGTGGGGAAGTCCAACACCCATGCACACAGACGGCTGTTAAGTCCCAGATCCCTGAGCTTTGTGAACAGTCTGCAGGGCACTATTGTGTTAAACGCTGAACTGTAATCAACAAACATAGTTACCCTGTTTCTTGTCCACGTGGCTGAGAGTGGTGTGTAGGATGTGGGCGATGGCATCCTCTGTGGATCTGTTGGATCTGTAGGCGAACTGCAGCGGATCTGTGGTGTCTGGGATGGAGGAGGAGATGATGTTCTTCAGCAGCCTCAAACACCTTCATTACTACTGCTGTGCAGTAAAGGGTTCAAATTAACACTGACCCAACAGCAAACCTGTTAGTCATAATGTCAAGTTTGTGGGATGTTGTCATTATTTGTTGTCTCATGCTCACTTTGTATGCATTTTCTAAATGTAAAAATAAAAAAGAACCAGTTGAATAACCAAGTTAAAGCTCCTATAAAATCCCCTTAATGCGGATGTTGAAACAGTTTTAAAGGTCTAGACTTACGTAAGTCTAACTTGGTTATCTGCTCTGGAATCTGTTAACACGTGATGTCTATAAGTATAATGTGCCAACCTCGCACAGAAAAACTGACCAAAAAGCTCACGAAATTCTCAAGAACTCGACAGTAACTTAGTGTGAATGTGAAAGATTTAAAGGTCTGATTGAGTTTCGAAGCTCTGCCTTCAGCTCTCTTTGCTTTGTCTTCAGGTGGTGCTGGGTCCTCTCATTGCCATTGCCCTGAAGATCTCTAACATTCACGAGAGGACAGGACGCCGTGGCCCAAATGTAATCACATGAGCAAGTGAAAAAAACCAACCAACCAAAAAACACTCACACTCATATGCAAACACATGAAAAATATCCTCAAAGCACCTGTTACTTTCTTGGTTTCATCTTTAAAATATCTCTGTAGTTTCAGCCTCATTTTTCATTTCTTTTTTGACTCAGATGCTTACCGCTGACATTTGTCTCTCAAAAATAAAGTTAAAGTCGCATACAGTGTTCTCTGTTCTTTATTGACGACTACCATTTAGTGGATCAACGTGGCAGGCGTAATTATTGTTGTGGATAAATAATGAAAAAAGGTCGACAGCGAACAGATTATGAGCGTGCAAACTCACATTTCAGATTGCTCGAACCTATCACAGCATGTTTTCAACTATTTGACCTTTTAAAAATCTGAACACTTTAGTTAACCTTCTGTTTAAACTTTAAAACAAAATTAAATATTAATTTGCATGTATGAGTTGAAATTTGCATCATATTTGCCTAAACCGAGGCTAGTACTGCACCATAATACATACAGTATAAAGGCATACTGTGGTATAAATATGTGTTAACTTTATTAAAGCCATAAAATTAAAACATATTTCTTCTATGAATACTTGATAAATAACCACAGTCATATTTCAAACCTACATAAGTTAAAAAGAAAAATGTACTCTCAACAGAGTTTTAGCTTTTATTCTTTAATTTAGGATTTGAAAATGTTGTATGATCATGTTTGAATTCATTATTTCTTTTTTTTTTTAATCCAAATAAAATATTTGTGTGTAATTCTTGTCCTTTTCATTTAGTCAGATGGCTTTAAGGACAAAAGAGGAAAGAGCGTGCTTTTAAGCATAAAGTGTGTTGAAGTTGTTGTGTTGAGACAAAAAAATGAAGAAGGCTGATCTTTATATGGCCTGAATGAGACACGCAGAACTCATAAACAGCCTGATTGCTGTCTTTATCAGTTGAGGATATGCCAGTGGATATCCGTAAGGATGTGTTCACTCAGCCAGCCAGACATTACCAGCCAGCCATAGCAGGTTATTGCCCCATACAACAGTTTTATAGCATCAGGTGTTATTTCTTAAGCTGGACGGGGATAGGGGGCACTTTATCAACTTTAGACAAGTTGCTAAAAACACAATTTAGTTAAAATTGTTTAAGCTTTAGCATATTATAGCCAAAAGCATGATTAGAAAAAAAAATACCATCAAAAAATACCACCAATAGTGTAATTTAAAAAATGGCAGCAACCACTCTTTTCCTCTTTATATTGTGTATAAAAATGGGTTAGCTGCAATGCTGCTGTTTGTGCTCGACCGGCCTTTTTATTGGGATAAAGTGCGCCGTCAGTTGTAGTCTTCATGTGTTGAAATACTTTATTAGGACATCTTATAGTGTCATACACAGAAAGCATGTGCACATTCAGCAAAGGCAGAAAACATGTAACAGTCAGACAGTATTTTCAGTCACAGTATATTGTTAGGTCACACTAGTTACATAGTTACAAGTCACATTATGGTACTCAAAAGATCAGACAATAATTTACAGTGCTAAATAATAATTTGTTAGGTCACCTGTCATATAAACAAAAATATTTCAAAAAACTTGTTTAAAACTAAAAATGATAGTTTTATTTATTAGGCAGGTCTTCAACTTTGAGCTGGCACGCTGGACTTCTCTGAGAAGTCCAAAATATTTTTTTATTCAGAAATACAAGAAAAAGAACTGTAATTTGGCATCTTAATTTAAAAAAAAGTTCTTTAATATTAAATTTTTGTAAAAGAGCAAATTTTACAATTTATGGATAACAGCAAAAATTAATTTCAAAATTAAAAATACAACTTTGATTAAAGTGCGTGCACACACTGGTAGCTTAACTTGCAGAAACATAAAAAATGGTCTGGGTAATTACAAACGCTATTCATTAAGGAAGCTGTGGCATAAACCTTACATTGGGTAATGGCATAGTAAATTTGTTAAAGACTGCAAATTAAAAACCACTCATCAATGCACTCTCCATTTTCTGTCCATCTCTGCAAGATGATCTTGCAATCAGCAGATTAGACCACTTCATCCATTTTTTTTAAAAAGACAGCAAAAAGTGGATGAAAGACTTTAAATTAATGCGTCTTATAAGAAATTCATATGAAATGCAAAAATTTTGTAGTGTAAAAAGTGTAAAAGTAGCCATGTTGTTCAGTGTTTCATCTACACGTTCCAATACTGTTAACTGAAAAGAGGTTTTCAGAATTTCTGTGAATAGCCCAGCTGAATAAAGGTTAAATAAGAACTTCTGATTAACAAACAGCAAATATTCATATAAATTATGGTGCACTGAGATTCAGAGGTAATTGATAACTCAATGTTATTCTGTTTGCAATAGGCAGGGCATTTGTTACTCACTGTAGTGTAAATATTGTTAGAAATGTAATAAAGACATTTTATTTCCATGAACAAACAGACGATAAAGACAGTGAGCTTACCCGTTTGCTATGCTGAGTAAAGCTGATTCAACTCTGACAATATATCAGGCTTCAAAGATTAACCTTTAAAAACTAGTTTATGCATTTTCTAATGCATAAATCATCCAACACAGCAGTGGTTGAATGAAGTGCAGATAAAAGTAAGTTCTCCTTGTTAAATGAAACCTCGTCCACCTGGAGTAATACAACCATGCTTATCGGTCACACCAAATAATTTTTGCAGCTTAAAACTGGGGCTCATTCTGGCCGTACCCGTGTAAAGACCCTCAGGCCTGTTAGACGACGGATGACAGACACTAGGTTGTAGATTCATGGCAGAAAGATGATGTCAGCACATCTCTGCTGTCCATCTTTTGGCACTTGAGCGATCCAGTGACATAAAAACATTTCCAGTTGTTCTGGAACTTTCTCACTCAGCTTGGTGTGGAAGTCATTCACTTCTGCAATCTGCATTCCTTTTTTTCTCTCAACCAGTCAGGCAAAAACTGTTCTTCCCTCAGTGTCCAGACAAGCGCTCCCTCAGCTCCTCTGCATCCATATGTCCCTGCTGAATACTTTCAACTTCACTGTATGGTGGAGGTTGCTCCCAGCTAAACCTGCAGTCTGGGGCCTCTGGGCTGTCCTGGCTGTACAACGGAGGAGCCAGGCTCATCAGCATGTCTGTGCTATCGACTATGACCATAAACCCAGGAGACGCATCAGGGCAGACTTGACTTTCTTGGGAATCTTCATATGAAGGAGGAAAAGAGCTCAGTCTGTAAGGGAAAATAGATAGATAGATAGATAGATAGATATTTGGTGTATTGTTTCATATATACATTTAATATAGGGGCTAATGTTATATGTACAATCATATGTACAATTTCTACTCAAAGAATTTTTATGGTACACAAACATTTTTTTCTGCATTTGTTTTTTGCATTGAATGCACACCTCTTACGAAAACACAGATTTACCTTTCAATAGTGAAGACCTGGATGTGTCGCTCGCGTCCAATTCTCTCGGTCTTTATGCCTGAGCAGAGGCCCCAGCAGACCCCAATGACCATAGCCAGGAGGCCACAGCCAATCATGATATACACAAAAATGACCCTCAGAGCCTTCTCATGCACGTTCTCCTGGGACACCAGGTAGATCCCGGTACACATCAACACAAGTCCCACAGAAGGCAGAAGAAAACAAAATAAGGACAACAACTGCTTCTTCACATTCATGGTCACTTGTTGCATTTTACTGCAGTCCTCTTTGTCTATTCTGTCCTGTGATTGAAAGACGCTCTTTCACAAGTAGCAATGAAGTATCTCTTCGGTACCTTTCAGGATGACATGAGTGTAGCCTTGCCAGTAGTAGAAAAATCCTGACTACGTTTGAGTACTGAACTGTAGCAGAGACTGTCAGCCTGCTAAAGCTGCCCTGCCTCTTCAGACATACGGGGAAGGGCCTGCCCTCCTCTCGGTTGTATATTAACACAGTATTATTCTAAGGTCAGAAGAATTAGAGCGATACTGCAAGGCAGACACACAGCCAGAGGATCGTCTTTTAGCTGAGCTCTGAAAAGACAACAACCAAAGCTTATTAGACAGGTATCAGCAGCGCATGTAGACAGGCTTGATTGGAGGAGAAGATGAAGACTCAGTGGTTACCTATTATGTAAAAATCTGAGTCACGAAGATGTGTAATGGTATAAACAAAAAAGAAAATGAAAAGCTACTTTTGTTCTTCTGAAACACCAGATAAAATAGTCCCAGCAAAATATCACAAAATAAAAGGAAGTCAAAGACAACAACAACCCTGTTTCTGAAACATTTTAAGGCTTTATAAGCTTAAGAAGGTTGTAAACCACTGATTTTCACTAGAACATAATGCATGTGCACACTTAGCAAACGTTCTAAAAAATATGATATATAAATACAAGTTAATTCTTCATAATTATCACATAATTATTGACTAACTAAGAGGTAGTGGATACAGCAGTTATTTCCTGATCCCTTTACATAGTCTACAAGTAAAAATGCACACAAAAAAGGACAGTACTCCTTCATATATTCTGCCTTTCTAAGTGCAGTGGCAGTTTTAAGTACCATTCTTAAGTTTATACCCCGCATGTATAGCATCAAGGACATTATTTAAAATGCCTGAAACACAAATACTGCTTAACTTTAAATGTTTTGGCTTAGTAAATATAGTTTTTTGTTTTTAAAAAATTACTATTTAACCTGCTCAATATTGGAGCCAAAAAATACTGGATACAGGCCAGTAGTTTAAGTGTTCTTTTTTGTTTTACTGTTTTGAACAAATGTAACAGTGGAATGAAACTGAAGAAAAAAAAGCTGTCTTTTAATAAAAATAAAGGTGGTTTGCCCACCCCTGATCTAGAGCTTGCACCACAGCCATGTTTTTGCAACAACTTGTTTGTATGTGACGATCGTGTCATGTATCAGCTTGTTAGTATGCTGGAATTAGAAAGTGATTAGCATGCACAGTGACTCCTATGAATCAGTAACAGGAATTCAGAATCCTGACACAGGGCCCGGCGCCCTGTGAGATTTCAAACTGAGGTATTTTTAGCAGCACAGAAACTTTACTCTGACCACTTTGGCTGAATTTGGAGATGACGACTAAAAAAAAAAAAAAAGAGTGTTTACCTCTCACACTATTGCAAATTGGCATGACCGATAGTATGAATAGGCTGACCTGCAAGACATAAATGACACGCAATTTGCCGTCTGTACATAGCAGACAGCCGGGAAATAATCAGGAACAAGTGCTGCTGTGTGTAATTTTCATCTGGGAATGCACCATTGCCCATGGGGATTTCAGTGTCTGTGCCATTACAACAGCTTGACTGTAGGTGAGAAATAATATCTCAGTGTACCTCCAACTTTCTTCTTCTGTGTGTGTACAGTGACACGAACAGGTATTTGCTCTCTTTCTGATTTCCTAGTTAGTTTTTTCCCCCTATTCCTCACATTTAGAAAAAATAACCCGAGTAAATACATTACACAGTTTTTAAATGATGATTTCATTTATTATGGAAAAAACAATGCTCACCACCATGGGAAAACTGATCATGCTAACCATGACAGCAAGAACTGCAATCAAGTGTTTGTGATAACTGGCAATGAGTCTTTCAGATCACTGTGGAGGATTTTTGGCCCACTCTTCTTTGCAGAATTGTTTTAATTCAGCCACATTGGAGGGTTTTCGAGCACGAATGTCCGATCTGGGTTTCAGATCATTGTCCATTGGTCTTTCGGGATTTTCTGGTAGGGAGCAGAATTCATGGTTCCATCAACTATAGAAAGTCATCCTCAAGCAGCAAAGCAGGCTCAGTCCGTCACACTACCCCCACCATGTTTTCTACTGTTGGCATGATGTTGTTTTTATGAAACGCTGTGTTAGTTTAACGTCAGATGTAACGGGACTCAAACCTTCCAAAAAGTTAAGCTTTTGTCTCGTCAGTCCACAATACGTTTTTCTTAAAGTCTTCCCCTTAAAAAAATAGATCACCATTTAAAAGCTGCATTTTGTATTTATTTAAAACTAAAAAATCAGGCAGGGGGCAAATGCTTTTTCACAGCACAATAACACCAACACAGCGTAACAGCTGTTTTGTTGCAAGGGCCCCTATCATTAACTGATTAGCTGATATTATCTGTTGTCATATTATGGCGGTTCCATGGTAACTACAGTAGCTTTTCACACATTCAGTTATCATTGATCCCTGTACCATTAACTTACAGTCGTATACGCAGCTATCTCTTTCACATGACTGTAAACATTCAGTTCACCCACATTTAAAGAAAGCCTACAGTACTTATCATTTATAATATACTTTCAGAACAGTAATTGAATGAAGGTTAATCCTAAAACAAAATTTATTCAGAAGACCTTTAGTAGTCATTTGTGGAGCTGCAACAAAATTCCTCAAAAAGATAATCTTTTTGATGCAGATCAAATAATATCACATCAGTGTCCGTCCTCTCCACCTATACTCCTATAGGTGGAGAGGACGGACACTGATGTGATATTATTTGATCTGATGACTTCAAAGGTCAAGGGAACTAAGTTATATCATTTTCATACTTATCAGGAAATTCAGTGATCCTTTCCAACCCTATACTGAAGCCTCTGTTTTTGTTGTTTCTTCCCTCCTCACCTTTTTGGTCACATACTAGAATTCCCACTGTTGATATTTTCCTTCAGTGCTCTCTTTTCTCTTTTTCTGCACTCTGATGCAGTTAAATGTACTGCATGTTTCTCATTTTAGCAGAGTGGTGGTATAACGAAGAACTGAACTGAGTAGTAAAGTTTGTCAAATACAGAGTAAATAAATATAGTTACGTTTCATCACATCAAGAGATTTTAGATATGCAAATATCTGATAAACCTCTCTCTCACACACACAGACACACACACACACACACACACACACAAGCACACACACCTTCTTTTAGATCTCATTATTGAGTGATAATAATAGACAGCGAGACAGAGAGCCATTAGTTGTGAGGGAAGGACTGAAGGGCCGGTTATTAATCAGATGGACTCTGATGAGGACCTGCCATCCCCTGTCATTAATCAGGGTCACGCTGCACACTCAGCAGTACACAACTGCGCTTTTTATACAGTTATTCGCTCAATCAATAATGTTATTATCAATAATAAGACTGTTTTGATGACCCTCTTGAAATACAAGAGGGTAGTTTATGCATACACAAAAAAAGGTGTGTACGAGATTGACAGTTTGTTGTAGACCAGTACCACAACAAGCCCACTGGGGGCACTGCTGTATTATTCTCTATTACCAGAGCCTGTGGCTACAGAGTGAAATCCCCGCAGCTCTGCTTGGTAATCTCAGGATAAAGAAAGGTTTGAAATAAATACATAAAAAAATCCCTTTCATCTACAAAAACAAATCTGATGGGTTCGTCATGTGGAGCAAATGTATGTCTTATTCCTTTAGTCACATATGTAACTTTAATATGACCCAGCTTGAAGCAGGATGAAGGCTCCAGCCTGCCTGTTTTCAATAACCATGTTGATGCTCTATCACACTGAGGATTGTGGCTAAATTTCTTTGCTATTTTGTCACAGATTATAAATCTCAGCGCAAAGTTAACGTCTTTACACTGTGAAACCATGCACTTCACTCTTTAGGGATGATGTAATTTTATCCTGTAGAAGATGCACGAAAGGAAAAAGTGAGCTAAAAGCTTCTTCTTAAGAAAATAGGACAAAAAGTGGGGGGAAAGGGGGAAGTAAAAAAAGGTAGGAAGGGAGGAGAGGAAGGTTTGAAGCTTTTTAAGTGACTCTTTTGCTTCTCTTTTAATGTCGGTCCTCAGCTGTTACACTGTGCTCTTAACCTGTAGTGTTTCACTGCTCTTTCCTGGAGTAACCGTATAAACCCGCACAGTAGTCTGAACCAGCCAAGGCAGGAGGGGATCAATGAGGAGATCGATAGGGTCCCTGAGAGTCCTAATAGCCCTGTTACTGCTCCCTGACTCCCTGCCTGACTGCCCGATATAGCAGCATGCTGGGAGGTGAGAAGTGTGTGTTTCTGTATATGTGTGTGTGTGTGTGGCATCCAGATCTTGTCTACCACCCCCTGTTGAGTCTGTACTTACACTTAGGACATGATATAACACAACAAGTTCTGTAATTGTGCCCATCGGTGGAGCTGATGGCTTTGTACGTGCTGGCTTTCTGCCTTGTAAGCTACAAGAAAGTAGTGCAATACAATAAATGCCATTCACACAAAAACAAAAAACTCTACGTTTGTGGTGTAACTATATCAGTTTTCAGGTATCTGTATTTTATTTTATGGGCCACTTTTCCAATCCCAGTACAGTCTCCTAAAGATTATATTATTGCAATGTATCCTATTTATAAAACAAAAAATGTGATGTGAATGTCAAGACCTTTATCCATGAGACTGTGTGCATCAGATTGCAGGCCTTTAATTAGTATTTCTTTTTTGCTGTAACCAAATCCTTTTACATAAATTTCAAAATGTGTACATTTACGTCTCTGTTACTGGCAAAAACATTTGGTCCCTGAATGTAATCCAGTCTTGCAGATGAGTCCAATAAAGACGCTCTTATTTGGCAGCATGCTTGGATTTCATACATGTTTGTCAGTTCACTTGGTTCACTTCTGTGGCTTCTCAGCCACAGAAAACAGCTGCTCGGTAAAGAGTTTCTAAGGTCTGAAAGATTATGTCTTGATGTATGCTTTAGAAGCTTGATGTGTGGAGGCTCAAAGATATACACTGTAGACAGGAAGGGCCTGATGAAACATGTTACTGAGTTGCACGATGGGAATTGCTGGGCCAGCTGTTTTGAAGCATGACTCATACTACTGACTAAAAGTTTGGAGATCTTCATCTCTGCCGTATTGATTTTGACCATTCTGTTTTATTATCTGTCTCTGGTGAGATTACAAAACTTTATAGCAGTATTTGCTGGAGGACCCCTTCAAAGATCAGGTCTGGTGTTATTATTTCTTGCTGTCAACAAGTTTTCCGAAAAGACTGAAGCCAGCAATGTCCAACTCTCTGTACTTTCTGGCTTCTCCGACTCCTCTGTTCAACTGATCCCTGCGGTTCCTATTAAAATCTTTAACACTGGTTCAGTAATCTCTTACAAAAAAAATATCCTTTAGTTTTAAGATTTTGTTTTCCAAGATGAGCAAATAATACATTTTCACATGGAATTAGCTGACACTTTATTAGGTAGACCTGTACAGCTGCTGATTAAGAAAAATAGCCAGTCACAGGGCAGCAAGTTAGCCATGCAGACACAGTTAAGACGACCTGAGGATGGTAGAGGAAGAGAGGTGATCCAAGTGAGTTGGATTTTCCTACACAGCCATCTCTAAGGTTTATCGAGAAAAACCTGACAACTGACAAGAAGGCAACAGTAACTCAAATAACCACTCGTTAAAAGCTATGCAGAAGAGCATCTCTGAATGTAAAACTCATCAAACCTTGAAGCAGATGAGCTACAGCAGCAGAGGACCACAACCAGTGCTGGTCTTTGATTTATTAGACTACCAGTACAAAGATCCACCAAACCAATCTGTCCAGCTCCATGGTGAGTGAATCAGTTTGCTTTTAATAGGTATTGGATGTTTCTGGTACAGAAAAAGTACACTTTAGATACACAGTTAAGTTTGAAGAAAAAGCAAATATTTTCATCCTCCTGTTTTGTTTTGTTTTTTAGGATTTTTTTTACTGTTTTTATAGTTTGCTGCCTTTCATAGCGTAATATGATGGCTATTTATATGACATACATTAACTTTATAAACTCGACCCACAACATCTGGCAAAATTAGAAACCTGCTGAAGCAATACAATATTATTCATTCAAATTTATGGCCATTTGGGGGCTTTCTCTTGCAGTTCTCTTAAACTGCACTAATACCAATTTATTCTCATAAATGGAAAGAACCTAATGGTTGAAACACAAGATTGTTTGCGACTTTGATGTGTAATGCTATTACAGATCTGATTATGTCTGCAGCTTCAAGCCAAATGACACATTTCCAGCTGGATAACACAATTCAGAAAAAGTTGGGATGCTGTGTAAAATCTGAATAGAGGGCCATGTTTACCACTGTTTGGCATTTCCTCAACTTTTAACAATAGTCTGTAAACATCTGGGAACTGAGGAGGCAGCTGCAATGCCTCATGTTTGTCTAATATAGTCCTGCGATTTCTTGGTTAGTTCTGGTCTGTAGGCACTCTAGTTCAACACCTGGATTCTTCTACCAAAAAAGCCATTCTATTAAACTAGATGCAGCATTAATATTACAGCTTTGTCTTGCTAAAATATGCAAGGCCGAGGTCACACAGAGATTTCTCCAGATTCTCTGAATCTTTTATTTACTGTAGATGATGAGATATTCAAACTCTTTGCAATTTGTAGAAGGTGTTACACCATTTTTTGCTGATTGGTGAACCTCTGAACCATTTTTACTTCTGAGAAACTCTTGCTCTTATTATACCTGCTTAATTTTAGTACAACTTACTTTTCCAGTCTGGTCCTAACTTTCCTATAATGAGTTGCTGCCATCACACTTAAAATGAGTTAATATTTTTCATGAAAATCTCCCAGTTTAAACACTTGATGTTTTCAGTGTTCTAAATAAGAGTTTATGACATTTGCAAATCACTGCGTTCTATTTTTATCTATATTTTACCCAGCATCTCAACATTTTCAGAATTGGGCTTGTAACTCTACTTCTGGCTCCGCCTGGTGTGCATTTGCATCCACAGAGGTTTCACTAGAGCAGAAGAATTTGTTTCTCTGTCTCTGATATTACAGAAAGATATCTGTAAGGCAAAACTTTTGCAAAACCCCTGAGAAATACTTCTGATTTGCAGCCTAGATGATGAAGTGTGCTGCAGTGTATGTGTCATCCAGTCCTTGTCTGTTACCCCCCTCTGTGCCTGCACTGATATTTACACCAAGATTCAGCACAGGTTCTCTCAGCGCGCCCACTCGAAAATGACTTGTGAAAAAGTGGAGTATATCAAGACTGCTGCTATCTGAACACCCTGCTGATTTCTCAGATTATCGAGCTTCACACTGGCAACTAAGTTTTGGTACTAAACATCTGCAGTGACACTGTTGGTGAGGAGAGGAACAATATCAACAGGAGTCCAAACTAAGTGTTTTATACAGTGCAAAATTCCAGGATTTTGTCATTTGCAAACTCAATGAGAGTGAGCATTTAGTTTAGTACCATGATTTCTTTGCAGCTGGGTCATTGCTGCATTTTCCCCTAAACATCAAAACCAGATGGAAGGAAAATAAGTATGTGGAAGCTGCTGCTTCTTGGGAAAATGCTCTACAAAATGCAGGCTGCACGCCCAAATACTACATTGCAGATAGTTACAATTGAGGTGCTGTGTATCTTTTGAAGAGCATGCGGTCTAAGTCAGTCAAAGGACTCGGAACAACAGGAGGTGGGTTTCCACTTTAGCATCAGAAGGAATATCCTCTTATTTAAAGTTATGTGGTGATCAGTAATTAAACCTACAGAATATATACAGCATGGCATCCCACACCCGCAGCAGGCAATGTGTCTCTGCAGCCCATTATAGCTCTCCACAAATAAACCCAGTGAGCCCAGTCGCACACCACATACATCACATACTGTGAATGTAGAGATCTAAAGTTCAAAGATTCGCAGTGGAGTCATGTTGGAGGCAGATGTTGCGCTATATATCCAGGGTTCCCTATATTACGTTCCTCCTGGGTAAGCCAAGAAGATGATAAGGCCAGGGCCGTCCTGCATAGGCCGGGGGGAGAGGTAATAATCGTAGCGTATAATTCAGGGTAATGAAGGCTCCGCCACGATAGATCAGCCATAAAGAATGATAGGGGAGGCAGACGGGAAGCTGCTCACGCATTTGACCTCCACTGGCATCCCTCCACCTCCTATAAATTTGTGCTGTGGTCTGACTCCAGGCAAGTGGAAGGGAAGGAGGAAAAGACAGGAAGGAGATAGACAGATGTGGAGAAAATAGAGGAGGGGGGGAGAAAAGAGATGAGTGACAGGCTAAATGAGAGAGAAGGACTGCTTGATTTAGCCTCAGCCAAGACACGGAGGTCAAATCTTTTCCTCTGATCTTTAGAGAAATATATTGTACATCTTGTGTCATTCGGGACTACTGGAGACAGAACAGTGCTCAATAATGTGTCAAGCAATGTTGGAGCTCCTGTGAGTGCAGAGAAAGAAAAAAGAAAGTCTCTTTCTTTTTATTTTTCGATTGATTGCAACAGTTTGTGAGGATTCTGTCGTCTATGAACGACTTATGAAAACATCCCCAAAAGTAAGCCATAGCATCTATTACAGTCTCCTAACCCTCTCCCAGCCAGTGCATCCCTACCCCTCTCTGTTTTGCCTCCAGTTCATCGGTATGCAGGGAGTGTGGTGGTATATTGTGGGCAGACTGGGCTGCGCTGCTCTCCTCTACATGTCTGCTAAATGACAGTAATTATTTTCCTGGGCTGCAGGCGACTCATGCATGTTTTATTTCCACCTCCACCTCCCCCATCTGCCTTCATGGCAATGCATGGCATACACTGTGGCGGAATGAAAGAAGGAGAAAAAAACCCACAGCAGATAATTTTATTTCTCTCCATACCGTCCGATGGGTCCCCACTGGGTTCTCTAGCCTCAGTTCTTTTAGCGAGGGGGCCCGGTCTTTTATGGTACCCAGGGAGTTTTTGCAGGGACTGACAGATGCTGTAAGCCTGGTCTCATGATGGTCTAGACACAGATAAAGACACCTAATAGTGGCTGCTGGTGCAGGCATTTTCCTTCAAAATGGCTACCATGCTTCAAATGGAGACCTTTATTTCATTAAAAAAAAAAAAAAACTAACCAAATGGTTTTTTGATCAAGCCTCTCATTACAACCAGTGGTAAGGCTACACTTCACTGTAACAGTGCCCTAAAGCAGCGGTCCCCAACCTTTTTTGCGCCACGGACCGGTTTATGCCCAACAATATTTTCACGGACCGGCCTTTAAAGTGTCGCGGATAAATACAACAAAATAAAAGCAGTACCGGTACCGAAAAAAAGAATATTTATTCATAACACACGTGAAAAGACCCAGGAAAACCGAATTAACGATAAAAACGATAACAAAATAACGCTGAAAACAGATAAAAACCCCGAAAACTATACATTTCACACCTGAGCCTCAACTCTCGCGGCCCGGTACCAAACGACTCACGGACCGGTACTGGTCCGAGGCCCAGGGGTTGGGGACCACTGCCCTAAAGTAGCCATAGTACTTATGATTAAAAAGAATGGGATTGTAAAACCATATGGTCTACATGGAAGACTGTGGTGTGGATGGGCGAGTGGATAAAACACAGGACCTTAACATCAAAAGCCAATGTTCATTACCTTTTCAAGCTGATAGTCCACGTTACTTTGACCATGGCCTTTTTGCATGTTAGTTGTCCTAACAATGACAACAAAGTCCCAAACCCTGATCCTCACCTGCACTCAACCTCTTTCTATGCCAAATATAGCCAAACAGAGATAGGAAAAATATCTGTGCTATATTTCTAGTAGAGGGCTGGGACACTTTTCATTGGCTGGTCCATTAGCTGTACTTAAAATAGCCCAAGCAGACTTTTTACATTGTGGGCTTGTGAGCATCTTTTAATATCTTTAGAATGACTACAAATCATGGAAACATTAAGGTTAAATGATTGGTTAATTTGAGTGATAGTATCCATATGTGATAGTATTTGTTGTTTTCTTTGCACAGAGCTGAATGAATACAGTCAGCTGGGACTACAAATGACATGTCAAAACCCAAAATGCTACCAATAACGTGGAAAAACTGGCTTGTTATTCATTCGCCATTTCATGATACTAGCTTGTCACATCAGGCGCAGGTGTTCCCAGGTGCTGGTAGTCGTATCCATCAGTGTACTTCCCAAACAACCTGGCCATACTGTATGTATTCAGCTGTGACTGAACAGTGAATCATTGTTGAAACAAAAGAAAACGAACCCTGTCAGAGTCCAGTCAAGGTTGCCTGATGAATGCATCCTATTAAATCCGGAGAAGGTTGTGTCTTCCCCCCCCCCCTTCATGGCACCATGTTGTGTGTCACACCATCCTGTGACATGCAGCTCGTTTGGCGCGACTCAGGGGATCTCTAATACCCCTGCAGCTTTCATAATGAACATGTGGCTTCTCTCTCTTGGGCACAATTTAGCGTAATTCATAAGCCGAGGACGGGGCATTAGCCAGATGGTGCTGTGGGTGGCATCCTTTCTCTGGCCATCCATTAGAACTGTGTTGGTGACAAAATTCCAATGTGAGGAGACAGACAAGGTATCCGCTTTCAGTACCCATCCAACTGTTTGTTTTGGTGTTTGTGCAGTGAGGTTGCAATAAGTGGATAACTGAGATCTCTTGAACGCCGGCTCTCTCAGGGGAGACAAGTTAAATTAGAGAAATGAATAAATTCAGGAATATATTTAGATACAGTGAAACTATGCTGAAATTTATGATCAGTTCCTAGCTAACCTACAAAATGTTCCTAAAAGAAAACTAAAGACTGCAAGCCACAGGGACTTAGAAAAAGCTGGAAATATAAATATATGCCCATTAATTTGTTATGTCTCACCTCTTTATTTACTGCAACTAAACAAAAAACGCATTAATCTTTCACTGACCCTTTTTGTCACAGGAATATCTGCATTCTCATAAAGACTTGCAACATTTCTCTCGTAAATATAAACAGCAAGCAAAGATCTGATTTGTAAAGCTGTGGAAATCAATCATTTCATATGAAAAATAGATCCAAAAAAAGTACAAAAAGATCACAAAAAGTGGTAGAGGTCACTCACAGCAATAAACATTGAGTCAGTATTCATTCAAATCTGTGTTTCCCATCCCTTCAGTTCTGATGGGGTTTTTATTTTTTTATGTTTTTTTAATCATTGTTCAATTTATTGTTTTGTTAAAATGGGGCATAACAAAATTCTGAATCACTTGCTGCTCTTAATGATTTGCAGGAATATGGTGGTGAATGGCAGATATACATCTCCCCTGCAGTCTGTTGTTAAGGTCAGGCAACAAAAAGACATTATTAGTCTAAGGTTCTGCAACCAAAATCCAATCTTTCCCTGAAAATTCAAGTGGTATGCTTTCAGTGAATATTTTAATTAATTCATCTTTATTTCAGACATTTAAAATCATTAAAAACATTAGAAAAGAGTTGTTTTACTTGCACCTTTACTTTTCAGATTCCAGATAAAAAGGATCGTACCTGTGTTTTATGATCTCAGAAGGGATCCCCGTCACCAAAGAAATACCATCCTCTTCCTCCTCACCTCACACCTCATCTCCTGAGCTGAAGTCACAGCTGTGATATGTGACAATGTGCATAAACATGCTTATTTATTAATGGTACTCATTGCAGTTACTTATTATCAACAGATTAGACATGCAACCCTCCAGTCTTCAAACTGCTGACAACGAGCTAGCTAAACATCAACAGCTGGTTATAAGCTAACTTATGCCATCTAATCTTAACCTTGAGTGTCCTACAGTCTGATAAACAGTCCGATGGCCTTCTCATACTGTATTGTATGAGAGTTTATTTGTGAAATGTCCAAGTCCAACAATGTCTGACCCATTTCAAGGAAAGTTTCACTAGTGCTGGCTAACAGACTAACAATAGCTAACAGAGGCTAACACCAACTGACAATAGCAAATAACAAAAGCAAAACGTTCAGGTTATCCTGAATAATTCTCCTCAGTATCGTTTTCACTGGTCAGAAATTAACTCATCAAATCGTACTGGACTCCTCACTCCAGACGAATAGAAGCAAGAGTTGTTTGTCCTACAGCAGCCACCATTGCCAGGATAAGAAAACAGAATAAAGTTCACTGCACTCTGCAATCTTTACATATTAGTATACATATTAGTATACTAATACATATTTACATATTAGTATACTAATATGTAAAGGTGAGAGTTCATACAGCTAAATTTACTTTGTGGATTCAGTTGCAAATTGAATGATATTAAAAGATTTAATTCTAGAAGATGGTGCATTACCTTTCCAAAACCAAATAACAGCCATACAAAGTTTGATGTTAGTAGAGAATACGGCAAAAAAAAAAAAAGTCAGATGAGAAGAGTTTGGTGGAGACCAAAATTGAGGTAAAAGCAAAGTGAACATTGAACTTACATCCTCCAAAGTCAACATGAATAATAATATATCTTTCTTGAAAACATTAGATATTTAAACTTTATAAAGCGTTTTTTGAAGAAAAGCCACCAACTCTCACTTTAATAACCTGAAAATGTCAGACCTAAATGAGAAACCTCTTGTACAGTTGCTGTAATAGCTCAAGGCAAAGATCTTTCTGGTGTATTTGACCCTTCTTAGATGTAAAAAGAACCACAGTGCTCTAAAATCCAGGCTCAGACTGTAGGGGAGACCGGGGATAGTTGTAACGTGGGTCAGTTGTAACACTTCCAATTTCTCCAATCAGGGCTAAGTTTCAAATGATGTGACTCATCCTGTGCATGCCCAACTCAGTTCTGCTATCACATGTGAAAAATCAGCACATTTTGTCAAACACAGACAATTTAACATGAAAAAAAGTAATTTGTATGCCAAAAAGTACGTTTTTCTACTTTATTTCAATTTCTAATAACATTATCTGCTTTGCAGTTAAACTCATCAAACTTAAATTGTGTTATTTGTATGTCTATGGGGATATATTCTGCGTAGGTCTTTAGTGCTAATGTTTTAGCCGTTGGCTGTAATGTTAGCTAGTTCGTGGCTATAGGAGTCTGGGTCAGTTGTAACAGCAACAGTCTGGGTTAGTTGTAACAATAATGCAGATGTTAAAACTTACCACACTATTACTTTAACTTATATTAAACAAGTTGGGGCAACGACATCAGCAGAGAGAGGTTCACTGGTCGCATTTGTATATGCAGTTAATGCCATTGGCAACACAATTCCTCCACTGTTTGTGTTCCCACACATACATTATGCAGACCACTGTGTCAGAGATGGACCAGTAGGAAGTACTGGTAGTGGAAATAAATCAAGATGGGTGCAAGAAACAGATTTCCTCATCTTTCTGAAGCACTTTGCAAACCACACAAAGGTAAGCCATGATAAAAAGTAATGGAATTGCGATGCTGGTGAACAACTACATTTTTTCAGCTTCATTGTTATATTCAAAATTGGTGCAAGAGTTGTAGGTTATAATGCCCACTGATCCAATGAGGCCAAACTCAAGGAAGACCAACCAAAATTAATGAAATATTCAGTTGCAGAAAATTCCATAACTTGTCTTTTTTTTGGGGGGGGGGGGGGGGGGGGGGGGGGGGTTGGAATATGTTCAAAAGCTAGATTTCTGCACATAGCTACATAAATGGATGTAAGTGCATTCATGTGTTGAATAAACAAAGATTACATGTTAATGTTTTGTTAGTACCCTTTTTTCATTGTGTTACATTTTACCCCAGGATATGTTACAACTAACCCAGACTATGGGGTTAATTGTAACATTTCACTCTTCGTGTTTGAGACCATACCATGCAATGGGTAATTGTGCTGCAGAGAAAATAGCTGCACTATTTAATAGCAGAGACATGTAAATACTTTGCATTACATTTTGAATCCACTACCTTAAAAGAGCTTCAATTTACAGACAGAAATGTCAAAAATGTTACAACTATCCCCGGTCTCCCCTACAATATCTCTGTTAAGATGATTAGAGTCCTGTGTTGCTCAGCCCATAACTGGGCTTGTCATTAATCTTGCATTTTACTAATTCATCAAATTTATCTGAACTTCTAGACTATGTTTGACATCAAATGAGTTTATAAATAATTGACAGGACAGCAGAACAACATTATATTTCAGTGGAAATGAAAAATAACATGTTCTAATATTCTAAATATAATGGGCACCTACAGGGTATATCAGAAATAAGGAAAAATGACACTGGAAGTACTATGTAAGTACCTACTTTTTATATGCACGTGCTGACTCAGATTGAGTGCTCGTTAAAAAATAATTGAGTACGTCTAGATTCTATTCTACTGAGTAGCTGACATTTTTAAGTGTAAATTATGACAATAGCTAAACGTTATACAGCTGAATGAAAAAAGAAAAGTCAAGCCTAATCTTTTAGCCAGGCTTAAATTGCTGGTGTAAGACCTGATTTCCTCATTAAAATTAAATAGCATTGTGATTAGTCTGGATTTAACATGGCATTGACGGTTGTGATGAAAGTGCTTTATACAGATAGCTATACAGTATCTTTTACAGGGTTATTTGGGCCTTAAACATATCAAATGTTACTCAAACCTGGTACCTCTTTAGCATTTAAAGTAACTTCTTGACATTAGCATGTCAGCTTTGAAATAATTCTATACATGCCATCTGGGTAAGCCCCAATGGGTTTTCTCAGTTCAAAAGTTCATTGACGTTTTCCAACGTTTCCAACGTTTTCCAACCCACGCTGTGATTGCTTACTAAGTGGGCTTGGTACATCTGTCTGTGTATTATTAGCTTAGTTAGACTGTTTGTTTATAAAGTGGTGTAGGTGAAGAGCAACGCTGTAAAATGAAAAAGTCAGTAAAAACACAGTACAACGTACTGTTTAAAAATAAAGTATAAAGAAAGAGAGAATTTTCCATGCAATTTTATTATTTATTTTTTATGTAGAGATAGTACATAAAAATGATTTTTATGTACTATCTCTAGAATATTTTTAATTCAGGTTGCTGGCTGCTAGGCATCCTAATAAGGTCATAGTATCTGATATAGGCACAAACCTTCAGGATGTATGTTTTGTCTACGTTTTAATGCTGAACTCCTGATCGTGTCAGAGTGCCAGTGTATTATAGTAATACACCAGACTGTATTATCCGGTGTGTTTTCAGCTTTGTGATCACGGACATCTTCTCCGTTCATTAACAACTCCTTTGAACACATATTGAAAGTTCCCATTGACAGCTACTAGATATAATTTCATCACTTCTTTTGCTTTGAAAGAGAAAACAGGCTGCGCCTCCTAAAAACGTTATTGCAATATTTAAGCTAAAAGTTTTAATCACATGTAAAATAATTTCTTTTAAATCCATTGTGCTGATGTTTAGAGGCATAATCAGTTCTCCCTCTTTTGGATGTATAGAAAAGCCCTCAGTTATTTCAGCTACTTCTATAGCGACAAACACGTAGGAGAGAATAGGTACACATATCAGTAACAAACATAAAGACATTTGTACGGTCACAAATGACACACACGTACATACACACACACTTTCTGATCAGCAACTCAGCCTTGCGTGGCTCTCACTTCGTCAGCGGAGGTGTCAGAGTCCCCATGGCAACTGTATAATGGGGCAGGCCTAATTCAATCCCAGGGGCGAATGGTGGGTCTGGCGGGGACGCAGAGGGAGAATTGGTCTAGGTCTGAAACCTATTCAAGTCAGGGCTGATGCACTTTAGCTGCTGCCTGCTCAGTCACCGAGGAGAAAACATTCTGTCGACAACTGCACCCAACTTTTGCATCTACTCTAAAAATCTTTGCTTTCCTCTCCCCTCGTCTTCCTTTCAGTCTGCCTCTAATTTATTTTATTTTTGAACTCCTCTGTTTATTCACTTACTTTTCACCAACTACGCTTCCTTGCCTTTCTCTTCCTCTTCACTTCCCCCTTTATCTTTCTCTTGCTTTGGTCTCTATTCAATCAATACCTCATACACTCTCAGTCCCCCCCCCCCCCGCCCCGCCCCCTCTCTGACATTCAGGAACCTGATAGGATTTCATTAGTACCTCTGGATCTTGTTGTATTATTGTTATCCCTCCCTGAAGTAGACAGGGATTAGCGCTGGGGCTGGAGACAACTTAAAGTAATAAGCTTGGATCCAGCAGTCCACATTCACACACACACACATATGCACACACACACTCATGCATGCACGACTGCGAGCAGGGAAAGGCTTCACATGCAAAAAAGGCAGAAGGTGGGGGCGTGGGCATCGCACTATTCCCATATTGTTACCATACCAAACCAATCACACAGCTTCATACATGCAGCCCAGAGAGAGAGAGCATGGCTCGCAGCTTGTTACTGAGGGAACTTACAGGGGGGAGAATAGTGTGTAACTCCTGTCACTGGTTCTGCATATAGAAAGGTCTGGAACTGGCCTGGGGCTATCTATGTTTGCAGGTGGGGGAGGGGAGGAAGGAAGTGGGTAGATTTGCATCCCTTTGACTCTATATCTCTAAGAACCGAGAGGAGAAGAGAGGCTGTGTGAAAACACACACACACACAAAAAACTATACAGAGAAAGCTGTTGGTAGGTAGGTGTTGCTGATTGGTGTTGTCAGGCTCAACTCATGCAAGCATTTAATCCAGTCTGATTTACATACTGTAGTGTTCACCACAGTTGCACTTGACGTAAAGTGTTTTTCAGTAATACAAGCCTGGCCACACTCATGAGAGGGAAAAATGTAGAGGCGAGGCAGCGCTGTTCACACAACTGTGCACAGGCTCAGAGACTGGCCATTACACTGACTTGAATAGATTTCTTGTGTGCATGAATGGCCCAGTGAGAAGTTAAAAAAAAAAAGTGTTTCCTCTCCATGGGTTCATATTGATATTCATAGTGCCTCTCCACACCGAGAGCACAAATGTCAGAGAAAACGGCCTTGATATATGCTCTAATTCTCTCCTCTTCCTGTCGCTCCATCCTTCTTTTTCTCTGTCTCTCTTCCCCTTTCTTTGTTCCCATTCGCCGGACACATGGTGCCTGCCGCTGCTGGATAGGGGGGGGAAAAAATGAAGATGAAGAAGCAGGAATGAACGGATGATGGAAGGAGTGGGAACATTATGCTGTTACTCATTTAGGCTTTTAATCAAGCACCAGTGAAATGTTAAAGCTATCTCTTCCTGTAAAGCCTGCCTCACCTTTATGTGGAGTTGTTCACTCTCTCAGCGCGCAACCCCAGATCCTCCGAGCGTGTTGCACATCCTATTAAATGTCACATTACCTAGAAGCTGAAACTCTCTTTGGCTCTGAGGATTTTTTTCCTGCAAGCCCAAAAGAATGTGGCTCAGATTCTTTCCCCTTGGCATCTTTATCAAAGTCTGCACATTTTTTCCCCCCATTGTGGTACCACGGAATATCCAATTCACATGCTTTGTGAGCATGGTGTCCTCTTACATGTGTGTCTTATGTCAGTGAAATATATATGAAGAGGAAAAGAGAAGTCAAGTGGGTTTCCCCCCATTTCCCGGCAATCGCTGTGATGTTATAAACACTTTCACGGAGATTTAGAGCCTTTTGGACAGGCATCCGGCAGAGCGTTGGAAAAAACTGTGAGAAATTAAGGAAAAGTATTCCTGGTGTGCTAACAGCTGGGGCACAGGTGCATAAATCTCTGTATATTTGTTAATTGTCTTTGGAAATCGCTGGATGACAGCACTTTTGGCTTATTTGTGTTGCTTTGGCTGCCAGGTAGGAACATTGTTGTTTTTTGTTATCAGTGTGACATTTTGTTTCAATATCCTGACGTCTTCCCAAAAAGCTACCTTAACAGCAACATGTTTGCTCTTAGGTGCTGGGAAAGTTTATCATTCGTGAGTCATGAAGTGCAATTCAGTAAAAATCATAAGGATAAAACAAACACCAGATGAGGCCCTGCAGAGCAGTTGCATATTCCAGGGCACAGCTTCCCCCAATCTGGTGGTAGTTCAAATGACATTTGGCTGACTTGTTATACATAGCTCAATATATTCCAATAGCTTATAATGATTACCGATATTGGAACCAATAAAACATTTGTGGGCCAGAAATTGTGAAAGAATAAAATTAAATGATGTGTGTAACTTTGTTCTAACATTTTATGTCCCTCAGAGGCTCGTTCCGTTCTGCCTGAAAACGGCGGGAATGTCAAAAGAGGTAAAAAAGATGGCACCGCAGTGTGTGCTCAGGGTGTAAGTTATGGCTGTAACTTTCTCACTCTGTCAGGCGCTTTAACCGTCTGTCCTGGAGGACACATTAACTTGGTATCCTTAAATAAAGTCCTTTAAATAAAGCTGGGGGAGTTAAATAATGAGAAAGCTGCTCCCACTGTCCTTTCTGCTTTTAAATGAACCTCTGCCTTTCTTATTAATGTCCCCTTATCGCTCATCATGGCCGCTGACCCACTGCTGTAACCCCTTCCCACTCAACCACATGAGAAGCTCCGGCAAGTGGTCGGCACAGAAGTAATTGAGGGCAATTTTCAAATTAAAATTTAAACCCCTCGTCCATCTTTGCGCGATGGGAGAGGGGTGGTGGATGAGAGGGGGTTTTGGGGGGGGAGGTGGTGGCTGATGACTTGATCAGGTTTTGCGAGCCGGGCAGGTACTCAGGCTGGGAGAGGTGGGATGATGAACGAGGGACATTAATCTCTGTGACAGAGAGAGAGGAGTTAGCAGCGGTGATAGCAGCGCTAACGGCTTTAATTAGCATTTAATCAGATGCCTCGGGGCCGATGGAGGGGGAGAGAGGAGATCAAAATCCAACGGCCTTCTGTAAGAAGAGGAGGAAAGGAAGTCAGTCCCTGTGGTAGCGCGGCCGATGCTGAAGGCTGTGCTGAAGAACACATGTCTGTGATCCTCTTTTTGTACTCCTGTAATGATGGCAAGCTCAGTGCACCACAAAGGCCCCAGACCCTGTGCAGAATAACGTAGTAAGTAGGAATACAGAATGCACTCTCATATACTGTAAATGCTCAGCCTGTGAGCTTTTCCTAGACAGATGCTGGAAGTGCTGAAAAGATCACAAAAAGCGTGCTATTTGCAGAGATATTAAAGATACAAGGATCAAATTCTGGGGGTCTAAAAGCATTTTCATATATTCTTCTGCAAGAATGTGCTTTAAGTCACAGATATACAAGCAAATAAAGATAATAAAGACTTGTTTTTTTGCATAACTTTAGGTGACTTGCAGTCTTTCAAGGGCTGGATGGGTGTGAAGCTCAGTTTTCCAATAATGCTAATAAGCATCGAAAAGCCAATAAAATGTAAGAAAAATCAAAGATCAAGAAACATTTCAGTAAGAAACATCCAGCCATTGCTTTTGCGGGTCACTTTTAGATCCTGGAAGAGTTCTGTGAGTTGAATTGTGGGTTTTGTTGCCAGAGCAATGAAGGTTTTTGAAGCTGCTGCAACTCCTGTTCACAAGGGTCTTACAGTGTTCAGAGCCATCTGCAATTGTAAACGATAAAACATTTCTGTGATCCACAAAAGTCAACTATGTGCCTGCAAGGATAAAATGTGAGGCCAATGGAAAAAAACAAAGCAATGCCTGTTAAACCTAATAATATCACAGTATCTTTTCAACATCTAAACAGTGCACTCAAACATATGTGAAAATTCCACGTAAAAGATATAGACATAAAGTAGGGGTGCAACGATACTCGTATCGATATTGAACCGTTCGATACAGTGCTTTCGGTTCGGTACGCATATGTATCGAACAATACAAAATTTTTAATTTATTTTATCAACTTTTCTTCTGACGATGCTGTCTGTGTTGAACGCTCAGTGGATCTGCGCTCGACAGTGCAGCCTAGCCGGAGTAGTCGAACGCAGATTCACTGAGCGCAGGGCAAGCTAGCGAGAGAGAAGTTAAGCTGTCGTTGCAACATGGCAAATTGAGCCTCCCCCACCCTCATTCAGATCTGGCGTTTGGAACTATTTTGGTTTTCATGTGACGTATGACCCTGAAGGTGCGTTATGGCGCGTTATGGACAAAAGTAAAACAGTATGTTGGATGTGCCACGCAATGCTCAATTGGTGGGAACTAGTGTGTTAGCGCAGTTTGCTCGTTAACGTGTTGGCCGTCCAGCCCCACCACGGTGCGATCCGCGGTAGCTCGTTAACGGAGATTTGCTGTGTTGTGGCGTTAACGTCATTTCAACGAGATTAACGCTGACAGCACTAGTGGGAACACAACGAATATGACTGCACATTTACTCCGACATCATCCTAGTGCAAAGACAAGTGGAAGCAGACAAAAACAATCAAAGGAAAATAACTTCGTTTTGAGCTGCCCAACACGTGCCATTAGAGATGCTTTAGTGTACTTTTGAAGTGGTTCTCTAGGCTTTTCGTAAGGTGGCACAGTGCTACAGTGGCTAGCATTGGTGTCTCACAACAAGAAGTTTCTGGATTCAAATCCAGGCTAGGGCCTTTATGCGTTTTGGCTCACTCCCAAGGTCCAAAGCCATGGGTGCTAGGTTAAAGGGTAACCTGTCCAGGTCTATGACAACTGGAGCGACCTGTGAGCATGAATTGGATAAGAACTAAGAAAACAGACAGTGGTTGAAAAAGCTGTTTAAACAGCTGGTTCTAAAATCGTCCCATAGGTGCTCAGTTGGGTTGCGATACAACTGAAAAGCCTATAAAACTGTTATCAAACTCATTAAAACGGAAACCATACAAGCATTGAAACTTTCGTGCTTTTTGGATAGATGTACTCAGATCAGAACGCAAATAATTAATCATAGGAAATATGTGATTGCCCAGAAAAACTTTGCAATAATTTGCAGTGACTGTTAACTCTAAAGCAGGAGGGAGTAATTCATTTTCCCAAAGGACATGAGAAACTGGGACTGTTGTGTGGAGTGTGCACCAATACACTGAACCTAATTCAATTTACTTTAATTCAGCTGTATTTATATAGCACCAAACAGCAGTCACCTCAACATGGTTTATATTGTAAGACAAGGCGCTACAGTAAAATAAAAACAAAAAACAACAATTGAACATCTACAATGACTGTTGGGGGTGAGCGGAGGAAGACAGGGCAAGAGACACACTGTGGAATAGAGCCAGTTGTATTAAATATGAATGTATGTCTTATTGGTGCAGCCCAGGTTTTTATGTGGCCTGTTGGAAAAATGAATTGCCCACCCCTCATCTAAAGGGACAACTGGAGGTTGTTCATGGTTTTCCCTTTATTTTGTCACTTGTCTGCTGGACAACAGGTAAGAAACTTTTTCCTACAAGACCGGGATGATTTATGAGCAACTCATGGTGTAACATGCTGCTGTCAGTGTTCTCTACTGGGAAGCTGTACAGAAGCATCCTTGTCTGCAGGTTACGACTTCAATATAAAGTGTACAATTTTTTGCTTGGCAGCGATCGCCCGCAACTATAAGCTGTCTTGCACAGCACATTTAAAACTCAGAAACAGTTGAGGTTTGACTTTCTATAGGTGAAAATATAAAGCATATTGAATTTACCATCTGACAAAAAAAAAAAAGCCACGGCCTTGTCAAAGTCTTGATGTGTTGTGAAGTCGTGATGTGTGTGAGAGAGAGAGGGGGAGAAAGACAGAATTAATACCCTAGATGGGATTTTTGATGTTGATGGTGAGGAAGAGGGCTTTTGGCATAAAAGGGGCCAGCGTGTGATCATGATGTCATTAGAAGTATACAGTGAGACAGACTGGAGGAGGCTGCTGTAACGTGCTACACCCAAGGGACGTCATTACCAGCTGAAACTGAGCAGGGACCCGAGCACAGGTCAGGCACACAGGAAGCGTGTATCTCCTACAAACGCATGCAAGCAAGTGTATTCTTCCTCGCATGTGTACACACTTGCATGAGTGCGTTTTTCCTTCAGCGCACACACCATTTCTCACAGGATGGCATCCATAAGATAACAAATGGACAGTGCTGTCTGGCCTCTGACAGCAGACCGGTGCTTTTGTTGGCGAACCAGACGAATTCCTCAATATCTAAGTGGACACCTCTACAGACAAATGCACCTCATTAATGAGCGCACACAGATGGACAACACACACACAAACACACACACACACACATGCGGACTGCAAGCTCGTGCTGTGCTAAGTTGCAGTGTGTATACCAGTGTAGCCGTCTGCGCTTCATTACTGTTCACACACAGACAGTTGCAGTGTTTTTGTGTCAATGTTTAATGAGGGGCTGGGAGTCTGGGGACCTTACTGCTGTCAGGAGCTCCTGTAGTCTGGAGCTACCACCTGTTCCCATCCGCTCCCTAAAGACCTTAACACACACACACACACACACGTGCACACATATGCACATTAAAATACATGCAGGCACGCAGAGGCACGCAAACAAGGAGCAGCACACACCAAAACATGCCTGCACAAACGCACATACTTGACAAACTGCATACACTGATTTAGTCATTCTGTGGCACCACTGTCAGTGTTGGATACATGTAAACAGGTTATTGTGGTTGGCTGAGCCTGGCTGCCTGACAGAAGCTACAAAGACCATGGGAATATCAATTGATACATTTCACATTCTTCGTCAGCTCGCCCGGGATGACAGCGTGAAAGCTGCTGCCAGCGAGAGTGATCCCTCTCTGCCTTTTTCTGACATCGCCGTTTGATGGAGATCTGAACCGTCCTGACTGATCGTCTCTCGCCGATACGCCGAGCAGCGCGCGCCGTCATGCTCAGGGACCGCGTCACATAATGATCTACGACAGACCTTCTCAGACAAAAGTGCAGCTGTAAAACATATAAAAAATTAAATAAATAGATAAAAGAAATGCTTCCCGTTTTTGGCAGGGTGTAAGTATAAAAGAAAAAAAAAAATCAACTTTGAGAGGAAATAAATATACATTTCAAAAAACTAACTTTTATTAAAACAAAAAAAACAAAAAACAAAAGAATCAATTATTGACTCATTAACAAGATTATAAAACAGTGATTTAGTTACATAAATAAATTGATATCGGTGTATCAAATCTTAATTTCATAAGCATGTATACATGGGTCATTGTAATAAATAAAATGGGAGAGCAGAACATTCCTACACGAACAAAATCAACAAAAAACAAACAAACAAAAAAAACAAGAAAATTAAAATAAAATAAAACAAACAGCTAGAAAGACTCAGAGGAAATTGTTTCTGAAGAGAACAAGAGACACTGGACAACTTTTCCACCAAACACACGTGAGGAATTGCTTTGTTAAAGCATCAGTTACACAGCCATTCACTTACTAATTAAGGACACTAAAGCTGGGACCAAGGTTGGTTGTCTCTCCCCTCTTAGAACGCGTTTGGTTGTTAGATAGATCTTCTGTTTGGTTACTTTAAAGCGTTAAGACAAGGCAAGAGAAAAGGCTGCTTTTATCTTTAATCAACACAAGATAGAAAAAAGACGCAGAGAAAATGAGATATTAAAAAAAAAAGAGAAGAAGAAGGAGAGAGAGAGAGAGAGAGAAGGTAAAAAGGCAGGTAATGATGGGACAGCTTGAACTTTGCAGTGGAGACACTGGAAAATCTGCAGGGAATGAAGGAGAGAGCTGAGGACACTCATTTGTCCATGTGCAGAATTGTCGAGTTTGATGACTAATAAGTTACTTGCGCGGTTATTATATATTACTGGAACATGAGGCAGGTTCTCAGCAAAATATGTCCTTTTAAATGTACGACTGTAAGGCTGGACACATAATACACGCTCTGTTCGCCAATTAGCTCCTGTATAAAGCACATTATAGTATTTTTCCAATAGGATCCCATGGAAATCTAGGCTACTACAACAGCTTACATGCATAACTAAGTATGAAATCACGTATCGTGTTTTTAAACATTTATCCGCCACTGGCGTGGAGTAGTCTGCCTCTCTTCCCATTCTACACGTCACTCAGCGGAACAACATTTCTGACAGGATCCAGCGTCTCGTGCGTGAACACATGCGAGTCCAAAAAGCTGTCAACAAGGTCAGTCGAGTCCTTCTGATATGTTCTGTTTTGTTGTTGTTGTTTTTTTACAAAAGAGTGGAGGGGAGGGAGGAAAGCCCACACCCTCAAAAAAAGAAAAGAAAAAAAAGGGCAAAAAGGGAGAAAGAGATGAAGAGCGAGAGAGGGAGAGAGAGCAAACTACAGCGGCTTCAAGTATTTCACATTACATAGAATACTCTGTATAAATTAGTTAACATATACTTTCAGATCCTCCATATTCAGACATATACTATGGCATATATACAGAGTACAATAAATGCTCGCTCATGTTGTGTCGTGTTTTTGTCTTTTTTTTTCTCCTTTCTTTCTTTTTCTCCTCGAAGTTCAGTTGTTCGTATGTTCCGCCTTTTTTTGTTGTTGTTTCTTCCTGTGTAGAGAAATCCCTGAGAACGTTCTGGCTGACAATTACTGAAGGTTCCACACAATCAACTATAACAGTAGAAAGTCTAATTTCTATGATTCACATGCACAGAGGGAGGTGACACTGGCCGAGTCGGAAAACACCACGATGATGGCGGCTGTATATAGATGAGAGTGGACTGATATACTGACACATGTTGTGTGTGTGTGTGTGTGTGTGTGTGTGTGTGTGTGTGTGTGTGTGTGTGTGTGTGTGTGTGTGTGTGTGTGTGTGTGTGTGTGTGTGCGCGCGTGTGTGTTGAAGCTTTTTGGAGAGGGGGGTGCAAGTACCGATGCCAGAGCAATGACGTACAGCAGAGCCAAGGGCAGAAACACTTAGCGGGAATCTGAAGCTTCCTCATAACCTCGGTCTCACTGATGAATCCCCCTGTTTAATTAACACTGTCAGCTATCATAGACGATAACAATCACGATAGCAAATAAAAAAAGAAGAAAAAATATATCTGGGAGCAGTTCAATACCGTATCATGAGGTAGTCGTCTGCCTCTGGGGTTCTGCTTCAGCTTGAAGTAGTTGAAGCTATAACAAGAATACTCATTATCTTTGTCTATAGCGCCTGCATTACGGTCTTCTGTCTGGAACAGGTACTCATTATGGAGGTGGGTGAGATTATAACAATATCAACAACACAAGTTAGCTGAGAGCATTGTTGTGTATAATGAAACTAATGCCTGGAACCCAGAGAAAACTAATGGCTGCTCCAGTGCTGCTGCTTCTGCTGCTACTGCTGCTGTGTCTGGAGAAAATGCTGATGGCAGCTTTTCTTTCAGTGCTAACCCAAGCTGTGCCGAGCCGAGCTAAGCTGTGCAGTGCTGGCCAGCGCCCGCCGGTGAGGGCGTGGACAGAGGGAGGTGCTCTGTGTGTTTTGAGTGTGTTTTTTTAAAGCCTTAGTTTCTCTTTGAGGATACCAAGTTTTCTTTTTTTTTTTGTTGTGTTTTTTTCCTCTTTTTTTTTCTTTTTTAACATGAGCGCCATTGTAGAAGGGCTTCAGCCACTTGACAACATGTAACTCAATATACACTGAAACGGGAGGGGAGGGGGGGGGGGGGGGGGGGGGGGGAGAGATGCTTTAAATCATTAGAGGAACGGAAAGGAACGTAAAGGAAAAAAAAGCCGTTTCGCTTTCGTTTTCGTCTCGCACACATGTAGAGAAATACACACAACATTCACAATGTGACAAATTTCCTCTCTTCTGAAAAATAAAAACACTTCTGTACACATAGTAGTAATAATATTATTATTAATAATAATAATAGTAATAATGTTTATGACAATAACAACAGCAAGAACAATAATACCGCGTGTGGCTCTGTTGATTTTTTTGTCATCTTTTCCTTTCTCTTTTTTGCTTCATTCTACAAGTCGCATCCCTCTTTTTTTTACTTGTCTATTTTTAATCAGTCCAAAAAGAAGTTCAAAAGGCAGACTCAAGTTAATAGAAAAGTACTAGAGTGGGAGGAGGGCGGGGAGGGGCGGGCTTTTTCACCACCTCCCCTTCGGCCTCGCCCTCAGCCGAACCTCTCCCTCACTAGCATCATTAGTTTCTTTTTGCCCTTGTAGATCTGTTTCAGGTTGTCTATGAATTGGGTGAACTGAATGTGTCCGTCGTGAGCCATCATGAAAGTCTCCCGGGCCTTCCCCAGGAACTCGATGAACTCGCTATAGTGGCGCGGGCTGATGTGCGTGAGCCGTGAGTGTGTGGTGTTGATGTAGGCCCCAATGGTTGCGTCCAGCAGCTGCCTGAGCGGCGCTTTGTCCAGCGACATCAGCTTCCCAGAATTCCTGCGGCTGTGCAGCGCCGACACCATGCCCGGCGTGGTCAGCGTGCACCGCCGCAAAATGTCAGACAGCACAGTGGCGCACTTGACGCTCTTGACCACCAGGGGGATTACGGCCGCTAGCTCGTTCTTCCCCAGCGAGTGGCTGAGCGCGCAGGCCCACAGCACATCGTTGATGGCCGGGTGCGTGTCCTGGTTGTAACTGAGGTTCAGGTGGGCCATCGCTAACGTCGCCAGCTTGTACGCTCTCATTGGATACCCACGGTGTTCCATGTAGCGCGCAATAGTGAACAGCTGCGTGTAGCTCATTCCTGTCGCCGCCGCGTCCAGTACAATCTGGTAGGCTGTCTCAAAGGCAATGTGGTCCTTTTCGCAGAGCGTGAGAGCGGAGAGGGCGCAGTTCTGGGGGTCCTTCATGGCACACTGTAGGGCGAGGGTGCGAGCAGATGAAGCCAGGTTCTCCTGCTGGTGGCAGTCCAGGTGCAGGCGGACGATAGTGCTGTTGGACATGACAGTGGTGGCCACGATACTGGTGGCTTCCGTGGGGGTGAAGAGGGTGAACCAGCTCTGCATGATGCTATCCAGTGCGTACACACCTGGGGCACACATCGAGGCATGAATAGATGTGAAGAGAGATATAGAGCAGAAGCTAATAATAATCCTTAAAACAGCTGAAAAACACCAATTTAAGCGGAGAGCGTGGCTTACCAACTTCAGTGGCACATGTGACTAACCAGCGAACCATCTCTCTCCTCCTCCAGTTTAATGTGGACAGAGTTATTCTCATCACCTGAGGAAGGTGAAAAATGATGGAGCAGGAGGGAATGAAAGGTGAGTTACTGATCAGACATGTAAAGCATTAAAATGCACAGGGAAGATGAGCTATATCTACCATTACCGCTGAAGAGTATTATAAATATTCCTGTAACCAGTTCAACTGTAACTTCAACGACGCACTAGAACTGTGGCGGAAAAGACTGTGGTACATTTTGCAACAGCCTTGGGGGGAAAGGCCCACAGGAAAACCATCAAAGTGAATACCTTTACAAATATATAATCCAAGGTAAATCTATAAATAATTTATTAAAGTCTGCAAAGGCGAATAAGGTGAAAAAACATAATGAACAATATTGTGACATTTACCAAGCATCACCTCTCAAAAGCTCATTCTCCTCCCTGAGGTGCACAAAATAAAGGCCCCTTAGAAAATAGCATTGCAGTGCTGTTCCATCTAGAATTAAATATTCAGGAAACCAAAGGATCCACAGATACAGATCTGTTACAATATCTTTTCTGATTCCTCTACACTCGTCATATAATGGAGCTATTTTACAGGATTAAGAGCACCCTATAGTGTAAATGCCGTTTCCAGGTAATCTTCTTGTATTCCAAGACAATAATGTCAAATTCTGTTTCATGAACATCAGGGTAAAATCCTTTTACTGACCCAAGATAACTAAACCCTTGTGATGTACAGGGTTAATGTCATCCTCCAGAGCTACAAGCTTTTCTTGTAAGAAAATGATCCAATATATCTCTACTCAAAGATACAAGTGAACAGCGGCTTGGTATAAGTAGAATATTACCTTCACATACACATGTGGATGTATTATTAGGCTTTTTTTTTTTAAACAAAGGTGTGCCATGGAAATTTACAACCTGACTTCCACTAAAAGGTGAAAATAAATTCACAGAAGTACACTTAAAAAAAAAAAAAAAAAAAAAAAAAGCATACCTGCAGTCCTAACTCCAGAGAGACTTTGAGAAGTGTTATATCAGGCAGGCTGTCCATGAGCGTGGCAATCTTAAACGCGTCCTGCGCCAGTTTGAAGATGTGAGACGAGGAGTGAATGTTTTTCTGGATGGACTCCAGGACCGTCTCCAGCCTGCGACTGTCGCCTGTGGTACAAACACAGAAATAGTTTATAATTGCACAGAAATTACTGCTACCCCTACCTGTATACATGCAAACGCATGTGTTGTGTTACTAATAGTACGTCAACATTAGGAAAGTTAATGGCGGGATCTGTAATTGTGCAAATATCTGTGCACCTTTGGCAGCAGTGAGCATGGTAGAGGCCAGCTCACACTGCTGGGACTCTATGTGGCTCAGGGTGAACCAGCGCGGGTAGCGGTTGGGCACTACGGACACGATGTGGTGAGGTCGCGACAGGTCACCGGATGATGCCGTCGACTCCAACACCGGCAACCTGACGGAGAAACAGACCCACAGCACAATTATTAAAGATATTCTGTGGAGAATTATGTACTTCAATTAAATACATAAATATTAAGTAGAGTCTTGAGTCTTGAGCCACCCCTTATTTCTTTATAGTTTGCTTTCAAGAAGCCAGACTTTTCTAAAGTGGTCTTGAGCAATATTTCTCCAGGTCTCCAAGTTTTTCTTTGGACACTGGCTGCTTTTTCACTCAGATTTAGTCCATCCTTATACCTGAATATATTTAGAGGAAACTAAGCAAAGAGCAGTATTTTTGTAGCAACAAAATAATTTGCAAAAAAAAAAGTGTCAAAGGAGTACAGTATGCCTTTAAAAATGATGAGGAAACCAGACAAGTGGAGAACAATGGAAGAAGCAGTAGATGAACACTATCATCACTGACACGAGACCCAGAGGTGGGTTTTGGGCAGTCACCCAGTCAAGAAGCAAGTCTTAAGGAAAGGAAACAGGGAGAAGAAGTGGAAGAAGAAGTGGACTGAAAAATCAGTGGCAACAGGTTTTATAGAGCGATGAGTTTCAAATCATTAATGGTATATATGGAGGACAACAGTGTCTACAGCCATCCGTAAAACATGTACGAGGCTCTGTCATGATTTGGGGCTGCATTTCAGCCAGTGGTGCTGGGGATCTTATCAAAAATGGTGAAATTATGAACATAGAAAAGTACCATCAGGTTTTAATCCTCCATGCAATACCATCTGGAAAGCCTGTAACTGACAACAGCTTTACTTTTCAGCATGACGATGATCCCAAACACGCTGCCAATGCAATAACAGCATGCATGGAATGAAAAACAAACAATGGGAAACTATCAGTCATGGACTGACCTCCCCAGAGCCCGGACCTTTACTGAAACAGTGTAGGATCATCTTGACAGAAAACGGACCAAAAGACAGCCAACATCCAAAGAGGAGCTTGGAATGTCCTTCAAGAAGTCTGGAGAACTAAGTGTATTTCAGTTAATTAAGAATATTAAACTCAAAAACACTAAATTAAAGAACTACAAGAGTGAAGAGAAATTAGACAACAAAGGTCCGTGAATCATCATCAATGAAACCCCTTTTTTCCTCCATACTGTAACAAGCAAACAGAATACTGTACTGAGAGAAAAAAAAGGGCTTCATTATGAATGCCTGAAAGTCACTTCAAAATCAAAATGACTTCAGTCGACACAGGGGGATTACAGTTAGCCTCTCCCAGCAATTTACTTTCAACCTAGTATTTAATCACCTAGAAACCATGGTATAATTAGTATTTTCTTCACTCTAATTGGTCATAATGAAGTCAGAGCCGTGCAACACCTGCTAGTGGATGGAGGAGCTTCACTAGTTTCTGTCTCTCATTATAATAATACTGACAGGGCCAAGTCTTCACAAGAGCCACGAGCACAACACAGTTACCACTGTGGCCGGCTCATCTCCTATTCTGCTTCACTTCTCTTCCCTCCCACCTCAGTTTCAAAGGTCTTCTTTCCTTCAGAAGACAGCGCAACCTGGCCTTCTCTCAGCCAATCACAAAGCTAATTGAGTCCATGGGGAAATTAAGGAATTCACCTTCTAGCCCCGTAAGGCTGGACACACATCAAACAAATACCAACACACATCAATGAAAAAACCCAGAGCATACACACGCACGCGCGCACACACAAGATCAGATACACACACACACACACACACACACACACACACCTGCCCTTTTGAAAACACATCAAAGCAGCCCAGTAAAAGCAATGTAATGCTAAATGCCAGTTTCAATTTCAGAGCAAGGTGCATGTGATACCGCTGCCACCCGAGTAAAGGCATGTACAAAAACAGCCTCGTCTTCGCTCCGTTTCGCCCAAGAGGGCACCGGCGGAGCTCGTTTCTCAGAGACAGAAGGTGTCAAAAACCCAGTTGAGATGCACGCAAGTGTGAACGCTGACACTTGGTGCAAAATGGAGATGTTTGGAAGCCCTAGCAACAGCCGGATTCATTCCACACAAAGCTTAAGAGCTGCTAAAAGCTTTTGCCACACTGGGACCTTCTGGAAGATTCCTGGGGTGCAGCAAAGCAAAGCAAAAAAAAAAAAAAAAAAATGCCTTGGATAAAGATGGAGGCCTCATCAACATTCCTGCTTTTGTTTGGTGTTCACCAGAGAGCCGAGTACTTGCATCGGATGGGTGCTTAAGGACCTGGATTTGCTGAAGAATACCTCAATGTAGGAGAGGTAAATGAACCCTCATGAACTTCTCCAAAGTATTCAATCCAACCACAAGTACAGTTTAATCCCAGCCAGCTAATATAATTAGTGCAAAATGCTGCACATCTAAATCCAACACCAATTTACTGTGTGCTTACAGTATAATAAAAAACTGTAACAAACGGTTCTTTACAGGTTTGCCATGGTTTGAAGTAATTGCGTATAAATATATTATCTAAAAAGAAACAGAGTGATCGGTAAGAGGCAATCAATTCCTGTGAGGGTCAGTGAGAAGGGTTTGTCGCTCTGGTGTCAAATGTCTCCTGCGGCACTGTAGCACGCTGTCACATCTGAAAGGGGCAGAAATATGCAATACAGTCAACGTGGAGGCAGCTGGCAACAGATTACAGAAGAGGAGCCTGTGACGAGGCAGTGATGGGTAAACCAGCGTTTAGGGTCACACATTCACGTGCCCATGTAAGAAGAATGAAATGCGTAACACTTTGCAGAAAAGCTGCAAGGATACAATGATAAAAAGCAGTGCGTGCAGGTTTTACCTAAATCCTGAGGCCCTTTGGGTTTCTGGTCTGCATCACCATGACTACTGACCTCTTTACCTCTTTCTCTGTTCCCCCTTTGACTGTAAACACCCTTCACTTCCAGAATTTATCAAGCGCACATCTATCAGCTAAGTGACACATCCGGTGGAAGACCATACACAAACTCCTGTGGGATAAAACCTGCAGAACACCTGGCAGCAGGGATGAAGTCATACATGAACGAGATGAGCAGATATTTTAGCCGTCAGGAGCCTAGGATGCTAAAAACGACATTTGCTTTGAGTGATGCTTTTTGAGGAACATGTTCTACATTAAAGTCATCACTGTCGCAGTCACATGAAAATCTGTGTTTAAAATATCATTCTCGAGAGGTTTGTTTATTTCCGTGCACTTGGATTTTCTGCAACTCACAGATGAGCATGTTTCTTTATATTGTTCAATAAATTTCATACAATACAATAAACACATGTGCATGAGCAAAGTGATTGCAAATACACTGCCTGTACGTGTGTGAGAGTTTGTGTAGTGGTGATTCTTTATAGCTTTGTGTGGACAGACAGTAAACTATTATATGCAGAGGTAGAAGGCAACAAGGGACAGACTTAAAGATTTCACTGACTGATAGTAAAATTGTATTGTATAAAACATTATATTTCAAAGGGAAATCAACCCATTACATTACTAGTATTTCTTTTGGCAGTGTGGTTTACGTCTATTTCTTTCACTGGGACCAGCACGATAGTATTGCGCTGTTTACATGTCCCACATCAATGATTCCCAGCATCTTAATCTGAAAGTCATGTAAAAAAAAAAAGAAAAAAAGAGAGACTAGATAGGGGTTTTACTATGCAGACTAAAGAAAAAAGCCACCAAAGCATTGGGTAAGGCACATTAGCTGTTAACAGTAGATCTCAATGTCACACGACATCAGCTGATACGCTTCTGTGTGTCCTACTGAAACATCTAGAGGTAGGCGGATCTAACCAAATATCCATAGGCACATTTACATTCCAGGTCACAGTCATGATCAGTGCTTTATAGGTTTAAAGTATCGGTAATAGTATCGGTAATACTGGCCATGTATTCACTTGTTATCAGCTCTATACCAAAATTTGCATTATCACACAGCGCTAACAGAATCTCATATAGGGTATACAATTTAAACTGCTCTAACGTTCTGTCAACTGTTGCTCATGCAAGCCGCTTTGCAGCCCGCCTTGATCCCAGCTCGTCCTTATCATGCCACGTCTGACGATGTCATATCACCAATGCCTGCTGTGTTGTGCACCACAGGTCTTTCTCCTTCCCCCCCGTCTGGAAATAATAATCGTCTTTGGAATAAAGTGGTCCCGACTGAAATGATGGCTGCTACCTGTGTGCACTGGTGATGTATCAGTCTCATCTTATCCTCAGACGGCAATCGTGATATAGAGTACTTTATATTCAAAGATTATGGATTATGCAGAGGATCAAAGGTTGTGGATTACAGCGAAGATCCAGAGTCATTAGCATTGGAAGGCTCATATCTCATATGGAAATCACATATGATAACAGGCGACTGGGATTTGTTTCTTTGGCTTCCAAAAGAGTTGAGATAAGCACCGTCTCTGGAGAGGCAGTGAGCTTCTTCTTCTCTTTCTTCTTCCTCTTCTTCCTCTGTGGCTGCAGTCAAATTCTGGGCAGCCCCTGAACTAGTAGGCAGCTTCTCTGTTTTTGTGTTGGCCGCTAACGTCGAGCCATTGCACGGCATATGCTGCTCTTACACACTTTAATTAACCTCATCCAAGACACATAAACTCCCAGGCACTTTAAAATACTCTCATGGATATGCATGCACACATGGAGGCAGTCTGACTTCCTCTCATTTGCAAAAAAGCCGTTTTAAGAGCAACTGTGACAGAGGAGAAAAATCGAGAATGCAAGTAGAAAGAAAAAAAAAAGTGTGTGAGAGAGAGTGTGTGTGTACAAGAGAGCGAGAGAGAGAGAGCTAGACTTTCTTTCTCTCTCCTTGTATCAATGATAGTGTTATAATAGGTCCATTAAAATAGCCCTGGTTACTTTACCTCCTCCTCTATATTTAACTGTCCACCGTCCCGTGGGAGCGGGAAGGTATATGCTATCACATTACACTACGCTACATTACACACATTCATTATGTGCTGAGTAGACACCCCTGGCTCCCAGGAGCACCCATAAGTGGCCGTATTATTCTAAATCGACGCATTCACGCCAAAGGAGTGAGGATGGAGGAGCGGAGGAGAAGGAAACAAAAAAAAAAAAAAAAAAAAAAGGTGACGGGAAGTAGCAAGGGAGGGAAGGGAGTGGCTGACTCAGGGAAAACAGGCTTGGGACTTGGGTTTAGAGGGAATGGAAGGGACACACCAGCTGGATTTGCAACCTTGAAACCACACTGAGAAATCCAAACCATCTCGTTTTGGTTTTGTAAGTGTGTTATTTACATCCTGACGCCTCTAAATGGTTAACTGTAGAAAGGTGCAAGGGATGCGCTTCTTGTCTTTTAGTTCTCCGTTCGGCCAACTGTGACACATCACGAGAACCCGAAAAAGTTAAAAAGAAGAACAAGAATCGCTTCATTTTTAGTCGTTCACAAATCATTTGCTAGTTTTACAGTGATGGACTTCGCAAGGCTTAGGTTTGTAGAAACATAACAAACATCTTCCTCCTCTGTGTCCTCTCCCCGTTGGCTCGGCATATGCATGTGTTTGTGTGTGCGTGTGTGTGCATAAGTGTGTGCGTGTGTGAATCCTCCTCATTACAGCCACACTAATTATACTCTCATTAATGTAATTAATATTCACTGATCCAGCTCCCACTAGTCACAACATCAAAACACAGCAGCGCAGACTGATTAACGTACATACACATGTCCACATTGTCCACAGATGAATACACACAGGAGCTTAATATAGAGAGATCACACGGACAACGCACAGGCCAGCAAACAGCGTGGAATTCCCTTCAAAACACAGACGCACACTGAGCTGCAGACATTACAAGCTTTAAAGCTTGAAGACAAGCTTGCACAAATAGGAGGGATCTTAAACTTAAACTCAAATCGCTTCAATCCTCACTCAGATTTTAAGCGAGGGTGACTAGGTCGTCTATGAATCAGAAGGTTGGTGAATCGCTGGCTCATGCAGTTTGCATCGTCATATCCTCGGGGAGGTTAGTGAACACCAAATCGCACGTTACAGCTTCAGACTGACGGACCAACAACAGCACAAATAAGAGTATCCCACAGAGCAGTTACGCCACATATTTTTGACACTGCCCCCATCTGACAACAGATGCTCTCTGCAGGTAGACGGGCAGCCAACGCCAATGCACTACCACAGCTGAACCGTAATTTCCCCACCAGTGTGTGTGATCGTCAGACAGTGCTTAGAATAGAGCGCTGTATGGGTGTGTGTGTGAATGGATAAGAGTGGCTTGTAGTAAAAAGTGCTTTGAGTCCGCAGAGTAGAAAAGTGTTACATGAGCATCAGTCCATTTTACCATTTATAAGCCGCACGTAAATATTTTATGGTTATACAGGATGCGAGGATACATCATATAGTGGGTTGGGGCGTGCATACCAATATTCAGCTGTTCACATATTAGTGTGCTGCACAGGTAAGCTCATTTGTTTTTCAGAAATCTGTAAAACACACTCAGGATCATCACTGAGTGGTAACTTAAAACTTTGTGGCCATGGATGCTAACATGGATGCTACTGCTTCACGATCACCAGTTTTTCTCTCCCACAACAGCTCCTATTAGAGCGTGGGGCACTGCTCCATCTCTGATTGTTTTACTCATTACTTCATAGGAAATCTCCAAAGCTCAAAAAAGTTTTATTTGAGAGTCCAAACAGGGCCTCTCTACATCTAGAGCCTTCTCCTCAATAGTCACCTTAACTACACCTGTAAAGTTTCATAGCTGTCCCTTGCATGTTTATGACACCATCATGTTGACAAAACCCATCCACAGACAGACATATAAACACCTGCCAAGCTTTGGTAATAGTTAAAGAAGGTGCCCAGGATCACATTCTGCCATGATGACATGGCACAGACGGAGACACACACACACACACACACACACATGCACGCACACACGCAGACGCACAAAGTGAAAACAAAGCGAGACCTGCTGTCACAGCTGGTAAAAATCTGATTTACAAGGTTTTGACATGATTACGGAAACAAGCCCACACAAACACAGGAGACCTACCGCATGGCTCTCAGTGCAATTTTGTACGCCAGTTCAGCGTCGTGAGGTAGGAGAGAGGTGAAGAGATAGCGGGCGAAGGTGTGCATGGGGACACTTTCTCTGTGGACGATCTCTCCGAGGCCAGAGTACGGACCAGCTGTGACAAAAAGCACAAGAAAACAATATAAACACACCGAGAAAAGTGGGTCCTTTTTAGCTATGGAACACACAGGAGGAAGAAGTGTGTCCTCAAGTTATTATATTTTATAATATATACCATACAATTAACACATTCTGGTATTGCTGCACATTAAGTCATTATTTTCCTGTTGCACACTGACGAGTGATTTATCTGGTCTGTCCCTCGTAGCCAGGAAGCAGTGAAGCCACGCGGCATTAAAACAAACTTTGACGTCAAAAACCATATGGCCGTGTGTGCAGCCTTGGCCTCACACTTTTCCTTCCCTCCCCCTCTTCCTGTGCTTCCCCCCTCATCTCTGGTGGGTTATTTTAAACCCCAACAGGCTTCTAAGCCACAGACCACATCACACAGTGGCGCGGCTGCAGTCTCCAGGGACCCACAGAGGCCTCGGAGCCCGGTGCTCTATTAGTAACGGAGCCAGAGGTGGGTGGTCGCGCCAGGGATGAGGCAGGGTTGGGGTTTGGGTGGGGATTGGAGTAGAGTTTGACTGGGCTGGGCCCTCAGGGATGAGCCACCACCGCACCCCTCCTCCTCCTCTTCCTCCTTCTCGTTTTCCCATAACCAAACCCCATTCTGCTCTAGCTCCACTCCTGTGAATGTACACACTGGTGTGCGTGCACGCATATATGTGTGCTGACACAATACCCCTGGTGTTACTGTGTAAAGAGCTCATTTTGGTCTGGCCCAGGGCAGCTCAGCCTCTATTTGCACCACAAAATGAAAGGATAATAAATAGCGAGACAGAGTCAAAAGTGTTTTTCCTGTTTTAGCAGGAATGTGTAGGCTCTTGGTGTGTGGGAGGTAGAGGAAGAACAGGGAGGAGGTGTGCCTATATATAGATAGATTTAAATATATAGATATTATATATATAGAGAAAGAGAGCTATAGGGAAATATGGTGAAAAAAAGTAAATTGTAAACAGGTTACACTTATGAAAAGAGCTTTAGACTTTATCTCTCATTCACCCATACAGCATGCTGGAGTTCAGTGCTGCCTCAGCACACTTTATCATGTGGACAGGAGGAGCACACACCCACTTGACCACGTTGGGAGCAACCATTTAAATGTAAATTTAAAAAAACCAAACCAAAACAAAAGTATAGTTGGAATATATTCTGTTATCTCTCTTACCCTCCAGCAAGAAGACGGCCTGTTTACGGAAGATTTTGACCAGGGAGTCGTCCAGTTCCACTTCCTGCAGCTTGGCCAAGAGCTGCTCTTCATTGCGACACACCTTTTCTTGAGCATACAGCCCATCGGGCATCACCCGCTGCTGGCCTAGGCCGATCAGAGCGGTCTCCACGGCCAGCGCCACGTACGATTCGCCGTCCCCCAGCAATCGTTGCACGGGCATCCGCTGGAGGTCCGCTCGGCTTACAACGCTGGAGCAATCTATGAAGAGGGAAAAGGAGAAGACAAAGAGGCAGATGAGAAGAAATGAGTCAGCATAAACTGGCTGGGAACGTTTGTGTAATTCTCTGAGGCGCTGAACAATAGAGGAGTCCGTCTCCTGTGAAAAACACACTGTGTTCGTCACACAGTGCAGGTCTTAATCCAGTGACCACCCAAAATAAAGATCGACCCCTTAGGAGCATTCCTCTGTTCGCTGCTCTTCCTCAGAGGAGTGGGCTATTTCTGTAAGCAGGAGACGCACCGAGGGACGGAGCAATCGCAGAGAGTAGACGAGGAGAATTTGAAAAACATGGTGAAGAATAAGACAAAGAGAGTGAAGGTGAAGCTACACTTAAACTATGCTTTGTATAGACTAAAAATTACTCCACTATAATCGATGAGATAGAAATATACATGGAGAGTATAAATTTCCTATCTCATGTTAAAAATCAGTCCTATAGAATTAGAACAAACATCTGTGCTAAATTACACAAAAACATCTGTATTTTCATGACTTGTTTGTGTGTAGTAGCTGATTTTTCCATGTAGATACATAAAGACAGACACATGAATCACTTTGTAAAAGGGTGTGGGATGAATAAAGAATACGATAAAGTCGCATTTTGATGTGTGTGGGGTTTTTTTTGTAGCTATTTAAGAGGCCAGTTTCCATAAACCAGCAGTACCTGAGAGGTCTAAGCAGGTGTTAGAGCCCTCCTCGCCCACTCGTCCTGACTCTGTTAGGGTGCTGAACAGGGTGCCAATGGGATCCAGGGGATGCCCCACCCAGCCCTCCATGTTGGTTATGGAAGTGTGGCCTTTATGGAGCAACTCTAGAAAAGGACAAAGCAAACGGGGACACGTCTCAGTGCAAAAACTGACAACATCTTAAAGTAATAATGCACATCATTAGCCTCTGCAAGCTGAACAGCATATTAACACATATACACACAAATAACCACTGTCTATCCCAGCAAGACCTCATCTTAATTCTTCCACCCCTTAAAGTGAAATGCGCAAGGGTATGAAAACTAATATGCACAGAGCTGTCATCCATACCTGATTAAGAAACAGCAGCGATAGGCCCCATAAACTACCAAAAATCAATACAGACCATATCTCAGCAATGGCATGAGTATTTGTTATTTTTCAGTACCTTGCATGAAGAGCTCATCTACTCTGAAGTTTGGCAAGAGTAATTAGATGTTTAGAAGTTACACTTTACGGAGGCAAAAGGATTCACAGGAACTGAAAGCATTTCTGGCTTGTTCCTTTTTAAATTTTCCTTTGAGATTATTAGGCATTATATATGATATCACAGTGAGCTGGTGTTGTTTGTAGGTAATTAGTGAGTTTCCAAGAATGGTTTGCTGCCAAATTGGATTCTGAGAATAAAAAAATAAATAAGGCTTGAATACCGCAATTTAGTTTCACCTTTCTTGTGCCTACGAAAGTGCTCCAGTTGCCTCTGCTGTTGCCTTCGTAACGTATTGACCACGGCGATGGCCAGACGGAGGGCTTCTCTCGGGTAACCGTGGGAACGCAGGGCGTCCACCCTGGCGCAGGCTGTTGGGACATGCTCTGAGGGAAAGACAGAAGTTTTAAAACCAGCGTTTTTCTCTCACCTCCTGGACAATCTCAGTTCGGCTCACTCTGTATAAATAACTTTTCTGGCACGTGCTCACTCACACCTCCACACACACACACACACACACACACCTCCACACACACACTCACCGTGCCATAAGGGCCAACCACGTGAGTCGAAGAGAGAACCCTCCTGGTTGTCATGGTAACAGTAGTTGGCGTAGAGGTCACTGGCAATGATGTGCTGGAGGTGTCGGTCCTGCCAGTGCAGGTCGCAGGCCTCGATGGCCCGTGTGAACACAGTCCTGTGGGGGCGCATCTCTGAAGGAGAAGGAAAGGTGAGGTGAGAAAAAGATGGATAACAGCCAAACGCTCGATAATTTGTGGACTTCTTTTTGTCTTAAAAGACAGCCCTAGCATTTCAATAGCTTAATTTTTTGACATAAGCATAATTGCTCCGCCCCAAAAAAAACAAAAAACCATCACTCGGAAGATTGGCAGCTTGATCTGGCTTGTGTACCACAGAAAATCTGCTGTGGTGTTTTAAAGCCGGAAAGCAAACAGCAATCTAAGCGGCCTCCTCTCGACTCCAGCAGACCGGATTCACACAGCAATTATGTGGGGCAGGAAAATTATTGTGTTTTTGCAGTTGTTGGGTTAATGTATGGAATTGTACTTCTCGTTGTTGAGTTGAGATTTATCGTCGACGCGGTTTTTCTCTGTTTCTTTTGCTTTGTCCATCTTGTAAGAAAATAAAATGTGTATGAAAACAAACAGGAAAAGAAAAAAAAAATGGAAATCTGTTGTTTCATCTCCAGCACATGCGTGGCTCTTTTAGCTTGGAATTGCTGCCTGTGTAAAATTATCTTTTAGGACAAATACTGGATAGAGACAGACTGATAAGCGAACACACACATACGCCCACCCTGTAGCCAAAGCTCCTGAGCCCTTTCACAGTGAGGCAACAATTCTTTGATTTACAATTTTTAATTCATTTTAAATAAACCGAATATGAGTCACACCAATATGAAATTGAACTTCTCTGCTGACATCATGATTTAAAAAAAAAAAAAAAAATTTTCTTTTTTCTTGTTCATTTTTGAATCGATCGTTAAAAGAAAGCATCTTCTTCTCCTTGTCCGAATCAGGGTCACGGAGGGGCGAGAGGCAAGGCCGTGTTCATTTTGACAGCAAACTTGAGATGATTCAGTAAAAAAAATAAAGTGTAGACTTTTGTCGTGGTTTTACCAGTGAGAGTTGCTCCACACGATTTAACAAAGCGTCTTATTTGCCTTAACATCTAATGTGGAATGTGTTCATATGCCTACTTTTCTCTTCCTTCCAAGTTTTGACATTTTGTCTTTTCATGAAAAACAGAGAACCGTTTCTCATGGACAGATCAATTGTGTGCACCTAACCTCACTGCACCACAGATCACATTCCTGCCTTTCTGAACAAATTAATTAGTTCTTATTGGATCTCGTCAATGTGTTTCAGCATATCTTCTGTCCTTGTGCTTTGATTTCTATGTAATTATTGTCTGAATTACACAAAAAATGAAGGTAATTATTGGTCAACAAAATTAATTAGCTGGCCGCCGGGCAAACATACAGAGGTAGACATCCAGTCGCACTCATATTCACACCTATGGCCAATCAGCAATCAGCAACCTAGCCCCATCCCCATGTTTCTGAACTATGGGAACAGAGAGAGGCCACATAGACACGGAGAGAACACACAAAGGTTGGACTCAAACCTTGGACCAGGTGATGTTGCTAACAGCACCACCGTGAATGGACTAAATTTATGGGAAAGAAATTTGCCAAAACAGTTCTTTGGTTGCTCGCTATTCATTCCTGCACAACAGATCTTGGAGGTGCCACAGCTGTGACGAGACTCACCTCTCACCTGCTACAACTGCCAGACACGTGTCACGACCAATAAATACGTTATTGACAGACATACAAAACCTGTCGATGTCTTACCTTGGTTGCCATGGGCGCCCTGAGGCAGTGAGTGGGTGAGGTTGGGCAGCTCGTTGCCGTGGTTACCGTCCTCCCAGGGGCAAACATCCACACTGTTCCATCTGCGCAGCTGGCGCAGCCATGATGACTTCTGCTCCGGTTTACAGTGGGGGTTCAGTACGATGCACATCCACAGGGCACCTGGACACACACACAAACACACACTTCAGTTACCTGCCATACTTCTCAGTTTGTAACAGTGATGTAAGCAATGAGTCATACAAAAGCCATAAAGTGTGTCTTTTGAGATTTAAAATACCTTTAATACAGATATCATGTGAGATTGAAAGCTCGGGGCTGTTTTTACACCCTAACACTGTTTCTTGTTCTTTTAGGAGCACATTTTACGTGCTGCCGCCATCTTGTACTGGAATACAAAACTCTGTGAAAACAGAGAACTTGACTAGTCCCGAGGCAACGCTGACTGCACACACATCATTTTAGAGTAAATTGGAACAAACAGAATATGAAAAGTGGCTATGTCTCTGGGGATACAAGCACAATCGGGGATTTTACTCTCCAGACTCCAAGAGATATGTATACACTCACATTGTGTGTGTGTGTGTGTGTGTGTGTGTGTGTGTGTGTGTGTGTGTGTGAGTGAGAGAGAGAGAGAGACTGTGTGTGACTGTATTCTACAGATGCATATGTGTGCAGACAGAGTTTGGGAGGAAGGACGAAGGCAAGGACATAGACAGAATAAGAAGGGAGAAGAAAACACGGCGGAGAAAAGAGAGAAAGTGTAAAAAGGAGGGGGTGAGTGGAGAAAATGAAATGGGGGCGCGGATGATGTGGACGAGAAGACACGGGTGAGGACAAGTGAATGAGGCAAGGCTTTGTGTCTGGAGGAGAGGAGTAGCTGCAACTCAAAGAGGAGCAAGACAAAAGAGGGAGCGAGGGGGAGAGAGAGCGAGAGAGAGAGAGGGAAAAAGAGAGCGGCGCCAAGAGGCAGCATTTACCACACATCAGGGGGAGTGATAAGGACTTGGGAAGAAGGTTTTGAAGTGTGGACTTCAAAGAGACCGTGCACACACACACACACTTCCAAAAATACGTGGGATTGAAACAGATGAGATCACTGCGCTGTCCTCGCAAAGTGCAGAACAAGACCAAAGGGAGAAAACGAACATCATCATCAACAACAAAAACAACAACAACAGCAGCAACCAAGGCATTAGAGAAAGAACAACAAAGACGCGGAGACAACACGGCTGCTGTCCTGGTGATGAGCCTGCTGGTTTTGCGGCTTGTGAGGATGTGCTTTGCTGTAGGTACAGCACGTCTGTCAGGAGAACTACAGGATGTATCAAGCCGAGCGAGAGCACGGCGAGCGGCACTCTGTCACATCAGCTTAATATGTAATGAGATGAGTCTGAAAACACTGCAGAGGTTATAACATTTAGGGTTTCAGCACGATGCATTAAATAGCTTGTAATTCACAAAGACACTTTTATACACCACCAGTCACAGTGAGAAAGTGACTGGGCTGTCAGTGACAAGTGTGTGCGGGACAAAAACAAAAAAAAAACAACACCTTTGTGTCGATTTTTGCTAAATCCGTCTAGGCAAAGAGGTGTGTGCACATTTATAGGACAGTATGTGCGTGTGCAGTGTGTTTCTCGCTCTCACCCAGCTCATCCCAGAGCTGTCTGTACTTGTCGGTCATGGTGGTGCCCTGCTGTCTCCACAGCGCCAGCCGAGGGTCTGCCATGAACTGTTCTGTGATCAGTGTTAACATCCTCGCTCCGTTGGAGTCACGCATCTTCAGCATCTCCCTCACCTAGAGGAGGACACAAGAGGGACAGGCCCGCGCACACATGTAGTTTACAGCAGCTGAGGAACAAAGAGCAGCGATAACACGAGCGGCACGTTGTTCTAACATCGTGTGCGCGCTGAAATATTCATGGCACGTACGCAGGCTTAAATCAATGAAGAACACAACTTTTATGCCTCGGGATGGCGCAAAACACATGTAGCACATTTAAAGATGGCCGGGCATGTTTTCATATCTACTGTGTGTAATCTGTTGATCTTGGTGATAGAGGTAAATACAGTGGCAGCAAACATTTATATTTTAATCTTGCAGCTTACTGCACTTGTCAACGGTCAAATCAGGTTTAATGGTCGCATGACAAAATTCCTCTCATTCTCGTCGTGTTTTGTTTCCTTAAAACGCTGTTTTAAATACTTACTGTGCTTTTTAAATCCAGTTCTTGACACAGAAACGGAATAATCATTTATGTTTTCTAAATAGTTCTCCGATTTCACTTAGGGGTTTTAATATTCTGCAAAACTAGATGTCACAAAGAAAATCCATTCATTACATTACATACAATATGGCATCATTAAAAAAATTAAAAAGAATGAGAATCCAACTTCAATAAAATCAGTTACTAGAAGAAAAAAGTAAACATGTTTCTTTGTGCATAAACAGCAGCGATAGTTTTCTCTTCTCTACTTCACTTTTCGTGAGAAGCGCTAATCACAAGAGGGACTGGTTTATTGTAAACTATGGTGGTCAGCAACTTCTTCTAGGAGGCATTAACACTCTTGGGTGTGCAGGAATATCAAATATTAATCTGATTTGCTACTTCTTTAAAGACAGGGGAGGGGATTTTTCAGTGAAACACCAGAAAAACAAAAAACAGTCAATTTCAACTTTGCAACATGTGCGGAGACAACACTCACGCACACACACACGCATGGACACTTGCAGTAGATTCAAAAGTTCAAATGCAGTGGATGTGTGTTTTAGATTTAAGGGGAGCTCTGCGTAAGCGCAAGTGCGTACGTGACTCTCGATGTGGGCGTGCACGTCTGTGTAAGCATATACGCGGCTGTTAGTGGGCGTGCGCGCGCACTGAAATGAATATAACAGGCAACAAAGAGCATGAAGCCGAGAGATATTCTAAAAGCCAGGCGGACTGGATGATAATGGCCTTGGCTTGCAGTCTTTACATAGCACACAGCGCATTAATGCTGGTCTAGCTCTGCCACTGTAATACCAGGTAACGGAGCGAACGGCACGTCTCTCATGTAATCATTTAATCACGGGTATAAAGGAGCATACAGCACGAGCTTTCGCCTTCCGATACCTCTCTCTTTCTTCATCTTACAGTGTCTGTCCCTCCTGCAATTAGCTCCAGCATGACGTTCAGTGTATGTGCTCTCTGTATTATGTTGTTTTTACTCCTGCTTCTTATAAAAGTGCGCTAACATTATGGAGAAAATATTTATTCAAAGTAGCTGTTTGTTCTTGTGAGAAAGACAAAAGAGCAACGTGAACGTGTCCGTGACTGGCAGGGCTGGTATGTACTGTATGAGAGCTGGTGTGTTTTGTACGTGTATGTGGGAGTGTTCCTGGGTCTTGACCTTGCTGAAGAGCAGGTTGAGCTGCTTGCCCGAGCCGTGGTATCCTCCCTGGGACAGGAAGAGCTTGACCTGCTCCTGAACCTGCTCCTCATCCAGGTGCCAGCAGTTCTCATCATCCACACTAGCTCCCGCTGTGGGGTCCGGGGCCCCTACACACACACACACACACACTTCAAATCTTAAATGTGCATAAGGCCATAACATTTTTTCCCCTCATTATCTCTTATCCTAATTAATACTATGGCATTTTTGGTATAGGACATTTGTGAATATATATTTGTCAAATAAAACCCCGTGCAGATTTTATATTCCAGGGAATGAGATGAAAGTCAGTTTAATTTTGTTCATGAAAAGCACAAAAACAGTGCACTTTGATCTTAGCAAACACAGTTAAAAGCTAAGTCTACAAAAAAAACCCCAAAAAAACATCTCTTTCCAAGTTCATTTGCCCTTCCTTTTAAGAAAAAGATCAAAAATATCTCCATAAATAGCCACGAAATTTAAAAAAAAAAAAAAAAGACTGACAATGTAACTCATCTTTCTACACCTTTATGTCCTATGACTACAGCAACCTGCAAGTGCACTACTCGTACTTCAGGCAGCAATGTGGTGTTTTGTTTCTATAACATTACCAAGCACACATCAGCAAAGCCATTTAGCTATTTGATCTTAACAATAGACAAACTTGCCACCATTGCATTTTAATAAAACTAATTTTAATATAACATAACGTCATTATTTCAGTGCCGCCCTCAATAATTAAACTGCATTACCGATTAAGCAAATTAACTGGTTTCACTGAGATAGATTTTTGTTAAAAGCATGCAATAACAAATTGAGTTTTAAAGATGTCTTTCCGAAGACTCGCTGAGGAGACGCTCAAACTGAGAACCTGAACAGGAGTAACTCTGCTAGCAAGAGTTAGTTTACATTTCTAGAGCTATCGATGGCTCATTGACAGGTCTCTTCATTCTCAAAAGACTGTCTCTTCTGTTCTCCGTCTTCTTTTTTTGGCCCTCCTCAGTTTCCTTTGCTCAAGTCTGTTTCCTGTGTCCCGTTATTTTTAGACACCTCCCCATAACTTCTTTTTTGCTTCCTTCATCACTTCTCCAGTTACAAAGCAGCAACACACACAGACAAAAAAAAAAAAAAAAAACGCATCCAGACTCTTTTATGCCTTTTTGTGCTTCTTGGTTTCCTTGGTTTCTCTTCCCGAGTTGTTTGCCCTTCTATTTGTACTTGCTGCTTACCTCTTCTGGGTAAGCAGTAAGTACAGCATTGATAACAAGAGATAAACAAATCTGTCTAGTAACCTCTTGATCTGTATCTCTGCATTGTTATATCTCTCTCTCTCTCTCAGAGGTAAAGAAGAGCTCTATAGTGTTGATTGCAGCCACAGAATCTCTGCTTGCCGTCTGGCTCTTATTAATGAGTAACATTGATCTCGCCACACTTCACCTTCGCCTCGCAGTCAATACGTGCGCACGTAGAGGCTGTTAAAACCCACATGCGATCTTAAACATGCCCATTACCTCACAAAGACACTAACACACAGGTTTCCTCACCGTGGACCTGATTGATCTCAGAGTTCTGTGACAGAATCTCGTCTGCCAGTTTCTGCGCAGTAGGCAGAACCTCAGTGTGGTGGACTGATATCAGATACTGGACGAACTTCTGCAGCTGGTCTCTGCTCATCTGGAAGAGGGTTTCCGAGATGGGCAGGTGCAGCTTGACCTGTTCCGGTTTCCGTACTCTGTAAAGCGACAGCGCCACTACATGGGCGCAATAGAAGATGTCCTTGTTTCCACAAGTGCACGTTACCGCCGTGATCTTGCAACGATCAAAGCTCACGCTGACGCTGCAAACGAGCTCCGGTGACGAGGGGGTGGCGGGGTCCGTCACTGTGCCGCTCAGGTGGAAGCCTGAAAATGTTAGAAACAAAAGAGAACGTGCTTTGTTTTAGGAACGTTTTTGTTAAATCCTTCATTGTTTTCCATTTGTCTTTGCAACTAAAACAACAAGCCAAGCTACAGAAACAGCAGACAACTAAGCAACGTCTTATATAATACAGGGACATAACCACCATCAGCCACTAGTTAACGGTGCTTACACTCTTCTTTGTAGAATTGGTTTACTTTGGAGGGTTTTTAAGCATGAAAGGTCTGTTTAGGGTGATGCTAATAGATCTCAGCTGGAGATGGTCCAGGTCCTGTAGTCCCAGACTATGACACTACCACCACCATGTTTGACTGTTGGTATGTTGTTCTTTTTATGAAATACTGTGTTACTTTTGAGCCAGATTTAAGAATATACAAATGACCACAACTGTTAGTATTGCTGAATCATGAAAGCTGACCTTAACTGAGACAAGTAAGGCCTGCAGTTCTTTAGATCATACGCTGGGTTCTTTTGTGACCTCCTCGATGAATCATCGATGCACTCTTAGAGCTCATTATGGCCATTCTTGGATAGGTTCACCACTATTCCAAGTTTTCTCTATTTGTGGATAATGCTTCTCACTGTGGTTTGCTTGAGTAAAAGGGGCTAGTCTAAGGTAGCCACATGAGGTAGTACAGCGTTTGAAGCTTCTGCATTGGATTGAGTTTTTAGTCAAGAAGGTTGCTGCTTGGTTTACAGATCTACAGACACACAGAGGCAACAAGACGTTTTGTACTACAGCAGCTAGTTCACCAAGTGTGCTCTTTAATAAATGACACTACTGTGCACATTGTCTACAAGAATGAATAAACTTAGGATGGAGTTATGTTAAACAGACTCACTCGGCCGCAGTCACCTGCCAAAGGCCCCATGTTCTCTTATCAGTATGATCAGGACCAGCTGCAGTCTACTACCATTACTGTGAGTGAGAGTAGAAGGGCCTGACAGAAATCTAGATGCAGGAAACTGCTGATCCACGGCAAAAGGAATTGAGAAAGAGATAAGGAAGTGAGCAGCGTGCTTGACTTTTCCAGTATGAATTATACAGGCTCTCATTTGAATATAATGTTTGATCTTGTCCTGACTGCACCATCCAGAGGCGTGGCTAGTCATTATTCGAGAATACATATGAATGAACCAGGTGGGGGTTCCCAGCAGTGGCCTAAAACACACACTTATGAGCATATGAAAGAGACACACATATGGGCACACACACACACATATTGAGGCACAGCGTGCGATCATGCATTTATTAATAATGGGAGTGGTTAGCAGAGGCCAGGAGTAGCTTATGAATGCATTTATGCGCTCAAGAGAGAACTCTGAAATTCATGTGGACCATGCAAAGACATACATATGTTTAATATGTTTATCAAAGGACCGAGCGCGTACATAGATGTGATATCAAGCATGTATTAACGCATATATCAAAGTGTTTTCTGGGGCTCTATATTTGGTATGAAGGGAGGGGCAGGAGTTGAATATTTTATAGGATATAGATGGAAATGAGTGGAGGATTATTCAGGAAAGCTAAACAGAGGTCAAAATAGACACCCTTCTTTCTTTGTCCTCAATGAGTGGAATAAGAAAGCGGGTGACTAAAATAGTGATAATGTGAAATGTCAGCATTGTCCCTAAAGCAGCTTCTAGAAAAGCATAGTTGGAAACTTCATTTAAATATCTTGCATATCACAAGGCTGTCAATAGCTGTTGTCTTACAGTTTTTGCCAACAAGTTTTAGTTAGTCCTGCATCTACTAGCATTTCATACTTGGTGACCACTTTCATTGGTTTATTCCTTCTTTTTAGCCAACAATTTCAAGCATTTATTTATACATTTATATCCTTTCAATAGTTACTATTTTAATGACATGGTATGCTTTCAGCTAGTCATTTAAAACTCTTAATTCATTTTATCCAGACATTTTAGTTTGTTTATTTCACTTTTATCTCACCATTTCAACTGTTAATCAATACATCTGGCTAAATATTTCAGTAGCAAGCCATACCATTAGCTTCTCATTTCAGAGTCTTCATTTAAAATTTTACTGAGCTAATTTAAATGTTTATTCATTATTTTTAGTTAACAATTAGCTAACAAACTGTGGATACTTTTCTCAATATTTAAGCTGTTAATACATTAAGGAAACAATTTCAATTTCAACCAATTTTTTAAACTATTAATTTCAAACTTTTTATTAATTTAGCATTGAATAGCATACTTAGCATAGCATACTTTGACTTTTATTTGTTTTAACAGTTAGCTAACAATTTCACTTACAAGGCATGCATTTGGGTAATCATTTTAAACCACTTTAAACGGTTTAGTTATAGTTTAACAGTTGAAATAGTGAAAATAATCATTTTAACAGTTAGCTAACAATTTAAATTACAAGCCAATTTAAATTATTGTTGCTTAACTAACAATTTTATTTCTTTATCTATATTTTTAGTTAACAAACTTAACTTCTAGCTTTACTTTGAGTAAACTTTAGATAACCACTTCACGTGTTTATCTAAACTGTGAATAAACTATGTGTTCCTATTTATTTTGACTGTCTGTTTTCTGCTTCACATCCATTAACTTCAGTTAGCAGTTAACTTTTCTTCTCAAGCCTCTTCAGGCCCCTCCATTCTTAAATTGCTTTGAATTCCCCCCCCTTTTGGATTAGTTGAGCATTTGTGTCCATTTAATGCTTGTTCCCTTGGATGAGAATAGTTGCTATCGGTTTTATGAGACGGATGCCTAATATAAATCTATCAATACAACATTCAAAAAGCTCTATCAGCATGAATGTAATTGGAGTTTGTAAAACAGAAAGAGCAATGAATTATGATATTTACCCTTTCGCTTAGCATTATCTGCAAACTAAGAAATGCTGGCTGCAAAAACCTAACACTGCACAACACTGCCATGGAGATATGCGTTTCCATTCTGAAAGCCAGCTGGCAGAGGAAACACATGTTTGTTAACAATATCCACAGTAGATTGAGTGTGGATCAAATATGGCAGCCACTCGCATCTGCAGTGATCAAAGCCTATATGTCTCCAGCTGTGGGAGACTCCAGCACTGAGACAATCTTAAACTAGACAAAAACGCTGACATGGTGCACCTGGTTGTAGAGCAGAAAGCTAGCTTATTAAGCTGTAAAAAAAACAAACAAAAAAAAAAAAAAAAAAAAACATACAAATGAGGATGTCAAGCTTGTGTTTCGAGAGTGGCCCCTGGTCCACAGAGGGGGGGAGAAAGAGAGAACATCAAAAACATGTGGGGCTTAGAGAGCCCAAAAAAAATGAACCTTTGATACAATTGCACACACACACACACACACACACACACACACACACACACACACACACGGTTGTAAAACCAGCTGCACTTTAAAAACCAAAACTATTTTTCTTTCTCATAGAGAAAATGAACAGGGATACTTTTTGGATTCAGAACACATGGAGTATAAAACACTGAACAGCGATAAAAGACTTGCGTATTTAAAAAGCTAAATTCTGTTGTGTTTCCCTTGCTTTAATAGGCATTCTCACTCTCTCCCCTTCCAAGCCCTTTTCATCCATCCACATTCCCACAGCTCTTTCTCTCTCACTCTCTGACAGATGGGTAGGTAATGAGTTTCGCCTTTCCCCGTCCAATCGTCTGGGCACCAAAACCTGCCCCCCACGCCAAAAATGCCCTTTTAATTTAGCCAAGCGCTGAGTACAGGGATATTACTGTTTAGATACACGCACTAGCACACACACACACACACACACACAAACACACCTCCCCTGACTCCTGGTTGGGTGGGTATGAAACCTTCAATGTCTCATGTGCTAGCTATTAAAGAGCCTGGTTTCCCCCTCACCCAGTCCACCCAGCTTTCCTCCCCAAGTGGTACTCAGGGCTCTTTTCTGTGCATGTTCAAGAGGCCAGTGTTGGCTTTCAAAGTAACCATGGCGGCCATTTTTAGAACAAGGCCTCTGTGAGGTTGCCCTAGAAACCCCTTCTGACCGCCCTGGTGAAATCACACTTGGCCCAAAACACAGAGGAAGCAGGCAATGACAGTGTGTGAAAGAGTGAGTGAGAATGAGTGTGTGTGTGTGTGTGTGTGTGTGTGTGTGTGTGTGTGTGTGTGTGTGTGTGTGTGTGTGTGTGTGTGTGTGTGTAAAGCTAGCTAGCTTGCTAGACAGCTAAACAGACAGACAGATAGATATCCAAAAATGTCTGTGGACCACCCACACTCTTTGGGTGACCCACATCAAAGCATTCTTTCATATTGCACTTCGATCTTTCATTCTCAAATTGTGTAAGTGCAGATTAGCCAGTATGTGACGTCTTGACCAGCTATGACCACTTCTGCTTATTCCAAAAACAAGGGCCCCCCTGAAATGCCAGATTTGTGCTCTTATTTCAGGGAGGAAAGACCTGGGCTAAGACCTGCAGCCCCTTCAACGTACGTCTGCTGTGACGGAAGAATGCCACCTTTATATGCTCCCTATGAAACAGGATTTAGCTTCCCACATGAAGGCAGTTGGTGGGGAGAGGGGGTTTGCTTCGCTAAGCACAAAAGTGCCCAGTGTTCCAAAATCAGTGAACTAAATTAGATTGAGCAACATACATATATTTCCGCAATCAAATTAAGATTCCAAGTCAATGGAGAAAATTCAGGCCCAGCAGTGGGAAGGTCATTAAGTTTATTGGCTGAATTGGTCCATGAGTGACTGTCACCTAAATCTAATATGGCACCCTGCAGTTCAGACAGCACTCATCCTTTCTGTGTGTGTGTGTGTGTGTGTGTGTGTGTGTGTGTGTGTGTGTGTGTGTGTGTGTGTGTGTGTGTGTGTGTGTGTGTGTGTGTGTGTGTGATTTATTCTGAAGTGTGTGTGATTTATTCTGAAAAAATGATGCATTTGAATGAAAAAACAAAAGACAACAAACAAAACCAAAAAAAAATAAAAAGAACCAAGATTAAACAAATGGGCCGGTATGAAAGCAAGTTAACAAAGGCAAAGAGGGAGAAACAGCCAGAGCAAATATTTAAGGCCCAGTCGCCTGCACAGATTCACTTTAGCCTTGCACATTAATCAAATTACCTCGTGGGCTGTAGACAGAGAGAGAGCAACACCTAAATCCGACTCTGCCCTGCTAGAGCTTCTCTGATCCAGAGGGGACCACCTGCAGCAGTGTGAGCTTTAACATGGGATCCTATTTTATGTTGACCAAAGATAGCCTGCTTAAACCTAACAGAGAAAAGGCTATTGGCCTGGAATCCAATCCATTTGGTCGGACTAAACTGAGAGGCCCTGCTGAAAGGAGATCTGAACTGCTACAAGGCTAGAAAAGGGACATAAACTGATGAACAACCCCCACCCTCTAACACGCCATCCCACCCACAGCTAAAGGAGCATTTCCTTCGTCGCAGCTCCTTGAACTGGCCCAATTAATAAGGTTACAAAGACGTACACAAGGCTATGCAGCATCTAAAAGGGTAGGTCTGTGTGAGTAACAATAAGTGCATGCGTGTGTGGTCCTATAAGGAAGAACCCATACAGAGACTATAAACAGACATCAGAGCTATTCTGCAGGAGACCTTGCTCCAGGCGTGCGTGCGTGTGTGCGTGTGTGTGTGTGTGTGTGTGTGTGTGTGTGTGTGTGTCCTAGGTATGGGACAGGCTTGAATAACACAACTGAGCTCCAGGGGCAGCCATATTCATGCCTTAAACCCACTGGTGCACCAAAAAAAAAAAAAAAAAAAAAAAGTATTTTTCCTCCCCGGGTGTGTTTTCATCACCCACACATTTACACATGCATATTTGTACACAAACACACACACACACACACAAGCTCCCAGTCCGAATGCTTATCCTGACAAGACACACATAAGCATAAATTAATGTTCTGAGATATTCTATGAATTTCAATGCATTTACTTCCGTTTGAGAATCTGACAGCAAAATCTGAATGTTAATCATAGGGACGGGAGGGAAAGTATACGTGTATGTCTGTGTGTTTGTGTCTACGTGCGAGTGTGCGCGCACGCTGACGGATGTGTGGGTGATTGGAGTTGTCATCAGCTGGCGGTTGAAATGACAGTCGACTACTGGGCTGCTGCCACTTCGTTGCCACGCGGTACATCAGGAATGACTTGCAATTTTCTAACTATCACTTTCAAAATGGATTCTAATTTTGCTGGATTGGGCCTGTCAGACAGAGATGGTGTTACTGCTCTGCTGACGGATCCCAAAGGTTGGTGTTCAAGAAAATGACCAGTATAAGAAGACAGTGAAGCCTCTCGTCATGGACGGGCTTGAGACAAGAGGAAAAAAAAACAAAACAAAAAAAAAAACAGTTTAAGGGATATTCATTAGAAAATGTTGGGGAACAGGGATAACCAGCTAGCATGACTCTATATAAAAAGATACATAAAAGTCTGTAAAAGTTTATTAGGCCTCAGTCACACAGGCCTAGAGACTGATTGGCCATCTGAGAACCACCAGTTGAGATTGAAAAACCTCCCTGAAAGGTCACCAGTATTTTGCATGAGGGATGCCAGCTTGACTGCAAATACTTTCAGCTACTTCCCACAGTGGATGGATCCACATATCGATTTGGCACAGATTTTATGTGACACAATCCTCCAGTTTATCTGGGCTTATGATGGGCCACTAGGAGAACACTAGTTGTTGGCATCCTGAGGCGTTCTTTGCCTTCAGTCAGACCAGAAAGCATAAAAAGTGAATGACATCCCACGACTTCAAGTGATGGGAAATGAGCAGCATAAACATTGTTGAAATTCCATGCAAACGACTGAAATAATCACTTATAAGAAGAATACAGCCGACTGACATATGATCAGATAGTAAATATATTAGAAGGCTGCTTAGGCGACCAGAGCCTGGAATGGAGGCAAGTGACCAGCAGTCAGCTGCAAACCTATAGCTGACGAGCAGATCATCTACAGTGTGTACTGAGCACAAAAGTTGCAGCTAACACATTTCAAAAGCCACAAATTTTCCTTTGAGGCAAGCATTTTCAATTTCCGGTTTGTGTTGCACTTCTCAGTTTCACTACTGCATGAAGACTCGATGGCAAGTGTTTGCAGTCGAGTTAGTGTCTCCCGTTCCAAAAATGGGCAACTGAAGCAAACTGCTTATAATCAAAGCAATCATAACTGTACACTTCTTTGCAACCAATTTCATCTTCTGACTACAAACAACCTGGTCAGGAAATACATATTTATCCCTAATGACCTGTGGTTGCCAGGAGGTCACTGACCAGTCTCTAGGCCAGGGTGACTAGGATTTTAGTAATCAGTTTCATAGTGACTACCATCAACATCCTGCAATCACTCACCAACTGGTTAGGGAAATCTACATTTTTTCCTTACAACCAGTAATTGCCCGGTGAACATGGCTGGCATTCAGACCTGTGTGACTGTGACAAACTAAAATTGGGGTCTAACAAAACGTGCTATGTTAGTTGTATTTAAGTATTTAACGCTTAAGTCTAAAATTACTATTAGGTGTAATTTCACCTGTGTGGTATTGGGTGAACTGTTCCTTTAGTTGGTATCCAACAAATTTCTGTCACTTGATAAGTTAGCAGCCTGCTAATTCTGTCTCCCATCTGTAAATTAACTATACATTATCCCAATCCATGTGCAAGGTTCATTAGTGTGAATGAAATTACAGATGGCTGGAAATGAATGCGTGTAATTAGCAGAAGTCTGTCCCAGAAGACCCACGCAAGCTATAGATGAAGGTAAAGGGATCCATTGAAAAGCCATTGTTTGCTACTACAGCACTTGAGTAACTTTCTGGTGGGAAACCTATAGAGTAAGTTGAGACAGTAAAGCACTAGCCTTGTTCAAAATGAGCTGGTCTGTTCAGTAGACAAAGTAAAAGGAATAAATGGGGATTATTGAAAAGTGTGTTTTTCAGCTTTTATGCAAAATCTGCATGCAGAAACTCCCAGACTGACATGCAAAATAGATTGTAGATGCGTTTCGTTCACTTAATCTGAACTTTGACCCAGAAATCCTTTGGCGATAATGCAGCTTTTAGAAGTTTGTCGAGCCACTAAAGCTCAAATATTAAAATCGATAATAGAAAAAAAAAAGAAAAAAAAAGAGCAAGTGTGGTTTAAATAAAAAAGATTCTGTAAATGCAGCACAGCGCACAGACAAAAAGCCACTGTGAAAGTTAATGCTGCTGAAAGTGAACAGAATTTATTTGCATATGAAAATAGCTGGGCACTAATGGCACTGGACTGAAAACTGCAGCATGACTGCGAGTGCACATGCGTGGGTTATGTGCGTGTTTTTAGGTTCACTTCTCCACGCCAGGAAATAACCTTACTCTCTTTACCCTTCCCATTTCATTTGGAAAGTCACCCGACACACTCTCTCACACACACACACACACACAAAACCCCACCCCTTGACACACACTCATGATTCCTTCATGCATGCACGCATACTGGCTTCAGTGACTCTCTGCAGTCAACCTCCTTCTGCTCACAAACAGCCCCTCCTCTTTCCTTTTTCTCTCTCCAATAACTGACTCCTCCCCTGTTCCCCCTCCCATGACACACACACACACACACACACACACACACACACACACACACACACACACGCAGAATGTTGCCTAGCCCTAAGCTGACCTGCTGTGTGTGTACTGACGTCACACTATAGACAAGGAGAGGCATCATTCCAGACAGACACGAACACGTGCGCACACACACACAGGCCCCAGCCGAGGGGGAAGCTGCATTCCAGCACAGGCCCACAGACACACAAACACACATCACCACGCCTGGCGGTGGGAAGCATGGGGAGCACTCAGCTGTAGCGGGGAGGAGGGGGAGGATGGCGGGTGGGGGGTTCAGAGGAGGGAGCGATGGCTCTGAGCCAGTGTTCCTCTGAGCTCAGCACTTCCCCTTTCAGCTCCAGCCAGCCGCCAGTTTGCGTAACGCAGCCAATGTAGCCATGCTGGCTTTTTTTAACCCCTTCTTTCCTGGAGTCACTGAGGTCACACTGGCTGTTCTCTGTTCGCCGGCGCGTGCTACATCCTGCCATAAAGCTGCCTCTGCCGGCACCCCCCCATCTCGGAGCGTCCTGTTAGAGCATCAGGCCTGCTGGCATGCTACTTGTGCTTCTGCCTTACCTGGCAGAGATGGAAGCAGGTGCACATGTGTGTTAGTGCCACAGTGAAATGTACAAAAAAGTTATTTATCGTCTCCCTGCACAAAGAAAATAAACAAATCTACATGGAACAATTAAACAGGTGGGCAGTCTATTGGAAAGTGACCTGGCTTCATCAGCGACACCCCAGATAAGACAAAACTGTGCAACAGCTACAGCAGCAGTTTTCAAACACCATAACTGAAAAATATGTAGCTTGCACAATAATCAGTTTGACCATTAAAAAGGGAAAAACCTGACACAGGTAAGGTGTCTGTGCACTGCATCTATTCCTCTGTGTATCTGCTGACCTTCTCTCCACTCTATACCCGAAGTGATGTGAGGCTTCATGCATCAGATGTGCCGCCTACCCCCCTCCCTAAAAAGACAAACAAAAAAAAAAAGACCCAGTGGAAAGTGTCATAGCTCACACTAACCACAGCAGACACAGTCCACGGTGGCAGGATGGGCAGAGTGGGGGTTCGGGGTGTGGGGGATGGGATGGAGGAAGAAAGGAGGGGAGGTTCTCTCACATTTAATATCGCTTGACACGCGTCATCCAGCATCTCTCAAACAGTAGCTGAGCCTGTGTCAAAGCCGTGGCCCTGTCAAAGATCCTGCGCATACAGGACGCACCTTGTGCACACACACACACACACACACACACAAAACAAAGGCAACCCAAAGACAAATAACTCAGCCACCTGGCGCCTTGATCGACGGGCTGTTGCAGAGAACGGGAATAGCTGGGATGAAGACAAGTGAGGGAAAGAAGAGAACGGGCAGGAAGGAGGGGGAGCACGAGAAAGGTTGATGTCTCTGCTGAATCGAGGTGGTCGATTCGCTTGCCTGCGGGCTATTCCTGTAAATATTGACGTTGATGTTAGCACCACTCTCTTAAGGATAAGCTATAAAGCAAAGGGGGGTGGGGGGGTGGGAGAGAGTCAGATTTACTCTGTGCAAACTGTAAGCATCTGAAATCACACGCTACGCTCGGCCTTCAGAAAGCAAGTCGAAGGGGAAAGGATGAGAGACTTTTCAGGGTGAGGACCTGAAACACATGGGGGAACTGAGATCTCTCTCGGTAGGTTTACAACTCACTCCTCTCCTCTCCCCTCTCTCGCTCGCTTGCTCTCTCTCTGGATGGTTAAGGTTTCCATTCTTGGACTAAAAGCAGGCAGCTGACATCAAAACCTTCAGAGAGACCCTTATTTCCCAGAAACAGCTCTGGTTTCATGTAAATAGCTGCCTTTCATGGCTACATTGAGATAAATTGCACCCTGCTGGACAAGAGGGGGGACAATATTCACCCTGGAGCCTCTTTTGTTGACATCCGTGTGCGTTGCCATGACAATGTGTGTCTGTCCGGTGTTGGGTCTATATGCATGTACATTCAGGGGGCAAGCACACACACACACAGTGCAAAATATGCAGACAATAAAAATATGAACACAAGTATCTTCTTTGTCAAACACACAAAACACCGGTTGCACAAAATATTACAAAGAATACTAAAACAAGCGTGACCGAAACACAGTTTCAAGCTAGACTTCATTCTAACCATCATGTCCTTGTGAAGGCCTGTAGGCAGAGAAGTCTATTACTAATCATCCTCACATTAAAAAAGAAAAAAAAAAAAAAAAGGGGGGGGGGGGGGGGGGGGGGAAACTAATCCAAGAATGACAACACCCTTTCCAAAACCCTCCAGAGGACCTCGTCCAGTTGACTGGGAATTAATCTGCCAGAGGAATGCAATGATGCTTGAATTCATTTTTAGCACATTAACAGACTAATTCTCAGGTTGCTCAACATGCACATAGTCTGTATCGTTTTAAACTTTAAAAAATGAATTACTGTGATTGCCAGTACACCCAAAGTACCTCCAGATTATTTGATCGAATTACCTCAAATTAGCATTTTCATAAATGACAGAAGAATAATCGTATCCTTACCCAATTATGCTGATTACATCTCTTCAGAGACTAGTGAAGTGAAGCGCTATGTCACCTCTGAGACCACATCAAACAGAGGCCAACAGCTTTGTTTATATTTTACTATGCGCTCACACTTTGATATCCTCATTATGTTCATTTGGGATGCCAGAAGGAGGAGAGGATAGAAGGGGGTTTGATTGGGGAACGAGGGGGTGAGCTGAGGGGGGGTCACTTGCCCGCCACCACATCCACTGTACGGGGCATCGAGGGGCCTGCATGTTAACCGTAAGGATAGAAAAGATTATGTGTGCATGTGTGTGAGAGAATCACCTCCCGTGGGCAAGTCAGCATTCACCCATGAAGTAGGTCAGTGAAATTTGCCCAAATTAGGTCAGAGGCAGTCAATGGGTGCCATCCTGAACAAGAGAAAGGATAAAAGGGAGGGAGTGAGAGACAGACACAGAAGAGGGGTTGGTGGGGCGGGGGTCTATAAGGTTAGGAGAGCAGAACCAAGCGGCTTACTTCATCTCAGCTTTAACACTCAGTTAATTACTGTTGCACTGGTCCATACAAAAAAATACATGCACACCAAAAAAAGAAAGCAGCCTCAAAGTGAGGGCCCAAAGCAGAGTTCTTCATAACTTCAAGCCTGTCACTATTTCTCTATTCAAACATTGCTGGTATCAGAATCAGTGCACATCAAAAGCCCGTTTTGATTGAAAATGCTCTTGAAAAGCAGTCCGATTCAGTTACAGCGCTTAGGTTTGATTATTTAGCGGCCCCACCTCCTGACTCTGCCCCCTCAAGCTGTTTGGACGGTAGTTTCTTTTGTCATATGCCTCCACGTCTTGCAGCTCCTTCCACGCCCCACCCGCCCCTGCTTCCCTCCCTGTTTTGAGGAATCCACGCCGGGTTGTTGTGCACTGATGCCAATAAGTGAGGGAAGACAGGAACCTTTGATGTCTGTGGCACTTTGCGATTCGCTTTCATCATCCCGCGTCTGTCAGTCAGCAAGAGAAAACGTGACTCCAAAGGAAACTTTTGCTGCTCTCCCACCCCTCCACCCCCACCCAGCAAATCACTCTCCACGCATACATACAAAATTAAAACATAACAACAAAAGCCGACAACAAATGCAACAAGAGAGGAGGGGGGGGGGGAGAGACTGCTGTGGGCATTAGACAGACAGGAATGGGTTGAATAATAAGCAAAGAACGGCAAGTTTTTCCACAGGAGAGACTATTTTTCTTCCTGCCTGGGCTTCACTGGCCCACTTCCACTCAAAGGGAATGTGTATCCCAGTGTAGCTGCAGGCTGCTCTCTGAACTTTACCCTGTCAGTCCCTACAGTCGCCCTTTCAGAATTGCTCTGTGTCAAGAAGGAAGAAGCGTATTGGCGTGTGTCTTCTGTGGGCAATGTCTGTTCAAAAGAGTGATGATGGAACCTGTGCCTGCACCTAATCACACAAGCCTGCACCCTTCGCTCTGACAGCCTCAGAGGTTAGGGAGGAGGTGGGCGGGGGGAGTGAACAAAGGCTCCCTTTCCCTGGGCAGCGATCAAACTTGAGCCCTCGGCTTGTCTAGAATTGTGACAAGGCCCACTTCCCCTTTCGCTGCTTTTCCCCATCCTCCCCCTACTGCCAATCATGTGTCATATGCTTCACACTCTCGCACGACGCATGCTTCCATGCGCCTGCCGTGTGTGTCTGTGCCGTTGCCTGAGCCAGAGCCCGTCTACACAACTTAAAGACACGCACGGAAACTGGAGTCGAGGAGACGGAGGAGACACGCGACGAGTCTGAGAGCTTCACGGAAAGTGTTAAGCCAGAAACAACCGAATGTACAAGCCGAGTGTGGCTTGGAGTAAAGCGAGCCACATTGAGTTACAGTGACTAACGTTATAGCCAGAGAGAGGAAGATGCCTGGCAATGGATGCTGGGCAAAGGAGCCAGAGAACTGAACTGCAGCCAACCTGGATGAGGCCTCAGTCCAGATATGTTGGGACAGTACCAGGGGCCCAGCTACAGCCTGTCAGAGCAGGGAGGAGGGTGAGCAAATGAAGTAGCAAGAAATACACAATTAAAAAAAACAAAACAAAAAAGCCAACACACACACACACACACACACACCCACACGAAAAAGAGAAAGCAAAACAGAAGGCTTATAGGCAAAACAGAGAGAAAGAGAGAGAGAGCGAAGGGTTTTGAGGCTTTTCAGCTCCAAAGTGGGATGGAGGGGGATGGTTGGAAGGAACCACTGAGAGTCAGGCAAAACTGGAGCCCAGGTTCAGAGGCAGGGCCAGGGCTGAGCTGGGGCTGCTGAGAGAGGAGCCAGGGCTAGAGGCCAGAGAGAAGAGGGAGAGCTGGAGGAAGGGAAAAGGGGGGCTGAGAATAGGAGGAGGCTATGGCAGAGCTGGAGCTGGAGCTGGGGCCAGAGCCAGAGCCAGAGCCAGAGCCAGAGCCAGAGCCAGGGGCCCCAGCTTTAGATTTAGTCAGCTGTTCCCCTGGCCAGCAGCTGGAAGTACATAGGGAGAGTGAGGGAGGGGAGGTAGCAAGGGAAGACAGGGACTTCGTTGGAGAATTTTAACTGGGAAAGTGAGAGATGGAGAGGAATTAGAAAGAAAAAAAATGGAGGGAGGGAGGGGGAGGGGGGGAGAGAGAGAGAGAGAGAGAGAGAGAGAGAGGTAAGAGTAGAGAGAAGGGGGTGAGGAGGGGAGGTGTGGAGGTTTGGAAAGAGGACAGTGGAAAAGCCATTAGATTCCGAGGAGAGAGAAAACAGCACCAAGACCAGACAGACTGACAGAAGGTGGTTAAGGCTCACTGGCTTCGCAACCACTCTTCACTTCCTCCCTTACTGGTCCTCTCGCTCCATCATCCCTTTCTTTCTTTCCTTCCTCCCTCCCTCCATCTATCCGTCCATCCTCCTCCTCTCCTTCCGTCACTGGTGAGCTATTCTCTGGCCACCTCCTTCCCCGACCAGTTGTGCTTCGCCAACAGCTCTGCTATTCATTACGCACGACCTGCAGGCGTGACCCTGAACACACACCGAGATCCCAAACAGGTGCCCCACACACAAAATACACACACGCAGACACACAGCATCGGCAGCGGCAGCAGCAGAGGGATCACACTTAACTGTAGGGGGAAGATATGCAGGGAGTGTGGACAGAAGGGCTGTAGCGGGGAGAGAGAGAAAGCTCAGTGTTGCTGCCAGAAAAGCACTGCAGGAGGAACAACATGGAAAGATGGAAAGAAGAACAAAAATATATAGAAAAAACAACAATGTAATTAAAGCTAAGCACACTTTGTTTCCATGAAAGTGGCGAAATTAGATTTGGAGAAGGATGAGTGAGAGCGAGGGGCAAGGGTTTGCCATGGGGCAAGCAGCCGCTGCTAGCAAAGCACTTTACGGCCCATTATATTCCATTCAGATGGACGAGGCGTCTGGGATAAAAGCATTTAGTCTGTGCGTTACTGAGTGACTCAGCACTTGGAGCCTTCACAGGTGGACCCCCTCATAACTACACAATGCATATCAATGAAGTGGCCCACTCACTGCATATGGATCGCTCACTCCCACGCCTCTGCCTCTCTCTTTTTTGCCCATCCTCCTCCACCACCCACGTCGGCCTTTTCCTCCTCAACCTTTCACACCTCCTTGTGGAAACACTCTACCTCTCTGTTGTTTATTGTCAGATTGAAGTAATTCCACCTGCTCCTCTATATGAAAGACTTAAATCGGGACGGCATCCAATAAAGCAGGAAATAAATGGAGCTGCAGAGTTCAAAATAAATAAATAAATCTGTGCATATTTCTTTTGCTGCACTTTCCCCTAAATTATTAGGAGCAATTTCTGCCATGTATGGAATAGCTGACCCACCTCCTTGCCTGTCTTTTCCCTCTTATTTAGCGCTGATACGGTAGACAGCTACCCCTCCTCCTCCTCCCTCTATCGCTTCCTCTCCATCACTCTCTTGTCTCTCTACAGCTCTACCTCCACCCATCTGCCCTTTCCTCTTAGTTCTACCTCTGCGCCGCTCCATCCCCTGCTCTCCTCCCCTTGGTAGTGGTTAATGGCACAGGGATCCAGCGTGGAATATAGATCAGTGCGAGATGGATGGGGCACCAGGAGCTCCGGCCAGTCCCGTAGGTCCCAGACCAAAGATTAACTAAATATTAGCTGACAGGAAGAGAGAGGCAGGGACACAGCTGCAGCTGCTAGTGCCGCTGCTGGCAGAACAAACGACAGAGACCGTTTTTAACCCCTATTGCTCTTGGGAGAGAGACAAACACATGCGATAAACACACCGAGATGCAAAAATACACACAACGCATGGGGCCAAGTGCACCGCCATGCACGCATACACACATGCTATCAGAAGCACCCTGGGAGAAGAAGTCCACTAATCACATTCTCTCCTCCCCCCCTCCTCGTCTGCCCTGCCAAGGCGGATGGCGAGGGGGGGGGGGAAAGGAATAAATCTTTATTAGGCAATGTGTCCCTGCTTTATCGATCGCTTCGCTCCTTCCCTCCCCTTCTCTCCTTTCCACCCCCTCTCTTTCGCTCCCCTCCTTTTGTTATTTTAGGCGTGTGTCTGCCATCCAGTTCAATTGAGTCGGGGTGTACATCAGAGAGGACCATTACCTATGTCTCCCTGGGCTGGGCTGTCACTGGCTGTGAGGAGGGTATAGGATGAGGTGATGTAGCCACCCAGGAGGGACAGCTAGCCTGCTAGCAGCAAGCCAGTCTCAGCTAGAATGCAGACAGACAGGTTGGCAGTGACACACAATGGCATACAATCATCCTCAACAATGCCAGGCAATAATGCTAGCGTCAATACTTCACCCACACTATACCCATGCCGTTCAACGAGCAGAGCGTGGGACAGGCATAGACCGGTTTCAGTCAAAATAAGATTATTATTTCCACATTTCGCTCTGCTTGGGAACCTGCATCCCATTTCATGTTCAGACATGGAAAGTGGGAAGAGGGGAGAGAAGCAGCAAAACCCCCAGCAGAGAACAGAGCAGGCATCATCACAGCAGATTTGATTGAGAAACAGCAGTGAAAAGAGGAACTGCAGTGGAGGCGGGTTGCAAAGCAGCTTGCAGATGCCTGCAGAAGTCACTGTGGGTTGTGTAAAGCATCTTAAACAGCACACCGTGTATGACATTTGCCATTTTGATGTGTAGAAGTTTATCTGCTATTGTGGGCTAGCATTCAGATCAGCCGATCAGTCAGGATTTTTAGTTAGGTTTATGTTTGTGGCCTGGCAGAAGTGTTGTGATCAGGGCAATAAACAAGTGTAATTCATCAGTGTCGACCTAAAAAGGTTCCAGGATGGTCTGCAATGCCTAAAAAAACAACAACATCAGATTGAGGATCATTTAAAAACTTCAGACAAATACACGTCACAGCAAGTAGGCCAAGTCTTGTTTCTCTCATAAATCCTGTAGTAAACAGAGAGCTTGTGAATGTAGAAAGAGCGACTGCCCCTGAGACCTGGACACAGACTGGTAGTTCTAGCAAAGCACAGAGAGGAGGAATTAGAAAGCTTGTTAGCCTTCTTTTGGGACTTTAGACACAGGAAGCTTGATGGAAACATGCTGTATCTAGACAGGAGCCGTGTAAAATACAATATGGGTGTCTTTAGCCTGGCTTGGGAATTGAAACTTGAAAATCAGGAAGTAGAGAAACAGAGACAATGGGAGCTTAGAAGCACAGAGAGGGAGTGCAAGTATGGAGGTATGGTAAGACCAAGAAAACAGGTTGGCAAGAACAAGGAAAACAGGAATGAAATATGAAAAAAAAAACTAAGCAAGCAAAAAAACAAAACAAAAAAAAAGAGCATAGAAGTGAGAGAAAAGAAAGAAAGAAAAAAACCTCTTTAGAAGGGCAAACTAAATTCCATAGTCATTTGAAAGCCTTCTACTCCTTCCCTCTGAATCTCTCTCATTCTCTTTCTTTGTCTCTCTGTCTCTCATGCCTGGAGAGCCTTTCCAGCTCTATTCAGCCCTGCTCTGCCACAAAGCAATGAATGCATGTCTCACATGCCACACCGCCACGACATCGTTGGACCAGGCACAGCCAGAGGCACCTTGCACTCTCAAAGCCTCCTCCTCTACATAGCTCACACGGCACTTGAGCCTGCCAGGCAAGAAGAGAGAAGGGGATAACCCCCCTCGTCTCAATCTGGCTCAGATTCCCGATTGTTCCACAAAAGGGACAACAAAAGTGGGCATACTCTTTGTCTCCTCCTGGACCGTTCTCTCGGGTGAGAAATTGCTTATTGGGACGTGTAAAGACGCATGCACACATTCAATCAAGCAAGCAGCCTTTTCCTTTGGTCAGGTGCTACTTATTGGAAAACAATAATGCGAGCAGGGGCCTGTCTTTCAAGGAAGGCAGTCAGCCACTGGAGGGACAGTCTGACCAGATTGACCTTTGACTTCGGTAAATCCCTGGAGATCAGATGAAGAGGTCAACACTGGGCCAGCTTAGTGATGGGGGAGGGACCAGTCAATGAGTGAACACCTCTATCAGTATGTATGTGTGCGAGCAACAGGGGTCAGTGGCAGGTAAACCCTCATCCTCTGCTGTTGTTTATTCAAAGGCGCCTAGTCACCGGCACCCCGGCACTGTGAGGTAAATGTGTGTGTGTGTGTGTGTGTGTGTGTGTGTGTGTGTGTGTGTGTGTGTGTGTGTGTGTGTGTGTGTGTGTGTGTGTGTGTGTGTGTACATGCAAGAGTGGAAACGAGATAGGGTGGGAATGATGACAGACGGGAATGTCATCCACCCTCTTATCATTAACATGCCTCACCTTTATTCAGCCTGACACACACAGCCATAAACACGCTCAGCGAGCCATTAACACACAAAGTCACACACGTACATTCGCCTATTCACACAAAGTTAAATAGACTGAAAGAATCCTGCCTTTACTTATAAGCTGTGCAGGAATTTGGGCGAGCTGTGTCTCAGAAGTAGCTTTACAAGGCAGATCCACCCGAGTTAAAGTCCAAGTCCAAATCTTTATGGCCTTGACTGCCTTCTTATTAGAAAGCCCTGGGCTGTTCGTTTGATATAGACGAACATGATACAAGAATTATACACTCACTACAAGGGAAAGTTTGTGTTATTATTATTATTATCATTATGCTGTGTATTTGTTTAGGATAGACCAAAGTAATTGTTCTTAATATTGGACCACGGCAGGTAGCTTTCTACTTTCTGAGCAAAGCACACAGTGATTATGTACGCACACAGACACACACAAAACCGCAAAACGTTTGGCTTCTGAGGTGACAACAGCTGTTGACCAAACCACATGGAGAAGCTTTGGATTGTGGTAACAGTGAAGACGTGTGCAAAGTCTTTACTACAGATGTACATGCAAGCATGCATGCAAGGCACAAAGACAGGCATCCATCCACAATAAATATATACACATTTAGCTCTCCGCTGCAGTAAGCGCAGACTTGGACTGCTTTTGTGCTTATTTCAGCAGCACATTGGTGCAAAGTGGAATTCATTAAAAAGAAAAAAAAAGTGAAAGGGAGAATCAGATAGGATAACGCTGAGTGCTGCATTCCCCTGTTGTTATTATTGCCAAATCGAAGTGAGAGGGGTGGCTGGTAATAAAAGTCATTAAATGAAATAGAAAAAACGTCTTTTAATAGGGCCTTGTCATTGTGGATTTAGTACCCTTTCTATCGCCTGCTCCCTGTGCTTCATTCCCTCTGCTGACAGAGAAGAGAGGGGCAGGAGCTGTGTGGAGGAAGGACTGGATTCCTAGACAGAGTCAGCCAGCCGAGGAGCTGTGCTGACGCACACACAGCAGCCACAGTCTGGGACAGGAGACAAGTCAAGCTGGAACAGGGACTGGGGCAGACGTTACAGAGCTCATGCTGGAACTTTATTACTTTAGCTGGTTTATTTTAACAAGCACCAACACACGCTGATCTTAAACGCTGAGCATCTCTGAATATATGCTTCTATTAGTGTGCAGGGTCATTTTGAAAAGAGGTCTTTGGTCTACTTGCGATAGGTCTGGCAGTGTGGCAGATATAGTGAAGCTATGGTTGGAACTGGGAACGTTCATTTAAGAGGGGTAGGGAGGAAACGGCTATGTCTGGGACTGAGAATGAGACAGAGGCTGGCTCCAGTCAGGTAGAAAGACTGGAAACAGGGCACACAGACATTAGTCCGAGCTTGAAATGACAGGACTGTCTACAGGTATAGGCATTGGAAATGGGAGGAGCAGGGGACAGTTAAAGCCAAGTTTAGGAGATGGAACATGGCTGGCTACAGGAAGTTATGGTCTGTGGTGGGAAAAATCTATCTAAAGGCACATCTGGGAACGGGGTTGGTTAGAGTTTGGAGCTAAGGCTGTGACAAGCATTAGGGACCTTCTGGAAAATTCTGACATGATGGGATCGAGGCACAGCTAGCAGAGGAACCAGTGGTCATCTATCACTTAGTGGCTGCAGCATGGCATTGTTTCTTTATAGGGTATATCCTTAAGGAGGCCACCCACATTGCTTTCAAGCGATAGAAAGCGGAAACTGAGATCGAGCTGAAACTTATTATTGCAGAATTAAAGTAATTATCATGCAAACACATTTTGGATTTACTGTGACGCTTACGCAACTTTTGCTTTAGATGGAAAATATTCTGCTCAGCTGGAAACATACAAAAAAAAAAAAAAAAAAGAAAAAAAAAAAGAAAAAAAAGAGTCATTTTCCTGGATGCTTTGCCAATCTAGGCATTATCTCTCATCAAGTAATATTATGAAATAAACAATAGCGAGATCAAAAGATAAACACAAAACACAATCTGTTGTCTCTAACCAAACGACTGCAAAGCCGCATTTGCATGTGCACACACTCGCACACACACACGCGGAGGTACTAAGCTAACATGTTTCCATTACACGACAGCTGAAAGGTATCCTATCTTCTTTCCATTCGGCCAACATAATGAGACAAGGCCCTGGAATCTCCTTCTCCCAGGCTCAGATACACAAAGCCAGACGGAGAGAGAGAGCGCTCTCTTTAAAGACTCCACTTCTCTTCACATGGACGCAGTTGCTGCCCCTCTCGCTCCCTCTTGGACAGCCAGATGTTTACACTAGCTCTAGGCTCAGGCATGTTTCCATGACGATACAAGCCCAGGGTTAGTCATATGCCTAGGGGTAGACCTGATGCACCGGATCCTGGATCACTGCTCCCTCGTCGCTATCACCTTCAAGCTTGATCTACAGACATCTGATAACCCTGACTTTCACAGAATCCTCTAAAAGAACTTTTGCTTTATAGGAAAGCACAAAACCTTCATGGGGAATAATTTTGAAAAGCCTCTGAATTCTATTGTGACAGCATTTCTTTAAGTCCGGCATCACAATTTCTGCCTCTTTACAGCAGTATGGCCTCCCAGAATATTCGAATAATGCTCAGTCTCTCTCTCTAGCTCTCCCTGTCTTCAGCGGTGGGCATGTGGGCTCATTCTCGACGGGCATTGTAAAAAAGATAAAGGAACTCTCTAACCTAACAGGAAAATAAAACCAGATCCACCCACATGAAAAGAAACAGCCCACACACAAACAAAAAGAATAAGCCCTCACCCAACAAAAACAGCCTTAACGCTCAGCCCGATAGCGTCTCGCAGACGACATGCTCCTGCAAGATTTGCGTTGCGCATCTTAAATTCTGCACCTTTGTGGACAGAATGTTTGAATGCTTGTCGATGTGGGCCCCGAAGAAGCTCTTTTAAAAAGCCTTATGAATCCTTAGCTCAAAAGAAGTGCATAGGGAAAAAAAAAAAAAAAAAAAAAGGATGTGGATCCATGAGTCTGTTCTTGCACAAACAAGTTTGTGTTCCTTCAACTTTGTAAAATATTTCTCTTTGGCATTGTCATACCAGCAATAACTTAACAATGTGTGCAAACCTTCATTGTTTTTACCAAGCCTTTTGTTTAAATGCTGTTCTCTGTATGTTGTATTGTCGTCTCATATTGGCCGAATGTTAAATAAAAGTTTTTGTGCAGCATCTCCACTAACACACCCATGGTGCACAATAATGGAGCCACACAGACAATTTAAGCAGAGTCTGTGTTATGATTTTCTCCATGTGACAAATAGGAAGAGATTTAAAAAAAAACAAACAATCAAAAAACAGGTGAAATAACAACCAGGCGGGTGGTTCGCCTGGTTGTTATTTCACTGTTTCATTGACATCATGACTTATTTTTTATTTTTCTTCTAAAAGAAGGAAGAAAACGGAGAGTTGGTGAGAGCAGATGACGCAGAAACCTAATTAAGATTCTCCAGAGCGTGAACAAATTAACCTGAGTTATGAGCATGCAGAAGCAAAAGACAAGACACACATATATGCAAACATACCCACAGACACACACACACCTAACAGTTTATCTCTGGAATAGGTGGAGTCGGGGAGGATGACATTCACACTTACACCGGCATGACTGCCATGGACACTCAGTGATATTTTTGGCAGGGCCAAGGCAAAATATTACAGGCCATTTAGTCCGATAACACCACCATGGAAAACACAGCAAAATGGTCCACAGGTTATGGCGTATCTACTTTCATTCAAGTTTAATTTAAAGCGCCCTCAAAGTGTCCGCCTCATCACTCAGATTTGGGGCAGTAAGGATGATAAAAATGACATGTAGCTTCATGTGGAAGAAAAAAAAAAATTAGCCTAACAAGCGGAGCTGGATAAACAGGCTGTCCCGCGTAGACTATGCTAATGACGACGCAGAGAGCGACATATGCCAGGCATCAGTATGTCACTCCTCGGGGACATGGGGGCTTACGGTAACAGGATAGGAAGGTGGTGGTGTGTACAGTGGTGAGTTATGGGGTTTTTCCTTTTTAACTCTTAGTACAAAGCCCTGGAGGCAGACGGGGGGTGGGAGGGTTTAGAAACACAGGGATGAGAGTTCAAGGGAAAGGTACAAGTCTTGAATAAATGACAGCAGCGGAGATGAACTTGACCCATGCTGGAGGACTAAAACAGGAAGGAGGGTAATGAAGTGCAAACATGCTTTGTCATGCCATGTTACAGCCATAGGATTAGAATTCTATAATTAGAGGATGGGGCACAATAACACTAGCCTTCCTTTTCAGGAAGATGAGCCGCTGAGTCTAAATTACACAAGGGGACCAGAGAACAGATGCTGTGATCAGAACAGGCTGGTCTAGAAGTTTTCTATACCGGTAAATGATGCTCAGTTGCCACACGGTACAGTGTGATTGACAAGCTAAAAAAAGATTCAAAATTTGGCACCACTGGTGAGATTTACTGATGTTTCTGTGATCACCTCATGACAATGTAATTTTTTATGACAGACAGCTGCTGTTAGGGGGACTGCTTTCCAAAGCAAGATGCATATTTAATGCTGTTCGTTTGCAGTTTTTCATGTATTATTACACACAGAAGCCTTTAGAGGTTAAGGTTAGGTATGTGGTCCGACACCTGCTCTGTGGCTGACCGGAACATCAGTGAGGAGCGCAAAAATACCGAAGCCGGGTTGTTATAACGCCGCTATAACCGAGGAGCAGTGGACCGCTAAGATAACGCCTGAATTTCGTATATGAAAATTTATCTCAGAGGCTGGCATTGGAACAGATGAGCCCGCATGGGAGAGAGAGCGAGCCATCCATCTCACTCTCTCCCCCTTTTTCCGCACTTCATTCTTTACTTTCATGCATCTCCCTTCTCTTGCAATCACCATTTCAATGCTTCTTTCCTCTTTTGCATTTTCCACCCACATTTTCCCTCTAGGCTTCCCCTCTTTTTCTTGATATCACCCGATCTATTGCTCTTCCCCTTAAGCGCCATCCTCCTATCCATTCTCTCCATAGCACTGATGTATGGAAAGAGATGGAGGGACCCAAAAAAAAAGGAAAAAGGCTTGTGATTAATGTCTTTGAGAAAAAGATAAATAATCACAGGAGACTGGGGGCTGGTAGTTGGCCTTAGGGGAGTAAATATGGAGAGTTTTATAGCTGCTCACTTGGGAGAGAGGGAGGTAGAGGACGGGATGGGAGGGGAAGGAGTGGAATACAGCGACAGCAGATCCATTCAAGTATATTAGCTCCCCCCAACCCCCATACACAATAACCTCTGCATCTATTCTACTGCTCTACTGTCTTTCATCATCAACACTGAATCCCATCCCACTGACAGCACACACATTTGCACACAAGAAGCCACACAAAGTCATGCATGCATATACGCTTGTGTGCGCACACATACACGCCCTAACAGCCACCCTGCACTGTTTTCCAGGCCAGACCCACTGTATGTGTTTGATGGGCCAATACATGTGGTGTGTGATGTGGCTGACAGCCTCCTCCCTCCCACGCTGCCCTGCTTTTAAGCCCTCATCCTCCAGTGGCTGCCTGTCCCCTGGAGTAGATTGCATCTTTTATTTATCATTTTCTCTTCCTGGCTTTATCTTCCCAAGCTTTAAAAAAATAAAAAATTCTGGGGTGAAAATTGCAATCAGCATAACATGCCCTCCTCCTGCTGTGTACTCGCCTGTCATTCTCCACTCTCTGTGAGCATGCGGGATGAGACTGACAGCCCATGCAGACTCAGACACACAGACACACACACACACACACACACACACACACACAGAGGGAGAGAGATGCATGTGCAATTTCCCTCTGTGTTTATCAAGCCCACACACACACTCTGACACACTTTTCCATCTCTTTAAAGCAGACAGAAGCACATGCATGGCCACAGTAAATGACCTCGTTACCCTGCCTGTCACTATTTCCCAAAGCACACACACACACTGCTTACATATACCTCGCTGACGCCTCACACTTTTTATTTAACCCTAAGCTGAGTGCTTTGCTTCCTAAAGCCCCAAATGACCGAGCCCATAAATGAGACTAATGCTGGGGAATCTGGTAAACAGGCCAGAGAGAGGGAGGGAGAGCTGCCTTCCTGTCTGCCTACTCCATGGCTACTATTGTGCACTGCACATTCTCTGAGCCCACAAGAGCTGAAGCCATCTCCACACAGATTCTTTGGAGGGATAGTAAGCCAAGAAGTGAGAGAGGAAGAGGGAACAAGGAGGGGGAAGAGAGAGAGAGATAGGGAGGGAGGGAGGAGGAAGAAGATCATGCATAAAATCTTGTTTGCAGAATGCATTAAGATTCAGATGAACTGGGGAGGGTAATGGGATTAGAATCCTGAACCGTTTCCAAGGGTGGGGAGTCGGATTGACAGCTGAGTCTATTGCACTGACGATTGCAGTGAAATATTGTGGCTCTGGCAAAGGCAGCCAGCCAGCCAGCCAGGGGGTTGCTGAGCCTATAGCACCTCTAATTACCCCGAGCTTTACCAAAAATAATGCCGCCAAGGGGAAAAAACATATTTGTCATTACCCCGTGCATATAGCTTGGGCTTTAAGTGAATATTGGAAAGGCAGAAAGAAAGACTTCAGTCCGTCTCACAAAGGTGTTTGGCAAACAAAACAGAAGCACTGTGGCTTTAAATCACCGTCCCTCCCACCCTTTCTAAATATCGTCTATTTAGCCAGCGGTGAAAAGATATAGGGGGCTTTTGTCTGCGTACCCATCGGTGGGGGCATGGAGAGCTAGAAAGACACAAAAATAGGAACAAAGTGCTAAGCTTCCAATTGGGATGGCTGTGGGCCATTCAATGCGCGCAGCTCAGTGGGTAAAAACAAGAAGAAGTGGGCTACTATTACGGGCTTGTCTGAAAATAGGCTGCTCTCACACACAGCTATAGGGTAGACTGGTGTGGAAATACCCTGCATTGTTTATAATAGACGAGACTAAGGGAGGCAAACACGAGCCCTTTAAAAGTCTGGCATGGCTCCAATGGAAAAGGCAAACCGTGCTAGTTGGGTGTTTTGTTGGTTATATGCTGTTTCCCTGCGTTACTCTAACGCTATGGTCCACTCACCGACTTGCAATACGTTGTCCACCCAGCCACCCTCCAACAGAGTGACACCCCGTAGGAAAGGCAGCTGGGTCTCGTCATTATTGTCCCCGCTAGTTCCACTTTCCTCTCCTCCAGCGTTGAAAGAGGAATACATACAGATTTCCTTCTCGCTTCTCGGGAAAGACCAATATACGATCCTCCGCTGGACGGGCTCCGGGATCCTTTCGAACCGCTCCTCCACCCTCTGGAACGGCCACTTCTCCGCGACTCTGCGAGCCGCGATATCGAGCAACGACTCGGGGTTGTGCGTTTTCCCATTTCCCGACCCTCCCGGAGCGGACCCCGCGCCGCCACACAGGACACCTCCAGCCCGCTGCCCCTGCCTGCACGCCGGGTTGTAGCCGGGCCGGCAGCAGAGCCTCTTGGCTGGGGGCTGCTGGACTCGCTCGGCCATGTTCGCACCGCTTCCAACCTGAAGCGCAGTTCCTCTCCGATCATATAAACGGGATAAGGAAGAGAAAAGGGCAATCTCGCACCGATTGTTTGCCGTACATGGAGAGACTGCCCTTATTTGGATAAGTGGGCGGAGCTTGTGAGTTCAGTGAAGTCCTTTGTGTTGTCAAAGTAACCGGATGGGCGGGATCCTGGAGAGCTGCCAGCGCACGAGTGGCGCTATAAAAGGAACTGGAGGCGGAATTCCCGAACGTCGGCAAATCCTTTGTGAAGCTTTTCGGGAGCGCGAGGGTGGAGCCCCGGCGGCCGACGGCCTTTGAAGTTTCCTTCTTATTTGAGTTTAAAGGCGGGGACTTAATCCAGGGGCGGCCTCGCAGTTTCCCACAGGGGTAAAAGGGGGCAAGAAAACTGACTTTTTTTTTCCTTTGGAGCCTCAGCTACCACCCCGGGCTCCAGCTTCTTCAATAACAACTTGATCGTTGTTTTTGCGGCTTTTTAGTCCAAAAGTGGTTTCAGCTGTCAGGCCGCAGAGGGTAAGAACATATGAAGGTGGACATGCCTGTCCTCTGTAGTCACATCAGCTCTTATATGGTGCAGCCAATTGACAAGTAATCATATGCACTCATGAAAGACAAGCTTTTTGCCTATATTATTTATTTTAAGGGGCGACTCTATTGATTTTTTACTTGGAGATCAGTATAATTGTTGCTTGGATACATAAAGTCTGAGAAAATAAGTCCAAAAGTTTGGTTGCGGTAACTTAAGATACTACCAGGTATACGGGTCAATGATGCTATCAAGGTAGTGTTTTTTAGAGTTCTAGTTCGAAGTAGAAGTTTTATCCTGGGCACCGATGTAGTGGTAATTTGGGGCTTTTAACAATTTCTTTGAACTTTTCTTTTTTCCAGGGTGGAATGATTGCACTGCATGAATCTTTGAAGACTTCAAAACGACAAAAATTGTTTGCTCAAGTTTCAGTTTGTTTTGGGTTTTCTCTAATCCACACAGGGTCAAAGTAAACATACAGGTTCAAATATATTCATACACTCACATCAATATTTTAATAAGTGGTTCTGAAGGTTCTACAGTGCCTTTTAACTTGACGATTCCAAGCCCTATTGACTTTCTTTGTCTGTATCAAAAGGATTTGTTTGACACAGCAGTACTCAAAACTATAGGAAAGTCCAAGGTCCTCAGTGAAGATCTAATTTAAACAAGTTGGGAAGGTCTCATAGGGGAATTTCTAAACAACTGCAGATGATCCAATGATGATCCAAGATCATCAATTCCAACAACTGTACATAAGCACAAATTATTCAGACATGTCAACACTTTGTCGAGGACTGGAAAGACCCAAACCGCCACCCTCAGATGGCAGGAAATTTGTTAGGATGTTCAGAAACAACCCAGGAACCATCCGAGGCTCAAACCTGCCATGAACTGGAAACTGCTGGAATACCAGCATCACTGCCCAAAGTGAAGCCAGTTTTACATCACCATGGACCACGAATGCACTGACAAAGAAAGAACTCCCTGTTCCAAAATCTATAGACTGAAATTTGCAGCTGCCTACATGAAAAAGCAAGATACCTTCCGAAGAAAAGTTTGATGGTCAGAATAAATAAAGATTGAGCAATTAGGCCACAATTACAAAAGGTAGGTTTGGCAGAGTAAAGGTGAAGCTTTCAAACCTATTCACTCTCCCAAGCATGGTGGTGGTAGCATCATGTTCTGGGGATGCTGAAGGTGACACTAGTACATTGCACAAAGTGGAGTAGAGTAATTAAGGAGTGCAACTTCCAAATTCTTGAAATTCACCTCAAATCACCAGCTGGACAGTTAAAACTTGCATAGAATTGGGTGTTCCAACAGGACAATGATCCCAAATAAATCAAAACTGGTTTTGGAGTAGATAAATCAAACTCTGGAATGGCCTCTACAAATTCTTCCAAGAAGAGTTGTGAGATATCCATAAAGAATTATACCAGAAGCTTGTTAACAGCTACCAGAAACATCTGTGGAAGGCGTTGAGGGGCATTTCACAAAATGTTAATGGCATTAATCCATTAAGGGGTTTGGCCCTGTGTGGATTAGTAACAATTCTAAATAATTTCAAACTTATGCACTCAGTTCTTGTTTTTTATTCCACCCTGGGAAAAAAAATACAGTCCAAAGAAGTCATTGAAAGCCTCACATTACCAAGACAGCACCGGCCACAACTGTAGTTCTAGATAGCTATAGGTATAACTTTTAGGCTTTTGTGTGTTTTTTTAAAGTTCTCATAGCCATCACGTTATCTTCTTTTTACTCTTTCCTGTATTTCAGTCTATCATTCTGCCAAACAAAAAAAGGAAAAGAAATGCTAGAAAATTCTCATAGGAGAGCCAGCCCTAGTGTGTTTCTTTCTTGAAACACTTATGACACATGGATTAGTGTAGCCAGTTAACCACAAACTGTGGTACACTCATTTTTACTGGCCCCCACCTTGTCTGTTGATAATGCTAGTTCCATGTCTGTGTGTCATGAAAGGGCCCCCCCCAATTTTATAGGGGTAGAATACTCATCAGGGGTTAGGGTGTGGCTGCTGTTGCCCCCTGGTTTTTCCTGTATGATGAGCCACTACAGAAGTTAATTGTTATAAGCAAGTAACAAAGAAAAGCTGCCAGGTTGGGGTATGTTTTTCTAAATTGTCTATAAAAGTTGGCTCAAAACTACACTGGTATACCAGAATGTGTGTTTGCAATGTGTCTGCCTGCCGCATGTGTTCCCAGCTGCCCCTCTCATTGCTCTGTGAGTAAGTCTAAAAGGCTGGCCTTTGAACTGCTCTGAAAGTGATCCATGCCGTATGGACGGAGCAGATGTGGCCTAACCTGATTTGGTTTCAATACTTCCCCACAGGAAGTTCACAAAGCCAGCAGGTCCTCCTTTGTTATGTTAGTCATCTTTCTCAGAGGGTCAATGAAGCCTTTTTATTCTATTTTATTTTAACACAGTTATCATTTGCTTTATTCTCCAGACAGAACAGCTCCACACACAATCAGACATTTCAGCTTTATTTATATATATATATATATATATATATATATATATATATATATATATATATATATATATATATATATATATATATATATATATATATATATATATATATATATCCATAGGTCCCTCATCCTATTCATGTAGCCCCTTCCGCCGGGGTTATGACAGCAATATCAGGAAGAAGGAACACGAGAAGCTGGAGAAATACCAAGGGCTCAGAGAAGAGCTCGAGAGGATGTGGAGGGTGAAGGTAACGGTGGTCCCCGTGGTAATCGGAGCACTAGGTGCGGTGACTCCCAAGCTAGGCGAGTGGCTCCAGCAGATCCCGGGAATAACATCGGAGATCTCTGTCCAGAAGAGCGCAGTCCTGGGAACAGCTAAGATACTGCGCAGGACCCTCAAGCTCCCAGGCCTCTGGTAGAGGACCCGAGCTTGAAGGATAAACCGCCCGCAGGGGCGTGCTGGGTGTTTTTATATATATATATATATCTATATATATATATATATATATATATATATATATATATATATATATATATATATATATATATATATATATATATATATATATATATGTTTATAAATTGTTCTATATGTCTTTATTGCATAGTCTGCTGCGTTTCCGTGTTTCTTTTGAGCAATTTGATACTGATGGACATAACAGGCAACCTCCAACTAGAGTATAAATAAGGTAATCTAAACTAAATGTTCCTTAATTTTCTTGAGAGCAACTGGCAAATAAATGTATTAAATATATTTAGATTTTAGAGTCATTCCTATAGCTTGATGGTACAGAGGACTACATATCCCAATAACCAAGGAATCTCATCATGTCCAACCACAAGCGAGAACTCATGGTGCATTCAAATAATACTGATTAAGTGTAATTTCGAAAACTTCTAGCGGGGAAACAGAAAAAATTACAAATTTCAGACAATTTCATACCCTTTTAAGTAAAGATAAAAAAAACATATTAAGCTGGAATTACAATTACGTTCTGAATTATATTTGAACGATTTGGCTTGTTCTACATAAGTTATACCGGTGCATTTTTGGTATTGACGGTCTGCAAATGCAACACAGAAGGGTATTTATCTTATCTATATTTAGATATTTATTTATATTTGGCATCTAATATTAGTGAAAGTGTTACACATTTAGAATAATTCATGAATACAAACAAAAACCAATGTTTTTTTCTTATTTTTACATTTTGCCGATATCACCTGAATGCCTCATTGCCACACCAGTTCCACTTCCCGGAACAAGGAGGAGCTGGGTAGTTTATCGCGGATACAAACACAAATCTCCGTTCCTTTTGGTAAGTTGGTGTATTTTGTGCCACTCTGAGTTTTATCAGGACTAACTGTTTTGAAAACATAAATTAGGCGGTTTGTTGCGTTCATTTAGACGGTCGTTTTACTGTTTAACCGAGAGTAAGTGCTCTTGTATCGAAAAGTCAGGCCTTAATGCACGGGTGGGCTAGCTAGCGGCAGTAGAAATGAAACTAAATGTTTCATCCGCGTCTAAGAAATGCATATCTGTTCCTATATGCATACACATTAAAATCGCTCGCATAACTTGATGTCTTAAGGTTGTAGCTAGAGACTGTGGTTAGTTGGTTAGCTAGTTAGTTAGTCGTTGGTCATTAGCTGCTTGTGTACCGCTGGTCGGAGCGCTTTACAAATGACTCCTGTTGAATGGCGCCCTAAATCTTTTCACTGTCGTAGGGACGATACACGAAAACTGTGGGAACGGAAGTCTTTGGGGGTAACTTCAGTTATCTAACAGATCATCTAAGTCCATTTGACGTTTTTAACTGTAATCAAACATAAAAAAAAGACTTCGCTATACTTCCTTGCTCTGAATGATCCTTTGGGGCTAACTACAGCCCAGCTGGTCCGTGTGCAATGAAAGAAGTGCGCCTCTGTTGTCCTCTTATTCATGGCACTTGGACAAAGTTAGTGACTGTGTTTGGGTAAAAGGACCGCAGTTAAACTAATAATAATGTTGTCATTGCACATGTACAACGAAATCGGGTGCAGTGCAAAGGTCTGGGAAAAAAGGCTTGAAAGTATTCCCATTGTAATTATTTATAAAAAAAAAAAAAGTCTATAAATACACACAGAAATTTCTAAAAGTAATCATAAAAAAGAAGGTAAAACACACATATCACACATGCAAAACAATTATCTTACAAGGTTCGGTTTCAGCAGTGTTTAGTGCTGTTGTAGCTTTTGGGTAAAAGCTTTTTTCTACATGTTTGTTCTTGTTTTAAATGTACTTAAACATCTGAGGACAGCAGTTCAACAGTGTCCAGATGGATCTTTCAGATGTTTTGGCAATATTATGTTAAACAAATGTGTAAGTGAGGTGTTCTTCCACCAAGATCGGACATGCTTGTGAGGATCAGCGACTGTATGGTCCATGAGACTGTATGGTTCCAGTTTGATCTGATATCAAGCTTAGGATTGCTAAAGTAACAGAATTAGACTTTCCTCCTTATCAGTGTGTTAGAAATATTTAATTCTAGAACTTGCATTTGTCTCACCAGCATTGGATCTCTTTATTTCTGTTTAAATGTCTTTACTTAACTCATTAATGTCTTGCTGTCATATCCGGTAAGACTTATCACTCCCTGCAAATATGTGTGGTGTGTACACATCCTCTGGGAGCCTGCAGGTGGATGCTGGGAGGTTGTGTTTGGTATATGACAGGAGAGTGAGACATGTTTTTGTGTTATAATGCAGTTGCTGCTTGAACACCTCCCAGGTTTCTCTCCATTTATTCAGTTCTAGATTTTTTTTCTTGCTACAATTTTAAAAAGTACCTCACATTGTTAGGTGATATACACTGATCAGACATAACATTATGACCACCTAATATTGTGTTGAGCACCCTTTTGTTGCCAAAACAGTCCTGACCTGTTGAGACCCCTGTGCTGTGGTATCTGGCATTAAGATGTTAACAACAGATCTTTTAGGTCCCGTAAATTGCGAGGTGGGGCATGGATTGGACTTGTTTGTCCAGCACATCCAACAGATGGTCGATTGGACTGAGATCTGGAGAATCCACAGGCCAAGTCAACACCTCAAACTCGTTTGTGTGCTCCTCATTACATTTTTCAAGCAGCATTTTTGCTTTGTGGCACTGCACATTATCCTGCTGAAAGAGGCCACAGCTGTCAGAGAATAACATTACCATGAAATAGTGTGCATGGTCTGCAACAATGCTTAGGTAGGTGCCAAAGTAACATCCACCCAATGTTTCCCAGCAGAACATTCCCGACCACTGGTTCACCACCGTTCCTTCCTTGAACCACTTTTGATAGATACTGACCAATGCAGACCAGGAACTCCTCACAAGAGCTGCAGTTTTGGAGATGAACTGACCCGGTCGTCTAGCTGTCACAGTTTGGCCCTTGGAAAAAGAACTCGCTCAAATCCTAACACCCGCCCATTTTACCTGCTACTAACACATCGACCACGAGGAGACGATGTTCATTTATTCCCTAATGTATCACGACCAACAACACGTGCCATGATGAAGATGTAATCAGTTTTATTCACTTTACCTGCTAGTGGTCATAATGGTATCCTTGATCAGTGTATTTACTAGTTAATACAACAATTGGTTAATCTTACCTTTCAGAAAAATGAAATGATATCTGTGTTGATTTGAGAGTTGATTGTAATGCTGCCAAGTTACTCTTTGGGGAACCAACAGTTTACAAACCAAAGATATATGATGATATAAAAGAGCAACTAAGACTATAACCTATAAACAACTTTATATTTAACTTTCCTTTAAGTTCATTCTGAAAGTTGTCCATAAAGCATACTCCCCCTTTTGTAATATTTGAATATACACATATGTTTTGAGTATGACATGTCGCACATATTCACAGCTTTCTCTCGTGGCCATCTTTCTCAGGTCTGAGCCTCATCGTTCCTGAACAGGATGATCGACGTGCAAGCATGGGCAGAGTATGTGGTGGAGTGGGCTGCCAAAGACCCCTATGGTTTTCTCACAACTATCATACTGGCTCTCACCCCTCTCTTCATTGCCAGCGCTCTGCTGTCCTGGAAGCTGGCCAAGATGATCGAGGCACGTGACCGCGAACAGAAGAAGAAGCAGAAACGTCAGGAAAACATAGCCAAAGCCAAGAGGACCAAGAAAGACTGAGCTGGCGAGGGCTAGGATAGGGGCATTGCAAAGGACGAGCAAACCATCACGCTCGCAGGGCTCCTTTTCTAAACAATGACACGGTGCCCTTCCTTCTCCCAGACCTACTCTCAGCACAGGGCCACTATGCCTCATGTCCAGGGTAGGAGGAGGGACGCTGGCCCCACAGACTTAACAGTGCTGATGGACAGTACTGCCCTGAGGAAGCTTGTCTCAGTGGGACTTTGGTCAGCAACAGCACAGTAGTCATCTGTATAACGTTTTTATACAGTGACCTGCTGTTATATCGTGCAGCTGTTGCAACACCTTGCATTCCATTGTTGGCATCCCCGTTTTGCTGAAATGATGACATAATGAGAATAATGGAACTTTTTAAGCTTGATAACTTGCAAGCTATCCAAATGATTACTTTATGATCAATAAAATTTTCATGGTTGGTAAGAAAGCTTCCTTTTTTTGGATTTAATATTATGCTGTGTACTTATTTACCCATAAACACTGAATCAGAGGGCTGGTAATAAAATACACTACCACAAATTCAAAAAAGTAGGCTCGCAATGTTCAGTAAGGTGACAGCAAGTGCATTTAAGGGTAATACTCCTGTATGTGCAAGGTCTTATTGTTGATTATGGAGTTCTAAAATATAAAAGCATCAAACAAATCAGCATGATCTGCGGTACAGGAAGGTGAAAAGTAATATTTAACAGGTGTGCCTTTATTAAATATCAATTTAAAAATAGTAAACCAGGATTACATATTAAACAACTCGTGTTTCATGTACTGTATGCTTTTAATTTGGATGCAGACCTTTGCTCATTTTATTAGACATTTTTTATTTTTGTTTATAAGTAGAAAGTGAACCTTCGCTTTGACTCAGTGTTGTAAAATAAAACATTCAAAAGTCCACAGGGGTTGGTATTTTTATGGGTGGCGACTGGCTTTGAGTACTCGTGAGCCTATAAAGAGGCAGTCAAAGCAGTTTAGTGTAACTGTTTTCTATTTCTTAGTTTTACTTCCCTGCGTTCAGAGAACTGATGTCTCATGACTGCTTTTAGAATGACAGACATGAGAAGGAAGACTGTTTTAAGCTAACAGTCTTCCCCTCTCTCTCTCCCCAATTTCCTGTCCATCTCTACTTAGTATCCAATAAAAAGAGCAAAAGTATATCTTTGACCATTTCAGAGGATTTTTAAAAAATTTGGTAAGCCACTAACCACTAACTTTACAATGAATCATCCAAGCATTAAAAGACTCCTATAACTTTAGGGATGAACCACTGTTGTGTCTACACATAACAAAGAAAAAAAAAACAATTTCAAATTGTACCTCTAGGCACTTTATTACTAGCAGCCTGTCACAAAAATACATCATTACCATTTCTGTAGTAGAATCTATGAAAACTGCCAAAGACAACATGGTTTGTAGAGGTGTAAAATAGTATTTTTGCAACAACAGGGTGACAAATAGGAATATTTTGGCATGCTGAGCAGTTTGCCCTTAAAGAATCTGGACAAACGAAGAAGTGACAGCCTTAAACAAAACTATCTATCGAAGATGATCGGTATCTGAAAGTTATGTCCTTAAGAAATGGGGGAAAAAAATGCAGCAAAGATCTGACACAGATGCAAAAGTCTCATCATAAATGGTCTCAGTGGAAGGGTGGCTGTGAGGAATCTATGCTTAAAGAGAAACAGGAAGAAAAGGCTGAGTTATTCTACAAGAACTAGACTGAAAATTCAGTGATGAATGCAAATTTGACATTTTTGGGTTAAATCGTCATGAGCATTGTACAGAGGAGGTCAGGAGAGAGATACAACAGTGAACATCTACAGCCATCTGCAAAACACAGCACAGGCTCTGTCATGGTTTGGAGCTGCGTTTCAACCACTGATGTTGGAGATCTTAATAAAACTGATGGAATTATGAACATCAGATTATGATCCTCCATGCAATACCGTTATTCAGCATGAAAATCATCCCAAATGCATTTCAAATGCAGTAAAAAATATACGTGGATAGAAAAAACACAATGGAACACTATCAGTCATGGATTGGTCTCCCCAGAGCCCAAACCTCAATATTACTGAAGCAGGGTGGGATCATCGGGACAGAAAACAGAGCAAAAAGCAGCCAAAATCCAAAGAAGAGCTTTAAATGTCCTTCAAGAAGTATTCCTGTAGAAATTACAAGGAAAACCTGCCTAAAAGAGTTCAGGCTGTTCTGAAGAATAAAGGCAGGAATACCAAATATCGACTTTTTTTGCCTAGTTTACTGTATTTTTATAGGTTTGCACATTTCAAATAAATTGCTGCATCTATTTCCCAGTTTCCCAGCAAAATAAAGAAATCAGGAGTAGCTCAAGACTTTACACAGAACCGTGTCTGCCCAACATATACTGTCAACATAAGTGAGAGAAGAATGTCTTTAAATCCATAAACTGCAACATTATTATTATTATTTGTGATCTTCAAATCAATATTCTGTAACAAAGAGACAATAGTTCATTTAATGTAACCACATTTAATAATTATACTTATTTCACTTTCCTGGTAACGTAAACACCCAAAATTTATGGGGACGTTGACGACATTGTACTGGAAGGAATTTCCAATATTAAATCTCAAGTAATTTTATTGTAGGGCCCCTTTTTGTTGATTGGATTAGTCTTTCTTGGAAGTGGGCATCCAGGAGCCAGGCTGGAACGTGTTTGCAGTGCTGGTTGGTTCCTCGTTGAATTCTTGCTTGTCGAAGCTGGTGGCAGCTGCGTGGCCCTTGGCCACAGTCCTTGCTGGAGTCGCCACCAGACCCTCCTTGTACTCTTTAGCCAGCAGAGCCCGATCTTTCTCCTCCACCTCCTTGGCTTTTGTTTTTATCTGCTCCCTGTTGGATTGGTTCTTCAGCAGCTCCTATAAAATGCACAAACATACGTGGATACTCAGGGTTTCTGCAGCCATCGTCAAATTCTAAGACATTTTCAATACTGCACACAGTGCAGCTGAACACCATTTTAAATGTCACAGAATAATGGAAATCCCATGAGGATATTTCTGACTAATAATAATAATAATAATTCAAATAATACTTGTATCAGTGGTTTCTAGATATAGACTATAACAATAATAATTAGAAGCAATAATTCCCCTGACCAGGACTCAGATAAATGTCATAAGCTTATTCATTTATTATATAATAATTTACCCTATTATGCTTTTAGAGAGGCTGAGGCTCCAGGTTTTGTATATGGATAAGCAGTCTGAAGTCTGGGGGTCAAGCTCAGACTTCAGACTGCACTTATGTCTCTGTTTCTTACAGTTTTTTTTTAATTCTCAGCTCTCTATGATGTCAGCGAGAGCAGGTATCCTGGATGCAGTGAGTTTAGGCAAACAGCTCTCTCTTTAAGCCCCAGAAGCCCCAAACACTTTTAACGTTTACTTGTTTGCAAGCAGCAACCAATCAGAGGAAAGCTGGCTTTAATAAAGGAAATAGATTAACTTCAGTCAACATTTTCAGGACTAGCTGACTAGCAGTGTTTTCTGCAGGTTTCAGCTCAGTGAAACTCAACAGAGAAAGAGAAGATTAAAAATAGACCACTTCTGCTTTGTGAATGTATAACACTGCACTCTTTGGAACCTCTTAACAATAAGTTACAATGAGCTCCTGAGATCACGAGGGCACGCAACATCTCTGACACTCTATCCATTTGCATCACCCACCCAGCTGGACATTATCTGATTGTGGTGTTGGAAATCTTGAGCTGGCAGTTTCGTGAAGATAGGAAAATCTGAGTATGTCCTACTTGCTGGAAACTACAAACTCTCCTGCAAAACTCAAGCGGTGATAATTTCCACTCCTTAATCGACTATCTCTGTTTCGTCTTAGAGCGTCAGCTGCTCACCAGTCAAAGTTAAAGGAGAAATTAAGCTGCACTGGGAAGCTTCCAGGAACAAATGTGTGCACGTGTCCAGTATGAAGTAGGGCATTCAACAGAAGAATAACAAACGTGTTCAGTTAACCTGGATTGGTCCAATAAAACCTGGTTAAAAATGTAGTACTTGGAACACATCGGTAAGCTAACATGACAGGAGACATTCGCAATATAAACCACTCCATGGAAACAGTTATAAACTGGTCACAGTCCACTGGTGGAATAGTTACCCACTTGAGCCACTGTTAGTGTCCAGTGATGTTAGCCTCGCCCTAGCTCAAGGAGCCAGAAAGGAAGGGAGGAATGGGCATAATGCTGTTGTGTGCTGGCTGAAATGAAGGACTGGAAAAGAGAGGGGAGAGCTGTGGCCAAAAAGCCCTGCTTTGGGGAGGGAGACAAACATACTGAGCTGCTTTTCCAGCCTGTTAATGACAGGATTTAATCCAATCAATTTATGTCGGCTTGGACCGGGAAAAGAGGGAGCGTGACAAGGGGTAGGGTAATGTGTGGGGAGTGAAGCCTTGGCCACATCAACACTGTCCAGCTGTCAATGGCAGCTATTGGGCAGACGCGAGGCAGAAAATTGGAAGAGAATGTTCTGGCAGTAGAGGCAGGGGATGGCATTGGCTACTGGCAGGCAGAGTGGACAGAGAGATAGAAAGAGTGCCTGGGTATTGGCCTTCCAAGGGATTTCCTATAGACCTACATTTCACAGGCCAAATAATTTCCAGCATTCTCACATTTAAAGAGCAATAAACCCAGTGAGAGGTACACAAGGGGGAAAAACTGCACTCCTTCACCATTCCCATATCACAGGCTGCCAGAAATAAAACACAAAAAAGGCGAGATGCAGGCTTCTGCTGGAAAAAAAAGGAGAAAGAAAGTAAACTAGGACATGGTGTCAGTGAGCCCCTTGTTCAGAGGCTGATTTTGCTCTCAGCCTCACCATCAATGCACTTCAGCTGCTGTTTATTTTAACACCTGTCCCCCAAAGTTCCCGGATTCAGTTCGAGACTGTAAGATAAAACAAATCAAAGCCTTTCTCCTTCCCATCTTTGCTTCTTTCCCTCCCTTGTAACCAGTCCCCCAGAGTCCAACCATCAGCACAGTGGGGAGGCTGGGTGGAGACGTACCTCGATGGAGGGGGGCTCCTTCCGTCTGCCTCGGATCCAAGCTGGAGGAGAAGCAGGAGGAGGAGAGAGCAGAAATAAGACGAGTGAGAACACCCACACAAACATATGCTGCACAAACACAACCTGCAGTCATATTTAAAAGCTGCAACTATAGCATCACAGAGTTTCGGGGGCACTTCAGTAGCTCAGCGTAACTACCGGGTAACCAAACTAGCTCGGGGACTGTATGCGGGGTTTTTTTTTGGTTTGTTTTGTTTCATTTTACTTAGCACTCTATAGGGAAAACATCCAGAGTTATACACATGGCAAACTCAAAACACTAATACTGCTTTAGTGTAGGCAGAACAGGGCCATCGGGCTCTGCATCTCAGAGGGGAAAGAGGGGATCTGCTCTGATCTTTGAATTTGAAAGCACACACTCTGTCATTCTTCATCAATACCTCTGTCCTTCTTCTTCCTCCCGAGCAGAACTGTGTCTGTCTGTCCCCCCCCACACACTTCTTCTTTTTAAGAAGCTCTATTTTGGCTGAGCTGGCTGCACAGCACAGAAGGGTAAAGGGAGCCAGCAAGAAAGAGCGAGAGAGATTTTGTAACTCTTCCTCCAGCTAGCACGGGGATTCTGGGCCTCTTTTATCCCTTTCTTATTTGCATCCTGATGAAAATGCATGAGGGATGGGGCGAAGCAGGATGAGGGGTTTAAGGTGGATAAAGCCAGTCTGAGACAGAGGGAACAGTTTGTATCCAGTTGTAAGAAATTTGAAACACTATTTTATGGTACGGTTGTATAACACTAGCAGAAGGCATCTTTGATAAACTCATGAATACCCTTTTCACAACCCCGCCCCCCAACTCCATCTTGCAGTTTGGGGGAAAAGAAAAAAACAAATCAGTGGATTAGCTGAGGCCCCAAAAGATGCAACCATGAATATGTCACTCCAGTTTATTTGTGCAGCACTTTTTTTTCCTTTTAAATAAACTCTCCCGGATAGCTCTTTTTGTAAACACTGCCATTTATCCATGTTAGTGATAGTTAAAATATGTAACAGTGATGCTACTGCCCAGACTTACCGTCCCACTCCATCGGAATGCTGCCTTCCATATATTCATATTCTTTAGCATTGGCTGCTTCTACTATCCGCTTGGCACGGACAATCCTTCCTGGAAAAAAAAACAAAAGCAAAGAAAAAAAAAAAAAGACAGCATGAGGAAACAAGAGTGAGATAGAGACGCCCAACAACGATGCATACAAAACGCGAAACAGGACAAACACAAAGCGCAGACACAATGCTCTCAGTCTCCTGCTCACGCAGACGCACAGATACAGACAGACACACAAATACGCAGAGGGATGACAGCGCCGTGACAGGCCATGGATGATTACCTCGCGGCCCTCGGGCCCTTCTCCTCAGATCTTGCTGAGTGGCTCTAAATCTGGGCTAAGCCTTTATGCAAATCAGCCTTCCTCTAAACCAACCAACCACAGCCCTCCTCACTGACAACCTCTTCCAATCACAGCTCTCCGGCTAACAATGCCCTCCAAAATCAACATCAAGCCGAGCGGGAGACAAAAGAGGTCAGATATGACAGAGAACAGGAGAGGCACGAGCTGCGTGGAATATTAAGTGCTCCTTTCCCTATCTGTATACAGCACAACGCTCGCTAGCAGCAAGGCCACCGCCAATTATTTTGGACAAATCTGCTGATTAGACAAGTCGGGCTGGCACACAATGACACGGAGATGGTGGCAGGAGCAACGGAGAGTGATATAGGCAGAATAAGAGAGAGAGAGAGAGCAAGAGAATTTAAAAAAAAAAAAAAAGACCCAGTTGTGTATGTCTTTGGGTGGTGCTACAGAGCGTCACACAGTGTTCACTAATAACAAGCGCTGTGTTTCCATAGTTTCTCCTCACAGGTAGCCGGGTGTCTATCCTATCGCTTCCATCCCTCTGAGAAATGATGAGGCAAAAGAAAGAGGAGGTGGAAGGAGGGAGAGTGATGATGCATGGCAAACATGGCTAGAAGGAGAGAAATGGATGGGCAAGGAAAAACAACACGCTCCAAAACACAGACAATCTGTCAGGAATCCATCACAGTTTCTCCGCAGCTGACTGGACATGGACAAATGGAGGCAACCACCTCCATGCACACTGCAGACTGATGGCCTTAATGTTTACTTCAGCCATAACAGATAGCTATGGCACTGGGATGGATAAATGATGACATCCTGGAAATAAAAAAAGAGAAGAAGAAGAAGAAAGTGTCGACTGTGTTTTTGCTTCACTTGTGTCACTGAAATGTATTTGTCCCGCTCAAGTTCGTTTTGGGGAAGACAAAAGCATTTTTCATCCATGTTCCCTTCTGTAATTACTTCTTATGAGGATGATTCCTTTCCATACTTTATCCAGCCTATATAGTAATCAGGTCATCTAATTAGGCTACTATTGCGTTGGTTCTGCCTTGGTTCCCACTAGATTGTCACTATAGGGCCCCACAGGCTCCAGTTTTGCAGCCTTATTTTAGTGGTATCCAGGTCTGACAAAACACTGCATACTTTAAACACCCCAAAACTGCAAAATAGGCCCGGCAATGTGCAAAAAAACATTGTCACTTATTTACATTCATGCCTTAAAATGTCTTCTGAGAAATACTTTCCTCGAAACCCCCCCCCCCCACACACACACACACACACAAAAACAACTGCCAGCAAGCAAAAATGCTGTGCTCTCCGGGCAATACTGACAAATGCATTTAACAGGTATGCTAATTATGAACAGATCATATCCATATTTGCATCGGGTGTGGGTGGCAGCAGACAAAAATGGTACAATTATATTACAGTCCCCACAAGCAATGTGCTTAGCTGCAGCTAATGCCTGGCTAATAAGCATAAAGAGAGGCACCCACTTTGTCTCTCTCTGTCTCCATCGCTCTTCACTGGGTTGCATCCTCCCCCTTTACTCTCCGTCACACTCCAACATGGCTGTCCTCTTGTCTTGTTGCTTTTTGCAGCCCTTCCACCACAGCCTTTATCCCCGCATTTAAATAACAAATACAGTATGTACATATATTTATGAAACACGACCGATCCTCCCATCACATACGTGTTGGGTGGAGGTGTGTCAGTCTGATATGGTGAATCTCCCTCTGTAGGTAATCGCTGTTCTTGTACGGCTATGAAATGAAACATGCACAAACACAGAGACACGGGCCATAGTCATAGTTCTACAACAGCTGATATAAGAACGCAGTATTAGAACTACAATTAGTGCATACAGCCTTACTTTTTAATTAATGTATCATAACCAAACTGCCAACAACAATAAAAATGACTATATTTACAAATCATCTCTTTTCATATCATTCATATTCGTCTGCGTTTGTACCTAAAATATCTCAGTTATATATCGTTAGTGTGAGCTTTACTGGAGTCTACAGACTTTAGGATTCCTGACACATACAGTCATCAGACCAGGTGTAAGCCATCTTTCTGCTTCGCACTTCAGCCTTGCACACACCTACTCCCCCACCTTTAGAGAGAGCAAGAGAGCGGTGGGAGAGAGAAAGTGAGGTATGAAGGGTGTTGGGAGCTCTCCATCTCAGTGGGCCCCCTTGTGACAGGTCTGCCTTCTCATCACTCACTAGGGGAAACCTACTTACCAGTCAAATGCGCACAACCACGGACGCGCGCGCGTACGCACAACTGGCTGGAGAGCAGGCAGATTAACCTGAGGGACAGGAGCGAGGACGCTGCCTCTTACTGTGAAGGACAAACGCAGTGCTGCGTTGGAGAAGGGGAGGGGCCACCGGCAACAGGAATGAAATCCCACTGCATAAATATTCATGAGCCATCTCACCTGTCTGAACGCGACTCATCTGTGAGCCTAGCTGTGGAATCTGTGGGGGAGGGATGGGAGAGGAAAAGGAAGGAAGGAAAGAAGGAAGGGAGGTGACAGAGGGGGGTTGCTGTGGCAGCCACACTTCAATCCTTCCCACTCGTTAAAATAAGACATGATGCGCTCCGAGGGCTGCTCTTTGAACCCCGAACACACCCCGCTAAACTCCATCACCTGCTTCAACACACACACACACGCACACACCCAACTTCACACATCAGCTCCCAGGTGAGTACCGCTGAGGGCGACCTGAGAGGTTTTTCACCTCCACAATGTCATTCCAGGCATCTTGCGCTGTCGCCTCCACTGCACACTTTTCTCCCGCACTCCGTTTTTCATTACAGACGCGGATGTCAAGGGAACGCACTTCGATTTGCAACATCCGGGTAATGAGAGTCCTTTAACGTAGACAGGATGCAGCTGAATGAGCTCTCTGCATCTGACCCCAGCTTTGTGGGTCTGAATTGTAATGCAGACTTTAAAAAAACTGCAGACTTTAAAAAAAACTGCAACAACATCTCAGCAGAAAGAGGCTTGTTTTTTTTGTTTTTTCTCCTTCCACTCCTTGTGCTTGTGGGAGGTGAACCAGAGATTTTTAGGCCTGGTTCAGTGCAGAAACAAAAAAAGCCACCCTGAAGCAGCGAGCAGTATTTGAGCTTCGTTTATTCCTCTCCGTGCTACTGGAGAGGAATGGGGGACCAGTACGTGCATCGTAATGGACAGCTTTATGAAGATGGAGTGATCCGATAAGCTTCAGGGATACAAGGGCAAGCAGGTAACAATATGGACAGCCCCCACAACTCCCTCACTCCAATTTCTTTCCCTGGGAAAAAAAGATGGAGGGGATGTGCGAGGCCTGTAACCATGGTTACCCATTAGCCCAGAGCCAAGTGATGCAGGATGCGGTTTAGAGGGAAAAGGCCAGTCGCTGTTTTGCATCAGTTCAGCTGGGAGGAGGAGCTTAGGTCTAAAGTAGGCTTCCTGCCGCTGCTTTCAGTTCCATTCAGCCCTCGTTCTGTTTGTCCCTGTTGCCGTCGATCCCGCTGAGGCTTGGAGCGCCTCACTGCAGGAACAGGGGAGAACAACTCATATCGAAGTAGTAGCGCTTTAAGAGGAATACTTGGATTTCCCCTGTGTTTTTACTTTTAACTAAAAGCTTAAGGCTAGTGGAGATACCGTGGCCCCGTCTGCCCAAGACCACCCAAATTCAAGTTTCCTTCCTGCCCAGTGGTTATAAAAAAGGAATGTAGTGAGCCAGGAAGTCAGCGTCCTTTGTAAGGCTGTGGAGCGGCATGGAGCCCCTTGCTACCTCAGCGGCTCCTAAGAGGCCCATCTGTGTGATGTCCATACACCAAGCTGTCCACCCCTTTCTATTCACCCGCATCACTCCCATCCAGCCCTCTTCCTTTTCCCTCCATTGCACCTTGAGTCCCCCCACTGTTTCTCTGCGTTAACCTATCCCCACCTCCCCTCTCTCCCCCTCTATCTGCCCGCCTGTTCCACCCACTCATTTCACCCTCTTTCTGTCAGGATACCCTTCTTTCACTTTTACTCTCTCCATTCTCCCCACACTCTATAATTTCACCCCATATGTCAGCTTTCCCTTTGTTCTTCGTCACTCACTTTCCCGTTACCCACCTTCTTCTCCACCCTCCGCGAGTCTCCCTCGCCCTTATCTTTTCTCCCATACTCCTCACCTTATTTCTCTCTGCCTGTCTGCTTTATTAAAATATTCTGAATTGAATGAGCAGTGGCAGGCTGCTCGTGCGCTGGACTGTCTGTCAGCCTTCTTGGTTGAGTTTCTGACCGACAAAGACCCCCGAGGTGTCAAAACACCTCGCTGGCTATCTTACCGCGCAGAGCTGTGACCGTGCTGGATGTGAATCACATCTGGGTCATCTGGCAACATTTCTTTAAATCCATTTTGCTGTCTTTCTTCTGTTGGCAAGATGTCCGTTTGGAAGATGTGAAAACAATGCAACTGACATTCAGACTTAATGTATTACAGATACAGTCCTACTGCAGATAGGCAGTGGTTAATGGACCTGCGAAATGCCACTTAAACCCCTAATATTGGATGGAGGCCCACTTGAAATGTTCCGCCATAGAAAATAAATGTTCCCATCTCTCATTTTCAGCCTCTATCCTTTCAAATGCCTTTTTAATGAAGTAGTTAAGCCACTCCATGATGTACAACCAGATACACATACAAATACACACTTGGCAGCCATTTTTAGAGACATTAAAATGCCTAGAAGGACCCTGCCAGTATACACCAAGATGAGCTAAAGCCTATAATGATTAAACAACCTTCATTTAAACTGCAAGCATTGCAAAGCTGCTCATCAATTAGCGTGATTTACTGTGGCGTCTCTGGACGTAGCTGCACTGTGGCAAACGCCGACTTGGTGTCCTACTCTAGGGTAGACCTTCCTTCATCACACCCTGGGGATGAGTCGTGGCAGAATAAACAGCCATTTGGACCCTCGTCGCTCTCCGCTGTGACTCCTTTCTGTGGAAATATGCGGCTTGAATCAACGCTCTGATGACACACAGCCATCTGTTGTTGTCTTAAGTGTGTTAGGGCATGAAGTGGAGAGAAAACACACAATGGCAGATCTTCTTCTTCTTCCTTTTTTTTTTTTAAATACAAAGCTGATAGTACACAAAGTGTGTAGCTGTCATTTCACTTAAAGACATCCACACACAATCAAATACGCGTACGCCAGTGCAAAAAGCGCACACCTCCTCCCTCGGTCCCCAGAGTCGCCCATCCTGAAATAGCAGAACTGAGGCCTTTTCAGTTTTTCACTTCATAGAACAGAGCTGGGGAATCAAATAAATAATAGACAAAGAAAGAGGGATAGTGATAGGACGACAAGTCAATGCATCTTTTCTCTGCAACAGCGTGGTGCACCTCTGAATCTCTTCCATTCTCCGTGCAGCGTAGAGGACCAATAGATTAAAACTGCATGGCACACACTGCGAAAATGAATAGCGCTAAAAATACATCCTTTTCACTGAGACATGAAAGGAAACTGCCTTTCCCCTGTCCAGTATTGAGCAGCCATTGATTCCAAGACAAAGGCTACACCTCCTCAAAGAGGTAAGAAAAATAGCAATCATACAGGCAATTATTTTCAAATGTGCCTGCAGCGGCCGATAATGTCAGTGCGCCTCTCTTACTAAATAAAGGGAGGGAAGGCAGGCGTCAAAGCTGCAGGCCCACTGCCGAAGACAAATGAGCCCATCCACAGAATGCTTTGCTTTCATCTGGGCAGCATGACATGGAGCCCCATGCAGCGTGAGGAAGAGCCGGGCCCGGGGGAGAGATGCACACAGAAAGAAAGAATATAGATTCTCTATTTAGCTCTGTGGAGACAACACCGAAGCAAAGACCTTCTAAGACCAATGGCCAGATTGCCAGTGGCTCTCTAGTAGCTCTGCCACAGACAACAATCGCTGGGCCTCCACAGCCTATAGCGCATTTCTTTCTATGAAGCAGCAGCACACGGTAGGCCTTTATAGCCCAACCTTTTTTATAAAGACAGAGACTCTCGCTCTTTCTCTCTCAAGGCAAGTGCTTCAGACCCAGGCTCTTTCATTTTGATGAAGAGCAGCATCTGAGGAGAAGGGGTTAGAAAGCTCTCTGCTGGGTCTAGCCCTCCTCACTGCTGAAATACTCCAGTGTTTTGAATAGAAATCTTCACTGGAAATACTTCAAAGGAGGAAAAATCCAGTGGCAGCGATGAAAGGGAGGGGCGAGGGAAGGAAGGGCTACGTGAACGCAAATAAGAAGGGCAACCTAAGAAGAAGTTGTTGAAATCAGATAGGACAGATGCACACAAAAAAGACCACCCCTGGCTGTCAGGATTGCTTATGCCCCAGATTTCTAAAGATAACAGACTGAGAGAGAGGTAGAAAATGGAACCAGGAAAGCATGGATAAAGGTAGAGGTGGATGGAAGGAGCACTAGGGGTGAACAAAATGAAGTGAAGATAATGCCGGAGGATGACCGCCTCACCTGCATCGACTGCTACTCATGTGCTGCAGTGGAAAGCCCTGCGGTCCATGCCTAAAGAACCTAAAGCCCCTTCTTGGCCTATCAGTTTAAGATCAAAAAGAGCTCGCTTTAGCGAGACATATGGACTGAATAATGTATCTGCTTTAGTTCCACAAGGCTGGACAGGCTGAGTGCCAGAAATAAAAGGAAGCAAATGTGTCTGCCATATATTCCTTTATGTTTATTATGAATGTATATATGAGACTGTATACGTGCCTGTCTGACAGTCATGATGGTGTCTGCTAGGTACCAGTTTTCCTATAAGCCAACTAGCCTCTCTACTCTGTCAGTCATTGTGATGGGACAGTGAACACTTTTTCCTGTAGCGTGCCAAAAAATGGGCTGCTGTGATGTCTCATTTGAATAGTCTGACAGCCAGGGGTAGAGAAGCGGCCTTGTAATGAATTATAAATACAAGGTGGGTGCAGGTTTCCCCGCAAACTGCTGAGAAAAGGTGAAGCACAAAGTCAAGTTCAGTCGAAAAAGAAAGCAGGCTTGCAACCTGCCAGGTATTCGCTCCTCTTCAGCAAACCAAAAAAACGCAGACAAACAAGCAGTTCGGGGTTTTTTGTTTTGTTTTTACAGCACCTCGGTGTGTAATGACTATTCACCCGCTGCAAGTGAAAGAAAAACTTTATCTAGCCTGTAAAATGTGGGACCAAGAGAGGGAGACAAACACAAGCTTGTGTAGGAGAGCAAATCCTGCTCACATGCAGTGATTCTGGAAAAATCCTTTGGAATCAATAAGCCAGATGTCTCTGATGTTTTCTAAGCAATATCAGTCCAAGGGAGACAAAGGTCCTGCTCTGTGACCCGCAAGGCATGTTGTTGCCCTTTTAAGTCAGTCAGAGAGGGTGTGAAGGACACCACTGGCATCCCACAGGCCTGACACAGTTCTACTGCTTGGCTTGAGCATTACATACCGTAGAACTGCCACGTCTCAGAAGGGATATATGACCTTATAAATCCTCACCACAGAGTTGAGTAACAATTTCATCTGCAACAGTGGAACAGCCAAAAACCTCACTGCACTGTCTGCCTCGTCTTCTTTTATGTCTTCTTTCGGCCGCTCCCTTCAGGGGTCACCTCCATTTCACTCTTTGCCTAGTAATCTCCTCTGTCACACCACCCCTCAAATGAGATCTCACTACACCATCTTGTAAACCTTTCCTTTCATTCTTGCTGCTATCCTTCTATCACAAATCAACCCTTGACAGGTGCCTGCACCCACTCCACCCTGCCTGCATTCCCTTCTTCACCTGTCTTGTCCACTGTCCATTGCTTTGCATGGTTGACCGCAGGTATTTAAACTAATCCAGGTATTTAAACCTCATCACAGAAAACTTCACTGCCAAAAAACCTTAAATGCAGTTACTGCAGCATGGACGTCTTCTTTTTCTTCTGCTTCTTTCAGCTGCTCTCTTCAGGGGTCATCACAGCGAATCATCTGCCTGCATCTCACCCAATCCGTAACTATCCTCCACTGTCAACACATCTTTGTGCAGGTCCTCCTTCACTATATGCATTAAATCTTCCATCCAATACGACAATGTTGTTATTAAGACTAATACGCCATCTAGTGGCAATCTTATGACACTACAAGGCTAACGTGCATATGAAAAACTCAATACAGAGAAAGAAGACATGTCACATGCATTGGCACTGAACTAGCATTAATAACTATTTAAAAGTGAAAGAAGCAGTAGTTAAACAGTAGTTAAAGCTGTAGATGCTAATGTTAGCACACATGTTAGTTTACCTGTCCATGTCTTCTGCTCTGGGATTAAGTAATATTTGTTCCCCAAATGATCGGTCCCGACGTGCTCGCGTACTACTCCGAAGCCACGCCGTAGGATTGCAGCAATCCTGCTCATCTTATAGGGTTACCCAAAGCCCCTGTGTGTGAATATGTATATATAAATATAGTTTAATGCAGCTCTATCCGCTGTTTGTCCTCTCACGGTGATCGTTTATGCAAGGGTTCATGGGTTGGGAACAGAATGAACAAACTAGTTTGTGATTGGGTGACGGTATCAGACCCACCAATCATCGCATCTGTAGTTGAATGCTTTAGAATCCAACATGGCGGCGACTTGTTTTGAATTCTTGAGAGGCCACTTAAATTTCTTTGAATTATAAGCAATGAATTGTAAAAATATCACGATGGAAGTATTTAAGTTGGGTATTTTTCTATTTCATATCGTGTAATGTTTTACAGGACGTCCCGAGACTTACTTTGGATTAAAACGTCACTACATTGTGGGTAACATGTTAGCTTTTGAACTGTAACGCGGTTTAAATACTGGCTAACTGTTAAAACAGAAAGAAGTTGTCTTCATGTTGAAGCTATGTTGGGCTTTCTGACAGCCAGGCGGGCTGGTCTGGATGACCCTCTGAGACTGAGACGAGCGGAATCAACGAGAAGGTGAGAGAGAAGCTCTTATAAACATAACTAGCAAGAAGAAGTCCACAGCAAGCTTTGGACTAATAAAACTATGAAATCGAAATTATACCGGTACTATATGAACATTATGTAACATAACAAGCATCTTAGTTAATACACATACATGAGGTTTTGTTTATAAATAGTTCTTAACTATTGTTAGCATCATTGCTGTATTACATACGACTCTCGAATCTGTGCCAGACTTATTATGTTTTGGAAATTCCCACAAACTGAAAAGTTATTTATTTTAACAAAAGAAAGAAACACTAACTCTAGATTTAAGCGCCTTAGTCTGGGCCATTGTTTGTTAATTCATCTCTAACGTTTTAGAGTTAGTTAACTACTTAGGTTTCAGTTTGCCTTCATACATTTTTACATTATAATATGTGTGACTCACTTAAGAAACCCAGCGATCTCTCTCTTTCCAAAGGGTCCTCGGTCTGCAGTTGAATCCGGACAGAGATGTGGACCGAATCCATGGAAATGGCATTAATACCATTGACATTGAAGCAGTTGAGGGAAGATAGTAAGTCTGAGTAACATAGTAAACAAAGCTTAATCTATCCATTTTCTTAATCACTTATTCAGTTCTTTCATACAAACTCCAGACAGAAAGACCCCCGTTCGGCCAGTGGATTTGAACCCAGACTGTGCCATTCCCATGTCCCATACAGGTTCATAAAATAATTCATTAATATCCCCCCTTGGAATGTTAATTCTTGCAATATTGCAGTGATTGGGATGTTGCATAAAAACAACAAAAAATAAGCTCTATTGGAAAAATCATGCAGAAAAGTAAAATTTATCTGACTAAATAACTTGCTGTCCTGACACAGAGATAAATATCTTAACCATAGGCTGTGAAAGTTGTAATATTTAATTTCTACACACACTACATTGCGATCTTTCGGAGGACAACCTTCACTGCTGCTGATCCCGCTTGAGATCCACCATAAGCTGTCTCTGGACATTTTCATAAAATAGTTGAAATGCCAACTACTCACTGAGGCTTTGACCTTAAACCTTTATGTGTAAAGCAACCTTGGGTTCTCTGTAAAGGTCTGAGAGTTTATTATTATTATTATTCATATTATTATTATTGTGGGTAACTATTGAGGATCAGACCGATACGTAATATCAGATCGGTCCATCTCTACTGTATAGTTTTGAAATGCTGCAGAATCACTGTCAGTGGTTCAATGATAAGTATGTAAGTAAGTAAAATTAATTTATTTTGGCGCTTTTTAAGACAAGAACCAATCCGAGAACTATAGTACTTTACAGAGGCATTACAAAAGATGGTCAAAATACAGACCAGAATAAAGTAAAAACAATACAAAAACATTACCCAAGTGCTTGATGTTTTTTTAATCTGTTTAAGACCTTTGCAGCTGTAAAAATATAGGAAATAAGTCTTAAGATCCCAAAGGGGCAATTTATTTCAGCAAGACAGATTAACATATAAAAGCAATGACAACAAAGCAAAACCCAATAAAGTAGAAGTAAAGATAACAATGTAAGTATATTTACGTCACATTAAACACTCATTTAACCCTTAGATGAAAGAACAATTATTCATAGTATTGAAACATTCCTGCACTGTGACTTGACTGCTCTGGAAATTCATATTTTTAACAAGTAACCCCAATCTTTGTTAGTTAGTATAGTGAATATGAAGGCAGAAGTCTGGTTTCAGAGGGTGAGCCTGATGATTGAATCTATGTGTGTATATTTTACAAGGTTTGTAAGACAAAGTAAAAAAAAGTATTTCAGATTACATTTTTTCTGCTGTTCAGCATGCTGTCTGGAGGTGCAGACGGAGTAATCGTCATCTATGACCTGGAGAACTTCAGTGGGAAACTACAGTACAGCTGCAAGGCAGTCTGCACAGTAGGAAGGTAAATGTTAGCCCATTTACTAATTCCATCCACTAGAGAGTAGCATTTTATTGCGGGCTGTACACACAGTGCTGTCCCCAGCTACCTACAGCTTTTTGTTTTGGCTATAAAATATACACAGAAACTAGAAGAGATCTACCACAGTAAATCTGAAATTAAATAATCAAGATGCAATCAAAACGCAGACCTTCACCCATTAACCACTGAGAAATTACAGCTGTTGTTTAATACCTTCCCATAATTTTACGAGCTCAAATGGATTTGGATAAATTAGCGTAATCTTTTTACTAAAACGAATGAGTGTTGAATGGGTTTGAGAATAGTTTCCTTTTGTGAAGTTTTGCCAGGCTTTTACAACAGCTGTCTACAGTTGTTTTGTCTTTATCAAATAAAACGCATCTTTAATTGTGTTGAGATTAGGGGATTCACGTTGCTACTACAGAATACCACTCTTATAAATAAACTTCCAGCTTGTTTTAATAGTTTTTTGGGAACTGCGCATCTGTAACGTGAAGTATCATTGACTTAGCGTTGCTGCATTTGATTAAATCTGAAAAGAAATCACATCTGTGCAATACCATTCAAAATTTTATCAATCTGCTTCTGTCTTCAATAAACACCAATACCCAGTGCTATTGGAAACCATCTATTCCCATGGATCACACTGCAGAAGTTGTTCTACGCTTCAAATGCTGGACCTACAGAACGTTCTTCTTGCATTTTGGAACAGGTTAATCTGAGTTTCATGCTCTGGTCATGAGCATGAAACTCAGGGCCATGCTCATTTGCATAATGAGCATGGCTGGCTTCACTTTCACTGAAAACTATTGAGGCTTCACAGAAAGCCTTGGAGTCAACTTCCCATCTTTTGCCTGCATAACTGATTAGGAAATAAAGACAGCCTACAGCCATCCATGATACAGGTTTTAAGCAACTTGTTTAGTTGTGTGTGTAAAAATGTCTCTAATTCTTCAGTTCAGTATTTTTATTCATCCGCTTCAGTTTAAGGTTTAAAGTCTGCATTTCAGGTTCATCTTGATTATTTTATTTCAGTTTCAGCTGTCAGAGTTAAGAGCCAAAAATGTGAAAATTGTATCAGCGTCCAAACATTTATAGAACTAACTGTACATGAGAGTTTTTTCTCATTTCTTACAGAAAACATCCTGCGCTATCTGGTTTTGTCAATCCCAAATCAAAAACATGACACATGGCTTTCACCCCATGTTTTATTTTTATTTTTTTTGTTCTTGTTTTTAGGTCTAGCCGCTATGTCCATAAATTTAGTGTAGAGACAGTCCAGTGGTATCCTTATGACACAGGAATGTTTGTATCCAGTTCCTTTGACAAGACCATGAAAGTCTGGGACACAGAGACATTAAAGGTAAGGCATGTCAACTACTGTATCATCTGGTAATCAAGCCACTAGGTGAAATGGAGACTGACAGCAGAGGTTAGAAAAATGATTGTTTAAGGTCAGCCAGATGAGCAAGAGGAGGTCTTGCAAGGAGTTGTGGCCTTCCCTAAGCTAAATCAGTCATGCTTTTATACATAAGGTAACAGCTGTGGACAGCGAACAGTTAAACACATCTGCCAGCTAAAGGCTCTTGTACTGGCACTGCAAAGCCAGTAGGGGTTGCAGAGAGGCTTAATGCCTAACAAGTTTATTACCTAGCTTAGTTTTGTCAGGCACACCTGCAAAATGTGTGTGAAGTGGCATGAACCAAGATAGAGATACTGGAAGCGTTACAGTGCCACCCAACATAAACTCAGTAATACCAGAGCTAAATCAACACCTCTCTGTGCAGCCTCAATAAATACTGAGTGTTGTATTAAAACTCCACAAAGGTGGGATTTATTGTAGAGCTCACAGAGAGTGTGTTGCATTTCATTATCAAATTCTAATTTATGGCTTCCCCACCCCCGCCTTTTGTTCTTTTCATTTTCTCTTCCCCTCGCTTTCTTATTTTCTGCTTCATGCTTTCTACCTTTCTATGCCACATTGTCCCATATGGCAGGCTCTGAACTGTGCTAGAGTTACACTGGCACCGCAGTTGCTTTAAAAGGTCAGGGAAGGGACAGAAAAGAACCTGTCAACCTTTCACTCGGTTTAACCTGTGTGTTTCTGTCTCTCGCACAAACACACACACACAGTTGCATCTATTAAATTCCTAATTGCTCATGGCTGTTTGTCCATTAGTGTGTGTTTTGCATTATTGTGGATGCATTTTTATGCAAACAGAGCTTCCTCTGTGTGTGCAGCCAGTGGTTAAGGCCATGTGGGTGCTGGCGCACACTTACAGATGGAGCACAGAGAGGCTTTTTATGTTTGCTGAAGAATTTGCATTGTAACCGCCACTGGTGCTCAGGCGATCTGCCTTCTGAGCTCTGATCTGCATTGCCCTTTTATTTTTACTTAAAGCTGGGAGCTCTTTCCCTTCACAGAGTGACTTTCTAACACTGTTAAATGTTAAAACTGTGCTTGTATATTTCTATAGATTGTCACTGAGGCAAACATAAGCAAATACACACAGGTCTAAATATGGAGATTGCTGTATTTCTACCATAAGTAACATTTTTCTTTCTCTCCGTCTCCTCCTTTGATTATGCAGCCTGCTGAAGTGTTTCAGTTTGAAGGCAACGTCTACTGTCACCACCTGTCCCCAATCGCCAGGAAGCACAGTCTCATTGCAGGTGCGTGCATGATCCCAGTGAGTTTTTGCTGATCTCAGTGACACAGAGTAAACAAGCTGCACTAGCTGCTTGCATTTCTGTCATTGTGTTTTCAAACTCATTGAACAAAAATCGCAATACTTATCCTGTCACTGCTTTGTCATGCTAAGCAAGGTGCTAAGTGCTTTACATGTATGAAGGGGTGGGGTTGGGGTGCATAATTCGGTCAGCAGAAGTGTTCTTGTTTCACTGAGCTGGACCAACAGGTTGTTAATACCTACTGGAGAATGTGTTCTATGTCCTTTACATAACCAGTCCCTTGACACACCTGTTTCTAGTTCAGAGACAATCACAGTGTCAATCTCTTTTATTTTCTTTGGTTCCTAAACAATTCATTCCTCGTTAGAAGTTTTACAGATTCTCGTCAAACTAGTTTTGAGTGAATCCCCTCCCCCTCCCCCAATACCTTCGGTTTTTTCTAGAAAGACACTAACACAAGGGAAACTGTTTTAAGGGAATCTGTTCCTAAACAGCAATATTTACAGTATCATACTCGTTCTCTTAGAACCTCAAATTCCTGTTTTTACCCTGATAACACACCTTTTACACATTGATAACGATAATTGGGGATTTTACATTTTAGAAGGAGTGCCCCTATTCACTATTTACATCATCCTTGTAAGTCTAATCTTTGAACTATGTGTGTGTCTCTGTGTTTCCAGTGGGCACCACAAATCCTAAAATCCAACTGTGTGACCTCAAGTCGGGTTCACGGCTTCATATTCTTCAGGGTTAGTTGATCACAGTGCTTTTACTCTGTTCTTTCTGTTCTTTTCATCCACCCACGCAGAAGAAAGAAAGTAACGTATTTGCCATTGCAGGTCACAGAGCAGAGGTCCTGTCTGTGCGGTGGTCACCCAGATACGAGCATATCTTAGCCACTGCCAGGTAAGCTCTCTTTGCCATTCTTGGCTACCCTAGTTTGCCCTCAGAGCCACATCAAAGTGAAACGCCAGCTACAGGACAATCCCCTCTATGTAATTTCCCAGCAGTTCTTGTCATCTCACTTCCCAGCCATCTGGCTACATCACAACCCTGCATCAAGGATAATGGCACCAGAACACTACTAGATAGCACCGTGGCGCTCTAGCAGGCCTGCCAGTTTAGCATATGGTAGATACTGTCCCCACCTGTTTTATGCCACATTAGACCTGCTAATTAACCCACTGGGATCACTGTGCTTCTGTCCCCAAAGAGTGTAAGTGATTTTGAAAACAACTGGCACAGAGACACACACACACACACACACACACACACACACACACACACACACACACACACACACACACACACACACACGTGTATGATATTCTAATATGGAGCAGCGTTTTAATTCCCTACAGAAAACTGACCTTTAAAAACAAACACTAGGGTACACAAACCAGCTCGTCTGTAGTGCATCAGCCTCAGCTTGTATCCTGTTAATGGAATATTTAAACACAAATCATGTTTTTGTTAAGTACCTGAATTTTTAGGGAGCATAGAAAGTAAACAAGTCATTTCCCTGGTTTTCCTTCTTAAGTGCAGACAGCAAGGTGAAAGTATGGGATGTGCGCCGTGCTTCAGGTAGTCTCTTCACTCTGGACCAACACAATGGAGACAAGTCGAAAGCCTCCTCTGAGGCAGGTATTGTTGGCATTTTTCTTTTCATTAAATTTTTTGTCTCATTTTTCCTGAGTGGAGCTGACTTCAAGGAGATCTTGTTGTGTTATTATGTCATTGACAGAGAAACAGTTCTAGTTCAGTACCTCAATACCCCATTTATCCATCTTTCGCCCCATAATGTAGTATTTATTGTACAGTGGTGCTGTATATACAGTTTACATGCAGTAGATAAATGGGAGCTGAGGTGTGTCCTGTCACCAAAATAGTTCAGCGGAAGTCTTTTGGATGGGAGACCTCAGAGCATCAACATGAACCAATCCGATTGCTGATGCTTTAAATTAAAAATACATTTCTAATTTATATGAACCACGACAGCTTTGTTTTCCTCTGAATTGTCATGTCTAATGACTTCCAAGATATTCAGGGTAGTGCTGAGTTTGGCTCACTTGGGAAAAGGTCAACATTCTGCATAAATGGTATCTGTTTTTCCTGTTTGAAGTGCCTTTGCATTCAAACCAGGGGGTCAGAAGTTCAGAGAACAGCCGATTACAATTAAACCAGTTTTTCTGGGAGACATATGGTTTTGATGGACACTAAAAACTTATCATTGATGGATTGTCACTGTATAAGACAAATATTTCTTAAAGTCTTTAGGTGACAAATACACTGCTACCATATCTAATCTGTCTTTAACCAGTAAACACCGCCCATAACGGCAGAGTGAATGGCCTGTGCTTCACTGGTGATGGCCTCTACCTGCTCACTACTGGAACCGATGACCGTATGAGGCTATGGAATAGTGCCACCGGGGAGAATACACTGGTAAGGTGTATGAAGGCTTTGTCCTCACAGCCTGTGTAAAAAAGCACTTCATGTAATGTTGTTACAACAAACCAGTTTGTCTTTTGCTGAACAGAGGCTCAGTCATAATCTAGTCAGGACTATCCTACAACTATATCCTTCCAACCAGTTCCTTAAGGGCTTATCCAGTTTATGGCCATGAAGGGGCCTGAGGCCTGTCCCAGCTTAGCAACATAGTGAGACAGACATTCATGTACTTGCACATCCAGACCAATTTAGCATGTTTTTGAACTGTGGGAAGAAGCTCAAGTACCTGTAGAGAACACACACAGCAAACACAGAGGCTCAAACTGGTCAGTAGATTTGAACCCAGATCCTTCCTGCAGACAGTGACTGCACCACCGTGCTGCCCTGCAGTTCTTTGATGACGCTGATATCAACTGAGCTGTTGAAATTGCAGCTGAGCTTGATAGAAGTAATACTATGCTCAGTTTTAGCTACAAAAGGCCGCATACATGAAGCCTGAAATCCTATCAGTGAGCTAAATAACACAACAAATAGTATATCTGCAGGCTGGGTGCTGATTATCTGATTATATGTTATATCAGTATAATACTGATAAGAATAGGTGTGAGAATTGATGAAATCAATATTGATGACTATTACAAGTGTTCTTGGTTCTTGGCCAGTTGTAGTTACACCATTTAAACAGTTAGAAACATGAAAGGAATTAACAGATTTTTAGAATTTCAATCCTAGAAGGGTGTGAGTTAGGTTACTATGGTGCCTTCTCTTCAGGGCTTGAACTACCTGAGCAAGAATGCTGCTACACAGGCTTTATAACAGACGCACTTCACAGGCTTTCTTAGTGTACGTTATCCCGGTGAGACTCAGACTTAGTTTTACTAAAATTCAGATTCGTAGATGCTTCAATGCTTAAATTCTAAAAAGAATATTGCCGAAGCATCAAAATACAATATAGTGAAACCCAGGCACCCAGGCAAACAAACAGATTAAACATTTTCTTATTGTAAGTATTATAAATGTTCGTTTTTTATAAGCTACTAAAATTCACATAATGTACTTCTGAAAAAAATCTGTTTTTGAATAATTTGCCTTTTTTGTTCTGTTTTACCCAAAATAATTGATCTGCCAGGAACAATGAACTTGTGCCATCAGATTTTTAAACAGGTAAAACAAGTTGACAATCCCTAACTGGTTACCAACGATCAGAAAATGTTAGTGGTTGTAAAAACCAGGTTTACGTGTTAGATCTCACAGCCTCAAAGATTGAATATTCGACTTTTGCTTTTAGTTTTGCCCAGAAGTTAGAGAAATCAGAGCAAAGAAATAGCATAAAATAAAAAAGGCGGATTGTTTTTTTTGTTTTTTTCTTTTCTTTTCTTTTTTTTTTTTTTTTTGTCTAGACTGAGATAACATGGATACCAGAAAATTGGGTACTTAAAAAAAGTGTGCTTCCATGCAAAACTTGTGTTGCACATGAGTGACATGTGAAAGGAATGCAGGGCTCGCAAAAGGTTTTTCCAGTCGGGCTACCAAAATCTATCTCAGCCCTGCCCATCGGGCTATCATAGGAAAATATATGTCAATGCTTTTGCATTCTTTCGAAAATGTAGCTGAGTAATTATGTCATTGGCATCGATGAGCCACTGTCAATATGTGACATATTGAAATCGCGTTTGAATTTGCGCTTGTTTTTTGCTTTCACTTTGCGATTGCGCGAACTGTGTGTAGAGAGCGGCAGCACTGATTGGTGAGTGATGATTACTTGCACACCAATTCCTCTGACATCGTCTTATCACTCATTAGCTTACTATTCAAACATGACAAGTGAAATCTCCCACAGCAAGCTTAAACATGTGAGAGGTTGATTGCGCAGAGAATCGCTGAGCGTTATGCGAGTGCGTGTGTAAAAGCAGCAGGATTTAAGCCGGTATTTTAGTTCTGCTCAGCCAAATAAGACAGGGTGAAGAAGGGACAGCCAAAGAAAAGCTTACCACAAAACGGAAAAGTTATGACAAATCAGACTATGAGGCAAAAAAAAGCGTAGCTTTTTTGGTTTCATGGACAAAAGAATTTCTGTGGCTGGAATATGACGAACTAAATAACATGATGTTCTGCCAGGTGTGTTGTGAGTTTCATTCAATTTCTGAGTCGACAAGCGCCTTTGTTACTGGGACCAGTAATTTTAAGAAAGACCCCATCAGAACCCATGAGAAATGCAAGGAATGCATTATTTCCCAGTCTGCAATATCTTTCCCAGAACAAACAGCAATTGCAAAAAACATACTAAAAATGAACCAAGCACGAGAAGAAGTCCTGAAAAAGCTGTTTAGAACAGCGTACTATGTTGCAAAGAGTGAACTACCTTTGGCAAAATTTAGCAGTCTTTGCAAACTTCAAAAAGCAAATGTCCTAGATCTTGGTTCCACTTACCAGTGACTCCAGTGGAAATGTCAGATTCAGGATCTGACACAGACTGATTCATGTTCTACACAGTTCTTACAAGTTCATAGAAATTTCTGTTCAATGAGAACCAAGTATTTGAGTTGATGATTGGAATCTTTATACAGTTGTTGTGATTTGTATTTTAAAAATTTTTTGATTAATTTTTGTTTCCGTTACAATATTAAACATTAAAGCATAATATTGTAACGGAAACAAAACATAAAAAAATTGCTCCCTTTTTTATTCGGGCTACTTAAATTTATTTTGGGCTACCAAAAACTGTAGAGTGCCGGCCCGAAGGGCTTCCAGGGATTTAGAAATTTTGCGAGCCTTGGAATGTGTTACCTCATTCGGCCTGTTTCACAGATGCATAGGAAAAATACAAGTTATTCTCTGCCTTCAAGTTCACATAGCTGCCCTATTTAAAGTTCTGTTTGTCTTCATTTTGGAAACTCTACCAAGTCTTGAAAAATAGTGACACACTTAAAAAAAAAAAAAAATCTAGCATCTTTTGCAAGAACAAGGATATCAAACAAAAACAGTGTCAAATAATTGAAATAAAATGCGATCAGTTATAAAAGCCTCACGATATGAGTGAGTTTTATACTGATAAATGAAATAGTTAAATAATTTAGACCAAAAAGCAATACAGAAGAGTCTGCTGGAAATGCCATGATATATAAAGCCTTTAAAGGAATTGTGTCCAAGTTTTATGTCCACAGTTAAGCTTTAGAAGCCTTTAAATATTAGTGTCTTTTAATGGGCTCTTTGGATAATCTTATTTTCATTTTCATGAATTAATTGAAGTTTTTTTTGTCAAATGAAAGTGCAGAAAATTTCTAATCTTCCAGAATGTTTTGCAACATCTTGGCATTCGATTAAAAATGGCTTAATCCTTATGCAGAAAATGCCTGAGGTTTATGTTTGGACTTTTTATTCGGATGTCATCTGAACCGTGTGCCCCTTCACTCGTTATCCCTCAGGTAAATTATGGGAAGGTCTGCAACGAGAGTCGGAAAAGGCTACAGTTCACAGTGTCACGTGGCTGCAGCCCAGAGTTTGTGTTTGTGCCATGCGGCAGCTCTGTTGCAGTGTACACCCTTCACACGGGAGAGCTGGTCACCATGCTTAGGGGTCACTATAACAGTGTGGACTGTTGTGAGTTCCACCCAGACTACCAGGTGAGTCCATCTGATTTATCACCTCACAGTCAAGAGTGGTTTGTCCCCCGCATGCTTACAGTAACCCTGCTGGATTCTCTCTGTTCCTCATCTTTTTGTTTTATTTCATCAGCTCTGCAGTAGTACCTGTAAGTAATCTGCAGTCACCATGGTACTCTCAAATGAGTTACTTCCTGCGGATAGATAACAGGGTAGAGTCAATACTGACTTCCATAAATGCAAATGCAGGTGCTTCTTATGTGAAACTCAGGTTTGTGCTCATAGCCTCTTTACCATGTGTGAAAATTAATGCCATCACATTTATCTCTGCTTTATCAGATCTAGGAGCAAAACAGTGCAGTCTGTCTTACTGTTGTTTTCCTGTTGCCTTGTAAAACGCTCTGCTTGTGTTGACAGAATTGGAAGCAGTTAGTTCCATGTGACATTTGTGCTTTATCACAGCCATTTCGACTAAATAAATTCTTGACTCTTTAGTCGTCAGTGCTACCAGATATGTTGCAAAAGCTTTTTCTTTCATTTGTGCCTCAATGAATTACCTAATCGAGGCAATGAGTGAATGAGTCATGTTAAAATCTGTGTATATGGACATATGTGCTAACCGACGGGCAACAGGTGATTCAGGATTACTTCACAGGTGTCACAAGTCCAAAATGTGATAGAATCATCGACTGTATATACAGAAAAATTATGCATCTTAAAAAGTGAACCCATTACTTTTTTCTTAAGGCAAGCAGGAAGTGACACCGCTGGTTGCCAGAAGAAAACAACCATACTCCTATCTTGCAGTGGTGGTGCAGTTGTTCTCTCCTCTCTTTACAGTGCTATTAAAGCAGTGTACACTCTAGTGTAGGCCTATGTTGTGACTGACGAGTCACTTCCTTGTTAGCATGCAACGTTGTCGCTTTCTCAGATAAATTCACTCTCCCACTCAAGTCAAAATGGGACTTCATAATCAATGGGTGAAGTCATGGTGGCTATTGTCATCTTTTCTGTACACTGTGCCTGAGACGAAACATGTAAATGGGAGAATAAATGTACAGTTATTGATTATATGATACGTTTCAATATAATATTGATAAGAATAGGTGTAATATGTGTCAAAGTTCATGCAGGCTCATCAAACTTGGACAATGGAAGACTTGAAAATGCTGTCTGTACTAATGACTTCTTTGTGATATTTGGATTGTAGGATCACAACTTGGTTTAACAACATGAAAGCGTGGATGCAATAATCTAGAGCTACTGGTTTCCCTGCCTATTCTTTGTGATTCCAGTAACTATATTCTATTTTTATTAAATAAGTATTAATTGCAAGATTATTCTTCAGATAGGTTGTATTCATTTTATTTTAAGTGTAATATTTTAGTGAAAACAGTGCTTGTTTTCATTCAAGATGGTGTTTTTTTGTTTAGTACTTCAGTTATGTATTTCTACTCCAGTGTTCCTTAATTAATTTAAATCCTAGTTATGTTTATTTAGCCAGTCCTTTGTGCTGAGAAACAGCCTATTATGTATCGGCACAAATGGAGAAGGCCGTCTAACCCGTGCACTCCTTATTAGGAGTTGCTGCATCCGGTGACATCGATTTTCTGTGTTTGACAGTTATAAGAATGCAGTTTGGCAGCTTGTCACTCTGAAGAGTCACAGGAAGGGACACCTTGTTCTGAAAACGTTTTATGCTTCCTGTATGATATAATGACCCGCAGTCATTAAACTGTCCCCTGTGACATCACCTGTTGTACATGGACAGTTTTAAGTGTGTTCATTACTTTGCTTTTGGTACCAGTTATGCTTGTTGACACTGGTTTTCTCCCCGCACTGATGTCATTGGAAGTACTTTGAGGTTTGCTGAAAAGGTCGATGTGTACATTATTGTCCCTGTTGTTTGTGCTGTATGTAGGAGGTGTACAGTGGAGGTAAAGACTGTAACATTCTAGCATGGGTCCCTGTCCTCCGTCCCTCAGATGTGGAGGAAGACTCAGACCATGAAGTAAAGGTAAAGGTCATAACAACAGGAAACAATAGTAGATGGAAGAATCTGAAAAATTGTGGAATCCAAATGCTGTTGAACTTTGCTTCCACCACTGAAAAAAAATAAAACAATATAATTATAATAACAACAATAATAACTGCTATGCATGAGTCAAAATTTTTTAGTGTTTCAAAATTTCAGTTTAGATATTCCAGAGTTTCAACTTTGAGACAAAAGTTGAAATTTTGACATAACAACCCAAAATATTTGGAGATAATTCAAAATTTTGTCGTGGCTCTACCTGCCTTGTTTTTCAGTGGTGAAGAAGAGCTTCCATAAAGTGCCCTTGATGATATAACAGATTTGATCTTTCTTCTTTTTGCTTTTGTAGGGTTGTTTTTTGTACAGAAAGGCCATGAATGTTACATCATCATACCCAGTGCAAACAATAATGATTATAGTCTGCAAACCTCTTTTAATCTTCATATATATAAATATATATGTTTTTAAGCTAATCTTCAATAATTGTGGTCATTTACTATAAATGAACGTCCTCTGATTTGGACCTTTCTGGATTTTTTGTTTTTCCTTCCAGAAACGAGATCATAGATAAGCACGTGTCATCTGAAGAATTTAACTTATGAAACCTCAGTGTTATCTTCATGTTAATAAATAATGTTTACATAGTTGTCTATCACACTTGATGGGAACTGCAGATACTTGTATTTTTTCTTAGTTATATAATCATACATGTGACATGTGCATATATATTATGTACTTTTCACAGAAGTGAGCTTTCTTTATTGTGCAAACTGAGTTAAATGTTTTGGTCTCTCACAGGGTGCTGCTGGCCAGTCTTCGGTGAACCCTGCCTTTCAGGATGCGTGGAGCAGTGATGAAGACTAACGCTGGATTTGTTTTGAGCATGTGGACAACATTTAATGTCTGATTATTCACAATTACTGTAAAACAAATGCTCCAAAAGCCTTAAAACTTAAACGTGTTAACAACGGTATGACTTTGTAAATGTTTTTGTACGTTTGATAAATCATTGTTACTTTTTTTATTTTTTATTTAAACATGTAAAACCAAAATGGTCCTTAATTAGTATTTTCAGTAAGTCTCTTTTAGTCTTAGGCAGTATCTGCTATTGTTAAAGGAAGCTGAATAAATACTTACTGTCACAATGCTGATACTACATTTACATTATTGAAATGAAACCTTTACCTAGACATCTGCAGGCCATTTAAAAAGGTGTGGTTTCAGTCTACACCTGATTTTTAAAAGACTTTACCCATATTGCTTACATGGGAGTAACCAGGTGGCATTCAAAAACACAGATTGTCCTGTTGTCATTACTAAAAAAATTTGCATTTGTTGTGCCGTCAGGGCTTAGTAAAGAAGCGATGGCGAAACCTTTGTTGGACACACCCCCTACAAGTTTTACACATTGGTTTTATTGACATATAAACATTTAAGACATCACTGTCATAAACATTAGGGATAATTGTCCGTCTGCTTTATTAAAATCAGAGGAAATGCCACTGTTATTGTGATTATAGTGGAAAATTACAATTTAGCAGTTTTCCAACTGAAACAAATGATTAATTACGTGTCAAGATAGACATGTATCATTGTTAAAAAATGTCACGTCGCTTCGGATGAGCCATTGCTCAAGAATTAAACTGGGTCCAGTTGAACCACAACTGCTCCAATCAGCGAGCGCGGGGGGCGTGGCGTGAGGCAGAACCCCGCCTCCGGCTCGCCGGCATAAGGGAGCGAGCAGCGCGTGCGCTGTTAGCGAGTGACAGGAGAGCGAAGCGTACACCTGTAGGAGGGCTGCAGGTGGAAACGGGAATTTGGATAGCAACGATTCGGCGGTTGAAGGGGGATTGTCGTTGAGTTTCAGCTGCCGTGGCGCTGAGGGCTGGTGAGTTTTCTTTCTAATGGGGGTATAAATACAAAGACGGGAAGGATGTAAAAACACCGGCGCAACGACCATAAACCTGCCCGTGATTACTGAAACATTTCTGGTCACTGTGACACGCATGATGGCTGCTTTTGTTTTCTGAAAAAAGACGAAAAAACCTAAACTTTCCACCTGGATACTGTAAATCTTCAGCTTATAGATATAGAATGTTAAGTATAGGCCATACATTGATGAACGTTTTTATACAGCACATTTTAAACTTGCTGTGATGCTTAAAACGAAGTGGCTGTCTACTAAGTTCATCTTAAGTTTTTGTTTTTTTCTTAATTGACAACTAAATCCCAGTCTGGGTTTAGTACTGTCGCTCACTCTGTGGCACATAATATGAATATTAAATATTTTATTTCGTGGTCTATAAAAAGCTAATAATTGAGGGTGGTAGCCACCTCTCACCTGAAAGTACATTTCTGTCTTAGTAACCTGCGGAAGTTGACGTTGCACAAATGAGGAGCCACGCCATGGGAGTAGCAGCTTTCACATCATCATCTCTGACTATAACGTTAATTGGCGTGTCAAGGCTTGCCGTGTCTTGATTAGTGAGGAGAATCCAGACGGCCATGCCTTTTATCACTTTAGCCAGTTAGGCTCCTGTGTCACACAGGTAGACACACCTCGAAAACCTGTCATGTAGGGTTAGGTTCCACAGCAGACGAGGGATGATGTGTTTTACGTGTTGCTTTCGCAAATGTATTGCTCTTTCTTCACAAACTACAACAATACTGTAGGCTAACCTGTTGGTTTGTGCTCTACAGTTGCTTCACTTCTGCTTTGTCTGCATGACAGATTGAGCATTTCCCTTTGGCAAACTTTATATAGTATCACAGAGGTTAAAACCTGTCTGATCACTCACTGCTTACCTTCACTTGGTTCAGCACTAGTCCTGAATCCATTGTATAGATGGGGTGTTTTCACTCATCAGGAACAGTTTTTAAATAAGGTTCAGTGTCATAAAAGCAACAGCGCCCAGTATCTGCATGTAGATTACTGTCAACAAAGCCTACTAAGAGTCTGTGTGACGTGGACTATGTTGAAGTTGGGTTTTGATTCATTACTGAATGAATTCTGGTCACACAGTGGCTTGTTTTTTGACGAGAGAGAGGGGCTGCTACTCATTGTACTCCCATCACACTCTCGCTTTGTCTGCCTCAGAAGGGCAGCCAAGAATAGCTGAGTGGCCTTTTTCTTTTTCTTTCCTCCCTCAAACAGTCCAGTCTTTGAGACTTTGTAGTTGACTGTAGTTCAGTGTGCCCTAACCCGAACTGTAACGGCAACATGGTTCATGATTTTTGATTTTGAACATGCGTTAAAGTTTCATCCTGCGATAATGCATCTTGAGGAATTTGTCTCAGTGAGCAGTCCTGTTGCACTTGTTTTTCCTTCTCCCTCCCCCTAGACAAACCGTTCCAGTTCCTCCTCTGTGCTTTTTGTATAAAACATTCAAGAGGTAGTAACAATTGCCACCATTAATGGCTCTTTTTTTTTTTTTTAAATTAAAAAAATATCTGTTTTACAATTATTTTATTATTTTTGTTTAGTAAAGTCTTCATACATATTCAAAAGCCCCTACATACATGGGTTGAAGTTGCTAGATACAAATATCACCGAGCCTGCTTCTGTGCTCTGCTTTTCATCCAAATACCACTGAACTTGTAGTCTAAACTGACACTGTGACCTTTGCCTCTGCTCCTTCTAGGTGAAGTACAAGCAGCTTGTCTGAAAATGGAGTTTGGAAGCATAAAGTCCACTGTTGGGCTGATTTATGATGAGTTCATGCAAAATGCAGGTGAGTCTTTGCCCAAAACTAACTCTGTGCTATCACTTTTGGTTTTCTGTCTGCATATTTTTTTTCAAACCCCTCTACATGTTTTTTTTGCAGATACACGGACGGAGAATTGGCTGCTCATGTCGTCTCCTATCCCCCAAACCATCATCATCACAGCATACATTTACTTTGTGACATCACTGGGGCCTCGAATCATGGAGAATCGCAAAGCCTTTGACCTCAAAGGAGTTCTTGTAGTCTACAATTTCAGCGTGGTGGCCCTGTCACTCTACATGTGCTATGAGGTGAGTCCACATACTATTTTTTTTTTTTTTTTTTTACCTCAGTTGGTGCTGACGGGTATTTTAAAAGTGAAATCCTTTCCTGGAAGGTTTTGCACTCCATACCGTACAGGGAATGAACGTCTTGCATTGTTTCAAATTGCTATGACACATGCCCTCTTGTGAAATACACTTTTTTCTTTTTTCTTTTTTTTCTTCTCCCCTTCATGGACTGGTTATTTGAGGTTAAACCAGATCAGCAGGTGTCATTTCCTTATTAAAATGCTTTGTATTCAGCAAATGCTTCTCTGGTCCCACATAACTTTGGTTTCACTGCTTTCCAATGAGCCATGAATGAACCTGAGTGACAGAATTTATTTTTACACCAGAGATTGGATATATTCAGGTAAACTTGAAGGAAAACATTACAGCATTGGGTTGATGGAGGACAACCTCTAATTTGTAAATTACTTGCACTGAATGTTCAGCCACAGACGCGCTGCGGTTTGTGTTCATGTCTGTTTGGAAAGCTGTGATTTGCAGCTAGATTTAATTGTAGACATGTGGTGTGCCGTTTGGGTGGAGCAGGTGATGCAAGTCAAGAAATTAACCTGCAGACATGCGATTCAGCAGCATGATTTCAGTTACAGTGAAGGTGAAAAGGAAGTAAGAAGAGATGAGAAATAAGTGGATGAAATGGTTTGGCAGAATTAGAAATTCAAACTGCATGTCCTGGAATAGGGTTTGGTTTGGGTGGTGTACACTAGCAGAACTGCTTTTGTTTCTATTTGTATGAAAAATCTGTTTTTAAATGAAAAGGTGGTGGAAAGTGAATGACGTGAGAAGCTGATACATGGAACTTTCCTGCTTGTCTTGTTTGTTCATGTAACCGAAACTTCCACCATTTGTGTCATAGTTTGTGATGTCAGGATGGGGAACCGGATATTCCTTCCGCTGCGACTTGGTGGACTACTCTGACTCGCCACAAGGCCTGAGGGTAAGTCACTATTAAGTTCAGATGAGCTGATTACAAACGAGTAGTTCAAGGTTTTGACATATGTGGGTCTGGCGCTAAAGTTTTCTCACTTCTCCTCCAGATGGCAGCAACGTGCTGGCTTTACTACTTCTCAAAGTTCATTGAGATGTTAGACACAGTAAGTGGGGGGGGGGGGGAAGTTGCATACCTATGTCTTTGTAATATCCACCCAGGCCTCACCCAGTTTATTTTAAAGCACTGCGTCTCTTTTCAGATTTTCTTTGTGCTGAGGAAAAAGAACAGCCAGGTGACTTTCCTTCATGTCTACCATCACTCCATCATGCCATTCACCTGGTGGTTTGGTGTCCGCTTTTCTGCAGGTAAAAACCACCACCTCTTCTTCGATGTACAAGCAACCTTCATTCATGACAGTATATGAACTCCTTGACATTTTCTTTCGCAATGCCTCATCCACTCCCTGTTACAGGTGGACTGGGAACATTCCACGCCCTGCTAAATTGTGTCGTTCACGTGATCATGTACACATACTATGGGCTGACTGCCATGGGACCCAAATACCAGAAGTACCTGTGGTGGAAGAAGTACCTCACAACCATCCAGCTGGTATGTCAAATGGCTTTTTATATTTATTTTTGCTCTTCTTTACAAAGACCTGGGTTAAACTTTGGCACTATAAGTCAACCACTATATTCTTTATTTGCTTTGTAGATTCAGTTTGTTATGGTGACCAGCCACATCTCCCAGTATTTCTTCATAAAGGACTGCCCATACCAGTTCCCAATCTTCGTCTACATCATCGGCCTGTACGGGCTGATTTTCTTGTTTCTCTTCCTCAACTTCTGGTACCATGCCTACACCAAGGGCAAGAGACTGCCAAAGGTCCTTCAGGCTCAGACATGGTCGCACCACACCAACGGCGTCATGAATGGAAATGCCAATCATGACAAGGATGAGTGACGCAGCAGCTTCTCAGGGGTTTGGGGTTGAGTAAAACAAGGAAACTACTGTGGTAGTCTGAGATGCAAACCCAGTTCGTCTGGACTTTATATATATTTTTTGATAACTCCTTTACTTACAAACTGCAAAAGACAATCTTTAAATTATAAGCGAAACTATATTTAAGGTTACTGAACCAAACCAAAAGGTTTAGCTTTTCTGATTTCTACTTAAGGTAAGGCCAAAGTTCTCCCACAGATGTCGACACTTAAGAAATTAATAAAATAAAGTCTTAGAAACTGACCACCTGCTCTACAGGGCTCTTCCAGTGAGAGCCTGAGCTGTACAGGAATACTGGCTTCCTCACAAAGCTTCTAAAACAGATCTTTTTTTCTCTTTTTTTTACCCTTTTTATTCAGATTTGATCTTACTTCTCAATATACTTTTTTTATTATTATATAAAGACTGCACTGAAATCAAGGGTTGTTTATTTCACTCTACCTAAAAGAACGACTGTTTAGAAGCCACGCGTCCTGTTTTTCAGGTCTTTGTTCAAAGGGCTACAAGCAAGCACAACCGGGTTTAGGTGTTTGAGAGCGCACGTCCACTCCTTTGCTGCTTGATTCACAGCTGCTGCTTGTGGTGTAGACATTCATTGAAAATGCAGTCTTTAAACGGCATCAGTTTTCACTTCTGACTTGAGTCTCCTATGAACCGTTGCTGTGACACATGCCGGGGAGGGCAGACTAAGTTCTTGTAGGATCCAGAGCAGAGCTCTAGTGAGTTTTTGCTGCTTCCTTGCAGAGACATAATGCAAAAATTAAGACTATTACAAGACTTGCACAATATGCACAACTTAGCCATTCAGTTGGAAGATATGAGCAGCTTTGCTTGACTGCTACGCTTCATGTGTTGAAATTCTGTTAAGCTAACGGGGTCTTCACATAGCTGGAGTTAGCTTTTTTTGGATGTAATTCTTGAATAGTTTTTGTATGTTATGATGACCTTTTAACCTTAAGTGAATATAACACTCTGCGTCTCTGGTGACTGAGGACACAGGATTGAGATTTGTGTGGAAAGATTTACACTTGTTTTTTTTTTTTTTTTTTTTGTTTTGTTTGTTTGTTTGTTTTGTTTTAATTCTTTTCCCCATTTGCAAATGCACAACACAAAATATTTACAGATATGTAATGGCTTTTTCCCCAGACCCCGCCTTGTATTAATGGAGAAAAATGCAACAAAAAATGAAATGTTTATATTGTATTTTATATGTATTTATATAAATAAATGATGGACTTCAGAAAATGTAATCTTGCTTTCGGCCTGTTATTTCAACTCTGGATATTTGATACTTTTGACAACTTCATAGATGCAACGCCATTAACAGGCTAATGTCCCGTTTGACTGTTTCAGATGAGCGAGTTGGCCTTAATTAGGTAGATGGATGCCATCGAGACAAGACTGCATTTACAGTTATTAAACATTGTTTTAAGGACAAACCCCAGTGTAGATTCTCTCCACACTGACTGTGAAATTGCTTTGACCAGATTGTAATGAGCAGTTGTCACCAGCAGGGAGTGCTGTTTAACTGACGTTGCTCATGGCCTGTTTGTTTTAATCAGAATCAGAAAGGGGTTTATTGCCAAATGTTGAGCAGGTTTACAACATTAGGAAATTGCTGCGGTGCTTCAGTGCAAACATAGTGTCATAAATAGTACTTAAATAGACATGAAAAAAAAATAAAAGTAGGGATAAGAATTAAAAGTGCTACGTTGAAAGATGTATACATGAGTGCAGGTGGTGATCAGTGCCAAACATGGAATGATGCAGTGAACACAGCGTAGGGTCATGTGTTAGTGGCGGGAACAGTCATATGGTTATTGTTCATGTGTCCAACAGCAGAGGGGAAGAAACTGTTCTTATGGCGAGAGGTTCTGGTGCGAATGGACCGGAGCCTCCTGCCTGAGGGGAGCAGGTCAAACAGACTGTGTCCAGGGTGAGAAGGGTCAGCTGAGATCCGAGCTGCACGCCGCAGTGTCCTGGAGGTGTACAGGTCCTGCAAAGATGGGAGTCTGCAGCCAACCACCTTCTCAGCAGAGCGCACAACACGCTGCAGTCTCTGTTTGTCCCTGCTAGTGGCTCCAGCGTACCACACGGTGATGGAGGAGGTGAGGATGGACTCGATGATTGCAGTGTAGAACTGCATCATCGTCCGTGTTGGCAGGTTGAATTTCTTCAGCTGCCTCAGGAAGTACATCCTCTGCTGGGCTTTCTTGATGACGGAGGTGATGGTGGGCTCCCACTTCAGGTCCTGGGTGATGGTGGTACCCAGGAAGCGGAATGAGTCCACAGAGGTGATGGGGGTGTCAGTCAGGATGATGGGGGGGAGTGGGGCTGTGTGCTTCCTGAAGTCCACAATAATCTCCACTGTCTTCTGGGCATTCAGCACCAGGTTGTTGTGGCTGCACCAGGACACCAGACGTTCAACCTCCCTCCTGTAGGCAGACTCGTCCCCGTCCGAGATGAGCCCAATAACGGTGGTGTCATCTGCAAACTTGATTAGCTTGACAGACTGGTGGGTGGAGGTGCAGCAGTTGGTGTACAGGGAGAAGAGCAGAGGAGAAAGAACACAGCCCTGAGGGGAGCCGGTGCTGATGGTCCGGGAGTCCGAGACATTCTTTCCCAGCCTCACATGCTGCTTCCTGTCCATCAGGAAGTCAGTGATCCACCGGCAGATGGGATCAGGCACATTCATCTGGGAAAGCTTGTCTCGGAGATGGTCTGGAAGGATGGTGTTGAAGGCAGAGCTGAAGTCCACAAACAGGATCCTGGCGTAGGTTCCTGGGGAGTCCAGATGCTGCAGGATGAAGTGTAGGGCCATGTTGATGGCGTCATCTACAGACCTGTTGGCTCTGTATGCAAACTGCAGGGGGTCCAGGAGGGGGGCCGTGAGGGTCCTGAGATGGGAGAGAACTAGGCGCTCTAAAGACTTCATGACCACAGATGTCAGAGCCACGGGTCTGTAGTCATTTAGTCCAGTGATCCTAGGTTTCTTGGGGACAGGGATTATGGTGGAGGACTTGAAGCAGGCAGGCACATGGCATGCCTGCAGTGAGGAGTTGAAAATGCCAGAAAACACTGGGGCCAGCTCGTTTGCACAGTGTCTGAGGGTGGCAGGAGACACGCCGTCTGGGCCGGGAGCTTTCCGAGCATTCAGGTTCTTAAACTGCTTCCTCACATCTGCTTCATGAATATGAAGAGTTGTGGTGGGAGGAGGTGGTGTGAAATCCTCTTTTGTGTGGGGTGAGGAGGGGGGTGTTGTAGGTGAAGTGTTTGAAGGTGGTGATGGCTCTATGGAGGGGGGAGAGGTGGGGGAATTAGTGTCCAAAGTGCCTCTATTGTTGGGGGCGTTGGAGGTGTGAAGGCTGCCTGATGGCTCGTCAAAACGGCAGTAGAAGTTGTTAAGGGTGTTGGCTAAGAGCAAGTCATCAGTGGAGTGGGGGGTTTTAGGCTTGTAGTTTGTAATATTCCTAAAACCTTTCCACACAGAGGCCGAGTCATTCTCTGAGATCTGCTGCTGCATCTTCTCAGAGTGCTGATGTTTAGCAATGTCCACTTCTTTAGTGAACCTGTACTTGGCCTCTCTGTAGCAGTCCCTGTCTCCGCTTCTGAACGCCTTTCTCTTTTCCAGCCACAGCTTTTTGAGTTTAGGAGTAAACCAGGGTTTGTCATTGTTATAACTCACCCTGGTGCGTGATGGCACAATGCTGTCCTCACAGAAGTGGATATAGGAGGTGACAGTGTCCGTAAACTCGTCCAAGCTGTTAGAAGCAGCCTTCAATGTGTCCCAGTCTGTGGTCTCCAAACACGTGCGAAGCTCCTCCACAGCCTCGTTGCTCCACAGTTTTTTAAATCTTTTTAATCTAATTACAAAACTGACCACCACAAATTTATAATTCAGACAGATTGACAGGCACTCCTAAAAGTCTCTGAACAATACAGTGGTAAAGTTGAGACACTCATAATTTCTGTTTTGCATCAAACATTTACTACATGCATGGAAAATGGTAAGTAAATGGCCTGTATTTGTATAGCGCACTACTAGTCCCTAAGGACCCCAAAGCGCTTTACACAACCAGTCATCCACCCATTCACACACTGGTGATGGCAAGCTACATTGTAGCCACGGCCACCCTGGGGCGCACTGACAGAGGTACAAAGAAAAGGCACAAATAAGGCAAAAACTGTTGCACAAAGCTAATAAGCTTGAAAGTCAGTAATTGGTTTGGCCGCCTTTACTCTTTTACTCAGCCTGAGCACTCTCAAAGCTTTCTTGTGATTTCCAGGAGTCGTTTTCAGAGACAGTTTACCAGGTTTTAAAGCTCTTCTTTGGATGCTGGTTGCTTTTTGTCACTACTTCAACTACTTCAAGGACAATCTGATCGATTTTATTATATCTTGGTATTCTTTTACTGCACCGATGGGGTGTTTGAGCTCATTGTCATGCTGAAAAATGAAATTATTGCTAATGAGATGCTTTCCAGATGGTGTTGGTAGATAATGGGTCAAAATCTGACAGTATTTTTATGGTACTTTTGATCAGTTTTGACAAGATTTATCACATCTGACTAAAATGCACTCTTAATGTTGTACTTCTCTCCTGACCTCCATGCATACTGATGGCGATTTGAACCTGTGGACATTTTCAGTTCATGTTTGTTTAATTTGTCACACTTCAGCCTTTTCTCTGCTTCCCTTCCTTAAAAATGACTTGACAGCCATCCTGCCGCCGATCATTTCTGATGAAGTGTCAGTGAACTGTAGAATTAACTGCAGGGCCAGATGCATCTGTCAGCCTGGACCTGTGTCTGGTCTTTGCTGGGGTTTCTTTTCTCTTTTTTTCTCTTTACTTAAGGGCATGACATTTAGATACTTCTCATCTGAACTTAGCTAGCACTTTGAATCACCTTGTTGAATTGTGCTATACAAATAAATTTGCCTTGCCTAGTTTCCTCTTAGTTTTAAAGACATACTGCGCACCGTGCAAAGATATGCCAAGTTTTCAGCTAATAGTTCTCCAAAAATCATCTTGGTGCCTTTCAAACTGTAGATTAAACTCAAAGGTTATGTGTAGACACTGGTTACTCCTGTGATTTGGGTGCCTTTTTAATGATTTAATAGTTCATAGGTCAGTGTTAACAAAAAAAACATTCCTCTGAAATGGTCAGGTACAAAGCCTGGACTGAAAATAAGTGTAAAAGCAACTGATGTCCAAAGAAAAACTTCGAAATACCATTAAATAGCCTGAGGAACTATTGCTCAAGACCGCTTTAAAAATCCAACAGAGTCCAACTCCTTGGACGCTAAAAATAAAAAAGTAAAGGGTGACTTAAGATTGTATTTTTAACATTTTACTCAGATCCTTGCTTGTGCCTCTGTGTGAGTCCATGCAGGATAACAAACTGTGCTGGGTGAAGGACTCAGTTCTATAAAGTGTGTTTCTAAAACAGGAACAGATTTTTTTTTCTTCCGCTAACTGACCAAAAAAAAGATATTAATGTGCTGCAGCTCAAATTATGGCTGCACTTCAAAAAGAATTCATTCAGTATCTCAATCCAGCCTGTCAGATTTTTAAGAAGCAAGCTATGGATGGAAAAAAATAAAGTCTGCTGTGCTTCCCACAAATATGTTTAAAACTGTGGCATACGAGTGCTGAAACGACCCGGTTGAATGGAGAAAATGAGGAAAAAGCAGCAGGACAGACCGACGCTGGAAGGCCATGCATGATTGCTCTGCTCTGTGACGATTTCCAACAACCCCTGTCTGTCTCCAAGCCACCCTCACAGGTCCTTCCCTAGTTTCAGTGTAGGAGACGCTGTGATAGAGGATGACTATGTAAAATGGCTTATCACTGGAAATATGTGAAAAAGAAATAAAATAAATCAAGCGTGAGTTATTCCCGTCTTTCACTGCAAGATACATGCACGAACAATTCAAATTGTTAATTGGTTTAATTAGTGTTGTCATGTTTACTGTTGCATTGAAACACTCATACTCATATTTTCTTAATGAGGAACAACAGAAGTGGAAAAAATTGAATCAGATGTACGGATAGTGTCGCCTACGGCCGTCTCTGCATTTTAAACATTAGGAATAAAACAAACAAAATCCTGATATGCCCAATTAAACGGACATAACTGTCAGTTAGGCCTGATAATGGAAATAAGCACTCTTCCCAACAACAGTTTTTGTGCCACAGTGGTTTAATATATGAGTTCCAGAAGCTCTAATTGCATCTGTGCAGTGCCACTTATTTTAATAGTATTACATTTTAAATGGATCGTTGAATATGCTATTACAGTCCATCGGTTTGTAGCATTTCTGTCCCTGTTAATCACATTGATGTACAGTAGGCCTAAGCAATACATATTAACTAAGTAGTTCCGATGTTATAAAATATTTGTGAAGACTGATTTTAGAAATTAGATTAGCGCATTACTTCTGTCTTGAAGGCATAGTGTGTTTTTCCTTTACTGGGCTCTTACAGTCCTGATGAGGACACACAAACTCTGAATAGTTTAACCATTATTATTTTTTAAAGATGCATTCATGCAACATTTTCCACCACTTTTCCTGGTCATCTTTTCTGGGTGCAGCAGTCTAAGCAGAGGCACCGATGCCTCCCTCTCCCCAGCCACCACCTCCAGCTATTCTGGGTGGATACCAAGGTGTTCCCATGGCAGCAGAAAGGCATAATCTCTCCAGCACATTGCAGGTTAGTGCCAGGGTCTCATCCCAATCTGACATGCCTGAAACACCTCACCTAAGAGGTGTCCAAGAAGCATCCTAATCAGGATTTCTGCACATCGTTGGAGTACGTGAAAACATGAAGTCAAATAAATATATAAGAACTAAGTGGGTCTGAGCAAGTTTGAGAAGAAAGATTAAGAGATATCTAAAACGACTGAGAAATGCTTAAAGATAAAGATAACTCTTTATTTTTTTATTTAAGTGATCAAAAGAGATAAATAATTGTGAAAAGGTGAATGGCTACTACGGATACTACTTATACAGAGAAATTCACATTGACTACTTAAATTCAGAGTCCAGCCAGAACCTCATAGATCCGAACCTGAAATTCAGATATTCTTGCCTAAATAGTGTCATAGATGTTGCAGGATAGCGATTTAACTGCAAAACCTCACAGGCGGTGAGCAAGCTTGCTTTTATATATAAATATACAACCAGAACACCAGCTGGCAACCAGTTGAGTCAAGTCTCCTACTGCAAAGTAGGTGTGTCCACTCGTTGTGCAGACTGATTGCAACTGATTGCAATTTCTTGGCAATCTGTCTGAGAGTGACGTCTGTCAGTCTGAACTGGACCCACATCTGTTTGGAGACAGGTTGCGGAAAAATTGAATGCAGCCGGCAACCACCGATTTTTTTCTTGTTGCAAGAAGGTTGGTATCCTTTTTTTGCTCTGTTGTGAGTTCAGCCATCAAATAAGGTCACGTAGAAGTAGCCAAAAACCTTATAAACAGCTACAATTCAGAAATGTTAAGCTGTAAGTTCTCCAGTTTCAAATAAATTCAGCTGACCTCATATGAACATGAGGTGATTTGAGAGGAAGGATTTTTGAAACCACCAGGCGTGGCTGTGGGGGATATATCCATGTACATAAAAGATGGAGACAGCCACCTTGGATGACACAATGTGGTCCTGCCCACTGCGGTGGTGACTGTCAGGAGAATAACTAGACTTTTATAAAGGCAGAGACAGTAATGGTAACTGTTTTCTTTGTGGGCTCTATAATTCACCAGATCAGGATGCTTCCAGGCATCATGTGGAACAGCAACAAGATCTGAGCATGTCTGTTTTTTTAATACTAGTCCTGACCACTGTTTGGAAAGCATATAACCTGTCTTCTTCAGGAGTGACAGCACCTTGGAAACTTTCCAGAGGACAACAATGAACAAATAAAAAATAAAAAATCGTGGCTGTATCGGGGAGAACAGACGCTGCTGGAGGGGAGGAGTGACTAGAGAAAGAACAAGAGGATGAACAGAAGAGATGAGGCAAAAAAAAGCCACTCTTTGACATAAACTTCTGTGACACGAGAAGTTTATGCACAGTGCAGTTTAATGAAGGTGAATCAAACTGAGTGATGTGACCGGGACAAATGTGTGTGCTTGTGCATGCTTGTGTGTCTACTGCTGGGTCTGTCAGCTGAGAGCAGATGGTTCTCTGTCAGTTATTAGTGTTTTGGGTTTTTTTTCTTCTTCTTTTTTTACTAATTACAACAAAATCTTCTCTGCCCTCTTTTCTCATCATCCTACGCTCCCTTTAGGCCAAAGATAGTTACGATTTGGCTGATCAAAATTTAAATAACAGATATAAGGTGCTCCCACCTTTACAGGTTTCATTTGTAATGTTTTCAAACTGATATGCTCATTAAAAATGAAGCCTGGTGGGGGGGAGGTTTGTAACTGACGGAGCTGACAGAGGTGATGCTCTACAGGAAGACGTGGTTTTCGACAACTTGTAATCACGTTATGTTTTTAACGTCACTCACCGCAAAGATAATCTGCTGCGATGAGCCGTCTCTTCAAAGCCAAACACTACGTTTATTTATGTCCGGATCCTTTGTTACTCATCTTTGTCCAAGAATTGGAGAAAAATGACAGCTGAAATCATGGAATGATCTCATGCTTGCTTTTAGGAAAACACTGGAACACAGTGCTTACTTTCTTTACTTTCCTCCGTGTGTTTGTCCCTTTGGGAACTTTTTATTTTTTATTTTTTACACAGTACTGAGTCTCCATAACTCACACCATGAAGAGCACCTTTCCCCCACAGAGATGGTTCCTGTCAACAGCTTTTGCGGTACTTCTCCGTTCACTGCAGTGGAACAAATGTGGTGCGTTTTGGCGAGGGGGATGTTATGCAGTTATGTATCTGCAGCGGTGTATTACCCGTCCCAAAGCAGACTTATCGATTGCCGTTTTGTCTTTCAATAAGGCTTCTGCAGACGGAGTCCGGCACACTGTGTGTGTGTTTGTCAGCTGCTTCCTCTGTGCTTGTAAACCTGTCATGTCTGCTCAGGGAGAGGCAGCAGAGAATGGGTGCTTTTTTCCCACTTTCTCATGTCTTCAAGGAATTCCCGCTCTTTGGCTTTTACAGGTTAAACTCAAAACAATTTCCCTTTCCTCCGACAAATTGCATTTGTAAGTTTGTGTTCATTTCCTGCTGTTTACTCTGTGTATGATGTTTTGATGCCACAATGCAAAAGAAGAACAAAATGTTCACCCTTTGCACAGTATTAGCATAACCCTTCCACTCCTGTGAGTTTGACAAACCTTGGGGCCAGACAGCTTTGTGTAGTAGGACTCTGCTTTCTTTGCTGAAGCCCAACCTGAATGCCTGGCTGTTCTCTGAGGGCTTCCCAGCTCTGCTGCATGTATCCCTGCCTGCCTTTTTGCATGCTTGTCATAAAACTGAACCACCATTGTGATATTTACCACAAAGTTACTCCCGAAAGACAATTTTACTTTTAAGGTAATACATCGATTTTATGTATTACCAAAAAATGCAATGCAAACACCAGAATAAGCTGCAGCTAAGAAACAAGGAAAAAGAAAAAACAGTTCACATAACTGGCATAACAAAAGAGAAATCCACTGAGAAGGTTAAACAGAGGAAAGGGGGGAAAATACATAAACTGACACTGGGAGTGACACTGTTATACACACACGGCTGATTGGACACAGGTGATAACTGTTGAACACAATGAACCTGCTAAGGGTGGGGTAGATGGCCACAAAGGAAGGAAATCAAAGGATGCAACATAACAAGAGACAAACCAGGAAAATTACGACTAAAATACTGGGCGGGAAAAACCACAGGGACACAGAATACAAATTTTAAACAAAGGAAGGCAAAGGTGAGCAACGCAAGAAACAAGGAAATAGGAGGAAATATGAACATGGAGAAACACGAGAAGGAATACGAGTTCATATCTACTCAACAGTATGGATAAATAAAAGTATCATCAGCAACTTTGTTGCTTACAGCTTGCTAGTGATGTGTTGATCTCCCCTTTTGCCTACAGAACTGCTTTAATTCTCCATGCCACAGATTCAACAAGGTACTGGAAACAAGTTCGCGTTGCACAGTTGCAGATTTTGAGTTCTGGTCACCTTGGAGGCCATTTGGGTACAGTGAACACTCAGTTTGAGTTTGAGATGATTTGAGCTCTGTGCTGTGTTATCCTGCTGGAAGCAGCCATTAGAAGATGGTTGCACTGTGGTCATAAAAAGATGGACATGTTTCATGTTGTTTACACCAAATGCTGATCCCACATTCCAAATGTCACAATAGAAACTGAGACTCATCAGACTGGGCAACATTTTTCTTTCCAAATGTTCTGTACTTCTGTCTTATAGACTATCCTCAGTGTCCAAAGGTGGATTATCATTTGTTCCTATCAGCTCAAAGCTGTCTGGCCATTCTCCTCTGACTTCTGGCATCAACAGAAACCTGGCACTCACCTAATATATTTTTCTTTTTTCCTGATCATTCTCTAAACTCTAGAGACGGTTGAATGAGAAAATCCAAGTAGATAAGCAGTTTCTGAAATATTAAATCCAGCCCGTCTGTTACCAACAACCACGACGCCTTCAAAGTCACTTAAATCCCTTAAATAAAGATCATATGTCAATAGAGAGTCTTAATAGGCATCAAACAAACTGTAGCTTTTAATCATTAATAAAGTCATATCCTCATTTATGAACACAGGCTCGAAGGTGAAACCTGTTTAACCTCAAATAAAAGACTGTGTTTGAAAATAAATTAATATGCACGACTTTCATATGTAATACCATTTTGTTTATGATTTTACTTTTTCTTCCTCTTTTCCATTATTTTCCTGGAATTGCATTTTTTTTAGAAATTGAAAAATAAATAAATAAAGTATTTTCATCTTGCGCCTGAGATGGATGAGACGGGCTGAAAACGCAGTTTGATTCAAATATCATCGTTATTATCTACCCTTCGAAAAAAGACTCTCTGCTACTGCTGCTCATGCTTTTGCCCGAAGACTTGCTGGAGTAAAAGCAACCTGACTAATTCCACCTCTTGACTGAGGGGAGAATCCCTCTTGACCAAACACCATGGCTCCAGCCCCTCGGGAGCAAAAAGAAAGATGTCTGAGTGTGCATGTTATCAAGTGAGTTGTTATCAGTACCACTGATAGCTAGAGAGGCTTCCGTGATATACAAGCAGAGCAGATGCTCACTGGCCCTGGAACACAAGCCATATCTGTCCGTGTGTTGTTGGGAGCATTTGCAATTCATGTCTTTCGGAGCATGCTATATTCCCTCTGGCCACTGAAGCAATAGGGTGTCACATCATCTGTAGAACTGCAGCTATGTAGTAAAACATGTCAAACACGATTCAGTCTTTGTCGCTGTTTGCGTCACAGTCCTTATTTTCATGTGAACAGATGCTAAAAAGATAAGCAGATAATCTATCGTGAGGATGGAGTGACCCGTCAACCCCCATCATAATTCTTTTATTACAATCATGTAATAATTAAACATGTCAGCGCCTGAGCTAAGTTTAAAAAGACGGAGCAGGATTGTGCTATTTTAAACTAATAATCCATGCTGATAAATCACCCTTTAAAAAAAGGGAAAAGTATCCTGACAGATTAAAACCAACCACTATAATTAATCTCTGGCTTCTTTATCTGTCCACTTGTTCGCCGCTCTTTCGTAATGGAAATCTTCCCCACCGCTGCTCACACTGTAAATACTACAGTAATTCCTCTTACTCTGTCATACTCCACAACTATGAGTTTGTCCACAATCATGAGAAGCTTCAGCAGCAGGAGGAAGAGGAGGGGGGCGGGGAGGGCCGGAGAATGAGGCGCACGCCATTGGCCAAGAGTCAGAAAGAACTTTAACAGGATTGGCTGTAAGCCTGGGAGCTGGCAACAGAGTTCCCTCCTTATTCCAGAGAACATCAGTGAGCAGTGGAGTGGGACTTGCGGTGTGTGAGATGCACACAATACACTTTTGTTTGTTTTTGATCTTTCATTTGGACTCAGAGAGGAAACAGAAGATTAGAGGACAAATAATCTCTTTCTGGAACTTTCTGAGAAGGATTTAAAGTAAGTTCTGACATTGCCCTCCCTTTTCTGTCTGTCACTCCTCTGTATTGATAACAGTAGCTGTAGGACAGTGGCTTATCTTTCTGTGGACTTGGCAGTGGAGCTAAAGTCACACACGTGCGATTGTAATATGACATCAGAGCAAATACTGATACAGTGTGACAGCGGTTATAGTAAACACTCACACCATCATCACCAGCTCATCACTACAGCTAATCAAATACTAGAAGCCATCTGCATGTGTGTGCAAGTAAGTGCGTGCGGTTGGTTTATGTGTAAATGCACATGCGCTGGACTTAGATTCGGTGTGTTGGAAGAATGCATAGAAAGCAGGCTTGTGCTTTAGGGGAGGGACCGGTGCAGTGCGACTTCACAGTCACCAACCTCATCAGCAAACTTGTCACTGCAATGCTTTGCATTGACAGAGGAGCTCAAGGACTCCCCTCCCAAAATCTCCTGGTGTGACTTTCAGGCTGCGGGGTGGTTGTGGCGGTAGTCGGCTATAAATAGGCCTGCTCCAAATTGTGCTGCAGTCACACATAAATTCAGGGTGGGGGAAGAAAGAACACAGTCATTGCTTCTTCTTCTTCTTCTTTTGTTAGATTTTTTGTTTAAGAAAACTTTGTTCCTTCCAGAATATGATTGATAATACACACTGCAGGATAACCTGTTACCCATCTTTCATCTCTTTATCATAACAGCAACAGCCTTATGAATGGGAAAAGAAGGAGAGGAAGGTAAACAAACAGTGTTTCCTGGGAGTCTGTCTCCCAGTGTGGACTGACTCAGTTAATGCACAGGGTGTGAAAAGTGTCAGTTAGTAATGTTAAACTGTCACATGCTTTGCTCTCTTGATTTCCATAGACGTGATTATCAAATTTCCAGTCAAACCAGCTCGCCAGATTGTTAAACAGGTGTGTTAGAGCCCATACAAGAAGCTGGGCTTTGTCTCGGGATAATGTGTGCTCGCTTGTGTGAACACAGGAAAAGTTTCAAAAGTTAGATCATATTCACACAGCGTTACACTTTCATTGGATCCAGGAGGCTTTAATGTGGCTCCAGATGACCAGCTAACAAACATGTGGACCTGTTTATGTGTTGCACCTCACAGATGGAGACTGTGATTCATGACATGACCGTGACCACTGTTGTGATGTCACGGTGACTCTTCAGCACACCTTATTTGTGAAGCCAGTTAAAAGTTGTGGAAATGATGACACTTCTTGTCTCCTTTGTAGTTTCTAAGTGGTGCGATTTTTAATACCTTCCTGTCTGTTTAAGCTCCTTGTTGTTATCGTGCTGAACACAGTGAGCCCTGTGTTGTACCTGACCTCTACTATGCAAATATAGTAGAGTGCCGCACTCCACCTCCTCATGGATTAATCAGCGAGATGCAAGTGACACACTAAGCCCATTGTTTCACCTGTGCAGCACCTGAGTGCGTCGATAGTGGCTGAAACCGCAAGCTTAGACTCTGACCTACATGAAGGAGTGTTTGTGCTCTTTTCCACTTTGCAGAGATCAGAACAAGTCAGATTAGGATGAATAATGAATAACTGTGCTCACTAGACAATGACTGCATTAAAACCACCAACATGAAAATGTTTAATCTTACGAGCCTCTTTCTTTATCCCTGGTGTTATGTTGGGCTGGGTCTCTTTTCTGAATGAGTGCTGCTGCTGCTCAGTGTGAATGCAGAGTAATGAGCTTGGCTCAGTGCACTGTGTGTGTAGTGTGCAGGGACAGGAGGCATCTGCACTGCTGCTGATGTCTTTTGTATCAGTCTTGTAATGAAGGTCTCTGCAGGTTTTGGCGAACTGTCCGCACACACTGCATGTGGACAGCTGTGATGATGCTTAAGACCTTAACTTAGAGTGACAATGTCAACTCCAGTGTTTATCAGACTTTGTTGTTCTCAGATGGCTCAATTAGCATGAGAGGCTTTGAGTTAAATAGCGATGTAAGTCTTGTGAGTTTTCAGAAGTGAGGGGTCAGGGGTCAAGCAATAGCGGAGTACCGCAGTGTTTGTGCCAGTAAAGTCAAATGTCACAGGCTTCCCTGAGCCATTCTTGGCTGTTTATGAGTGGGAGTTAATGGAAAATTATATCATTTGCTTCCCAAAGCATATTCATTATTGTAATAATGGCAGTGTTTATTTTCTTCTGTTCTACTAAGTAGAAGTAAGAGCATGCTAAAGTCCTCCAAAGCTCTCAAGCAAAAGCACTGCAATATGCATACGTACTCGCTGACACGCACGCACAAGAACATATAAGCAGGCAAAGCCAACAGCATTTAAGTGCCTTTTTATTGGAAACTGTTGTGTACTCTGGATGTTAGGAGTCATTTTGGGACTATCCATTTTTTTTTTGCGGAGCTTGCAGATAGTTAAAGTCAGGTCATGATCTCTCGCCTTAGTTGTGAGATCACCAGCAAAGAAATAAACTCTCAGCAATTAATGTTACATCTGTTTTCCATTTCAAAGTGACATGATAAACGCTTTTTGAGTCATGAATTGTTTGCTGCTTATTCAGAGGGTGTTTCTCTGACTCCAGATGTTTGGCAACCTTGTAGCGATTCCAGTACAAAGCGCGCTGTCTGATATTAAGTCCAAGGACAAATGTGACATGTAATAACGATATCCCTTGGCGTGTAAAGACTTAGACAGACACGTGTTTAACAGTGTCGACAGAAACTTACAAGAAGATCGATTCTCCACCATTCGACCTCAATGAAGCTAATAAAAAAACCCACGAGCATTCAGCACAGCTGGAAAGCACCAAAAGAACCACAACACAAAGTCTTACTAATAAACCACACTGTAATGACCAGCAGTAGGGCAGATTTAGTCTTTAATTGAAGTCATGTACACAGACATAAGCAGATGACATTTCTTGAGGATCTCTGCCTCTGCAGCTTTTGTGTGTGATGACTTTGCTGCGTTAAACAGGAAGAATGACCTTTGAGGGACACGAGAGAGGAGAAGAAGAGAGAAGCATCTGGGGCCTGCAGCTTACTTGTACTTCCCTTTCCCTTTGTCACTCTGGAAGTCCTGCCATTGTGCTTGTTGGCTTTTCTTTTTTTTTAAAATAAAGTTTAAGAGCTTAAACTACTTTTATAGAAACACAACTAGGGATTTGGGAACTGCCCAGGGACTTAATTGTGGAGATAATGGGGGTGGTGGGGGTTGGATGGGCTTGATAATGTCTCTAGAGGGTGGTGGTATGTGCTCGTTATGTTTTGGTCATCTCCTTCACAGCACATCCCCGTGCTTTATTTAACAAATACAAAATACTTTGTTTTCCTCAACCTCGGAAAACTTTCCGTAAACAAATGTTGACATTTTCCAGTGTTTGGACTGGGTCACAGCGATGCTGCTCCTGGTCCAGGAGACCAGAAAGGCTTTGTGCTACTGGAGACTTGAATAGTGTTTTCTTTGAGACTCGACTCGTTTTTTGTTGTTATTCCACATTGGGTTGCTGTGTCACACACAGACACACACATACACAGAGAGTCCACGTCCAAGATTAACAGCGAAACGAGAGCGTTCAGCATTTAATGATCGTTCCAGTCCCACCACAACGTCTCCAGCACAGTCAAACAACTGGATTGAGTTTCACTGTAACATGTCAAATCGTTTCTCACTGAGAACTGATTGCACTGCTTGGAGTGAGCACAACCCACAGAGTAATTGGAGTTAAGTGCCTTTGACAGCTAGTGTTTGTACAAGGAAGGGATGAATAAACATCAAGGGTGGCAAATGGATTACTTGACTTTTTTTTGTCTGGCAAGAAAACACAAAATGACCCCCTTTAGCTCATGATAACTAGCCTCCACCCACAGCTAAATTATATCTAGTACCGGTATATGAGCAGCTTATCAGTAGAGATGGCCTGCCAGTTGGCTAGCGAGTTTATAATTGGTCATTTGGTTGTGGAGTATTTGTGAGGTCATGACCCTGATAGAAATCCTGCTTGGTCCAGGACGTTATGAACAGAGTGATATCTGCTTGCCACGATTTGCTTATCCTGCTGCAGCATTTAGCACTGTCTTCACTAAGCACAGCTGTCTATTTAAACTGGCTAAGCTCCGCCAAACTGTGTTGGGAACAGTCCAATCATGTTGCAGGACAGAGTAATCCTGTTTTCACTGGGTTCATACGGTTGGTGCGTTGAATTCTGCCTCTCCTGCATTAACAGCATGGTATGCTACAATAACACTTGTTATCCAACATTTTCCCACCCATGGAACTTTGGGAATAATGCCCCATGCATTCATGAACTCTCAAGTAGCCTGCCTCTTCAGAAGAAAAGTGACAGGAAATAACACGAGTGTTCGATTTTCAGGTTTTGCAAAGTTATAAAAAATTCAGAGATAAATTGCGTGTGTGTTGTTTGCTGGTTTCTACTTTTAAACTGTCCATATAAACACTCATCCAGTATTTACATTTGTACTTATTATACATGTTTATCGTTTTAATGGTTGAGTTAAAATGTTTGCTCTGCAGATGGCTTTGCTTTAGGCTTATGTAAGATCATCTATAACTGTTCAATATTGACATTCATAAAAACTCTTACCATCCATGAGAATATAATTTGTCTTTGGGCGTGGCTTATGGGTAACTAAACAAAACAGAGAGAAAATGAGGCTTTCTCCCCCAAGGCTCTTTCCTTATTCTGGGGAGTGCTTCCTGTTGATACAGCAGGCTGGGGTCAGCAGTGAAAGTAATCTTGTAATTTCTCTGAGGCCATTCGCATTGCTAGGATCTTCCTGTTATATTAGCTTCTTGGGAACTATAACTTGCGTCACAATGATGCATTTTCCTCACTAATCATGTGGAGAATGTTTCCGCGTAGAAGTGAAAGGTTAATGTGACAGCTTTCTTCTTCTGTTTCGCATCATCGTGACATCCAGTGGGCTGAGCTTTTTGATTTATGTTGCTGTTGACGCGCTCATTGCAAATATGTGTATTAATATCCATCTATCTGATGTGATGTCACAAGTGGTGGCTGATTTGTCCAACAGGGGTTTTTGTTAGTTTAAACGGAGAAAAAACATTTATCTGTTTTGTTAGTGACATGTGTTAGCCAGCTGAAGCACAGAAGAAGGATTTATGCACTCAGATCAATCGATCTCACTTTGTAGAGCACTGGAAAATATTTACTGGAGATGAAAAAGTAGACTTCTCTGCTCTGTACTGAACTCAGTGTCAACTATACGGACAAAAGCATTGGGCCAGACCTCTTAATCTTTGAAATCAGGTGTTTTCATTTCCATTGCTGCAGGTGTATAAAATCAAGCACCTAACAATGCAGTATGCAGTATAGTTATTTTAGAGAGCTCAATTAATTTGAGTGTGGTACTGTAATAGGAAGCCACAGCCGCAACAAGTCAGATTATGAAAGTCTTTGCACAATCTATATATGACCTCGGCAAGTGGGTGATGTTGTTGGCAGCATTAATACTTGTGCATTATAATACATTGTATGTTAATTAGCTTGTGGTTGTGTCCTGCTGTTTTTTTATATGGATACAAACTGATTAAAAGCTGGGACTTTATTTTCTGCCTGTGTCCCCAACCTTTGTTGTCATCAGCTTTTTTCAGAGCCATCTTCATATATCGTCTCGTGCCCATTCTGATTTTGAACTCTTGCTGATATCTGTTAGTTCTTTTATCTAGGCTGTTATTAAAATCCTTTATATTGAGGCAATGATTTTTATGCTGTCATTGATAAATCTGTGGTGAAAAAGTAGCTGGAGGAGTCAACAGTACTGAACAGGCCACTCACAGTAGTTTTACAGACTGTGCCAATGTGATGTATAGTTTGGGGAGGTGCACATTAGCCGTAGGTTACATTGTAAAGTTTCAGTGGGGTTACTTACAGCGTGTAAACGCCTTGTAATGTAGGTGTAGGCAGTCCAGTACTTACCTTAGTGTGTTTTGAGTTACATATTTTTATTGCAAGGGTACCGAGGAACTCAATGTGGTACTCATGTATGCAACATACAGCAAGCTACTCACTTAACCCTCATTTACTCTGGTGAGTGAGTAATTGGATCAGAAAATGCCAGCTATCAGCTCTGTCACAGATAATCAACTCATGTGAAACTTCTTCTTCCCATGCGGCTGGCTAAAACAGGAGGTTTTCACTAATCTGTTCTCTCTTTCTCCCTCTATGGTGGCGGGAGGCTGGAGCATATTTCAGCTAATTTTGGACATGAGACAGAGTAGACCTTGGACAGATTCATGCTCAGATCCTCACCTACAGGACATTTAGAAACGCTAACATAATATAGAGGTCTCCGGATGCAGTTGAAACCCACGAACAGGCCAACACCACAGTCCTTACTTTCTTAATCAAGTTGGGAATCACTCAGTAAGTCACAGTCTTGCTAGCACAGTGCAATAGTAAAGCCCCAATAAAACTCTCCGTCATTTACAGATATCTGTATGCATCATCGCACTCTTATCTATCCTCATCCTATCCTTATTCTAATAGTCCCTCACGCAGATATGAGATTGCACTAAAATGAAATGTTCCTATTCGAACAACACAGACTCTCATGCAAAGTAAAAAACGACATTGTTTATCGGCAGTTTTTCTCTTGGTTCAAATGCTTTCTGTCCTAAAATGTCACTCATGCTTTGCTTTCTCACTCCCACTCTCCTTTCTTTCCCCACCATATTTGGTGGAACAGGGTTTAATGCCATGAGACCGTTTAAGGATGCTGGATCACAGGTCTCAGAGAGACCTAAATGAATTTCACATCTCATAACATGTTGTCTTATAGCATAAAGGTGGGTCACTTATGTAGTCGCAGAGTTTTGAACAGTGAGTTGTGCCAAAAAGTATTCACATAGTTCTTTGATGCCTGCAGAGGTCAGGCCAGGTGTTTATGACATGTCTATGAAAATGAGCTTTTCTAACTCTTCTGGTCTTGTGTATCTGTACGATTAGCTTGCTATGCCCCTTTTAAATGGTTAAAAAGAGAATTCAGGGGATTGTGATCAGTCTCTTGTCCTGTTTCACTTTGAAACACCGAAAATGACTTACAGTGTTAATTAATGGCAAATGTTTTCTCTTGATGAATATTACGTAGACAATATGGCAACATTTCTCCGTGGTTTTTGGTGCTGCTTCAAATTGGCAAATCTGATTATCACGGGAGGTTTGTTGGAAAAAAAAGAGCCCTGCTCTGTATTTCTGCCACTGGAAATGTTTTTATAAAAATAAGATTACAGATATGTAATCAGCTTTCTGGCTCTCCTGATATAATCCGAGGCTAGACTAAGCCTCAGAGGGTGGGTCTTCTTTACATAACATGACAAGAAATCAGAAACACGAAATCATAGTGAGAGCAGCAGAATTTTGCTGCTCTCATTGGTTTGCCTGCTATGATTAACCCATGGTGACCTTAACACAGCGTTCCCATGAGAGGAAACTCCTCCAGTATACAGAAGCCATAATTTTTCTGAACCATGTAGTTCAGGACAGCTCAGCTGATTAGAATCACTTATTTGTACAATGGTACCACAGAATGCAATTACTTGGAGTAAAGTTTGTAAGAGATTATATTTCCTCCTGATATGAAAGGTTTTGTTGCATATAATGTTCGATATAGAATGCTAGATAATGGTAGATTAAATCAACAAGGGGTGCCATGAATAAGATGCAGAAGAGAACTTGTAGATTAAAGGAAGACTCAAAAAACACATAGGATCGAAATGGGAAAAATATCATATCTATACTGATATGGACTGGGTAATGTGTGAGGAACAATGAAAATGATAAACCTACAGACGGCTGACTTTAAAGACACCCTGAAATCATGCAGCTGGCTAATCCATTTGGCCAAAACTTAATTGCAGCAACTCATAATGGTACTTAGCAGTTTGTACGGCCCCCACATGCTTGTATGCAGGGCCTGACAACATCAGGTGATGTCTTGGAGATGTTCTCTCAGATCTGGACTAGGGCATCCCTTCCTTCTGGACAGTCTGAGGTGCAGCCTGGCGGCGTTCTTGGTAGCATTATATGGATTTAGGTCAGGCGAGTATGCTCCTACCTGCATATTGAGGTTGGGTGCTGTGGTGCACCAGGAGGACCCCAGGATCTTCTGCATCAGCGTAGGGTCTGAGAACAGGTCCAAGGATTTCACCCCAATAACTAATGGGAGTCAGGGTGCCGTTGTATAGCCTGTAGAGGTCTGTGCATCCCTCCATGGACATGTCTCTCCAGACCATCACTGATCCACTACCAAACCAGTCATGCTGAATAATGTCACAGGCAGCATAATGGTTTTCACGGCTTCATCAGACTCTTTCACATTTGTCATATGTGCCCAGGGTGAACCTGCCAGGAGTGGACCTGCAATTCTGGTATCTATGGTAAATTCCAATTGGGCTCTGGTGCCAGGCAATGAGCACAGTGCTGACTAGAGGACATCAGGCCCTCAGGGTGCCCTCATTAAGTCTTTTTCTGATTGTCTGGTCAGAGACATTAACACCAGTGGTATCCCGGAGATAATCTTCTAGGGCTCTGGTAATGCTCATCCTGTTCCTCCTTGCACAGATGAGTTAAGGACCTTCTACATGCGTGTCCAGCTCTCCGAGAGTAACTGCCTGGAATCTCGTTCATGCTCTTGAGACTGTGCTGGGAGACACAGCAAACCTTACAGCAACAGCATGTATTGATGTGCCATCCTACCTACCTGTCCTACCTCTTTAGTATGGCGTTATTTTTGTGCCACTATTCTGAGCGCACGTAAAAAAAAAATTGAGCGCACGTAAAAAAAAATTTGCAGGTGCAAGTGTTGCATTTTGAGGAGAAATTTATTTTGAGCAAAGAAAAGCTAAATTTGAGTGAACAAAATTCATTGCTGCGTGCAAAAATGTATTTCAGTGTTTGCTAGCAGCCCCTGTCGCTCAGTATTTGCACTTGCGGTTTGTAGAGTACGCTTGGGGAGTGTGATCGTGTGTACAGCGTCTCTTTATGTCTGTCTCCACGTTGGTTGAGTGTGGAGTGAGTGCATATGAGAGCATGAGGGTGGGAATGGATGTTTGTGTCTGTGTGTGCCTGTATGTCTGTGTCTATATGTCAGGTTGGGTATCAGACGCCACCTCTCTGGGGACACCTCAGGCCCTCCAAGGTTTGGAGGCCTATCTCCACCCACCACCACTTCCCCTGCCGGTGGCGGACTCCCTCAGGTGTCGGTGTGTTGGTGGTTCTTTGTGTCTGGGGGTGGGCGTCCGGGTACACACCGGCTCACTCCTTGGCGGCCGCTTGTCGGGGCCTGGGGCCTGGGGCTCGCTCGGGCCCCTTTGGAGGTGGGGTGCCCCCGGCCTCTCGGCCTGGGGCTCGGTCACTCAGGCACAGCTGGGGGCCGGCGGAGCTCACGGGCGCGTCACTGCAACTCCCCCTGACTTCTGCTCCGCGGCTGCTGGGCGAGCCCTCATCTGGGACTCTCCTCAGCTCTTACTGGAACAGTGGCGCGGCTGCCCCTCTGTTGGTCTTCCATGGTCTCTTGTGTTCTGGGGGCCTCTGGATGTCTGGAGTTTTGATCTCCTCCATACCCGCTTCACACCCTGGAGGACGGGGCTGTGGCCCCCCCACACTCCCTAGCAGATCATTACATGGAGAAACCTTTGGAATGCAAGCATGCTGATCCACACAGGTATGCACACATGGGTATTCACAGACGCGGACTAAAGCTTTCTTGGCTGCTGCCTCAAAGCACACTGTGCGCTGTCTATCTTGCGTGCTGCACAATATCGTTTATTATTTAGTAAATACTGATATCTATGACTAGCTAGTTTATTGTGATGGTGCTTTGTTTTCTCTATTATTATGTTACTCTTTGTTGTTTGCTGTCTCCTCTGTTTGTTTTTTTTGTTTGTTTTTTTTTTTTTTCTCCATACAGGTGACCCAGGAGTTCTTTTTTTTTTTTCTCTCTCTTCCCCCCCCTTCTCACCGTCTCTTCTCCCCTTTGGTTTTCTTTCTTTCTCTCCCCCTCTTTCTCTCATTCATTCCCCCTGTCCTATTTATTTAAAAAAAAAAAAAAAAAAAAAAATGACAAAGGATGAACTGAAGCTCTGCCATCACGTAATGTCGCATACTGCTGTTTCTGATGTCATTTAAAAAAAAAAAAAAAAAAAATGTATTTCAGTGTTTGCTAGCAGCCCCTGTCGCTCAGTATTTGCACTTGCGCTTGCTCGCAATGTGCTGCTTACGCTCTCAACATTTCTGCCTGTGCGCGCTCAACTCTTTCTGTACACCGTTATATTTTTCGGCAAATTTAGTAATGCCAACGTACTGAAGGAACAACATTTGTCTCTTATATATGATACACCTATATATACACTGTCAAAGACACTTGTCTTTGAGTGAAGATTTAAGGTGATAAGACATATAAATAACTGCAACTTGAATCTGTACTGAGGCTCAGTATTTGGCACAGAGTTCATGTTCACTGCTGTAATAGCTAATAATGATTAATATAATAACTTTAATATTGGCCATATTATATTTACATTACCAAAGTGATATGACTTTAGTCTCATGAACAACATTAGCTAATTGTTATTTACTAACTAATCTTAAATGACTGTTCAGTACAGAAATGAAGCCCAAAAATCATGTTTTACTGTCCTGTGGTCTCAGCCTCAGATACTTATCAAATCACACAAAGCTCTTGTAGAAACAAACAAACAAATTAACAAAATATGTTCTCCTTCATTTCTGTCAAACAAAGTTGTATGACACGTTTCCAGCGGTTAGTATTATGGTTGCTAGGCAACCTGGGAAGCGAGATGGAGACTAGACCGTCCCATACAGACAAACTTGCCGTTTATTTTGCAACAACACTGCCCCTAGCGTCCTGGAGCACCTCCATTGTGTTTTGGAATTTGCATGTGTTTTTGAGTTTGCATGTGTTTTGGAGTTTGCAAGTGTTTTGGAGTTTGCAAGTGTTTTGGAGTTTGCACGTGCTTTGTCTCTAGGGGCCACCGTATGTCATGCTACCAGTAGAGACACTGAGCCTAGGCAAATGCAAAAAACAGTCGGAAAAAAATGAGGAGGGAAAAAATGTCAGTGGCCCTAACCTATAAACCCATTCCTGTTTTGGGGTTTGTCTCATTGTTGCCCCTCTAGTGAACCTGTTGTTAATATAATTAACACAAAAGCAGCTGTAACTGATTAAGAACCTCTTCTGATACATAATTGTCCAGATAAGTTTAACTGACTTCCTGCTATACTCTGATTTTAAAGTTTTTCTTCCCAGGAGACCTGGTTAAACCGAAAAGTCCACAGGGTAAGATAAATGTAGCTGCAGTAGTGTGGTGGTAGACTGCTCCCCCTAGTTCTCAATCTAATTTTGAGCATGAACAAGAATAAGTTAGTGAGCTAGTCCATTTAGTCATATGTATTTAAGCATGAAAAGTTTAAAATGCATTTTAAAATCAACTGGGAACCAATGTAAAGACTAAGATGCAAGCTTGCTTGCTAGAATCTATTAGGGTTGTTGCTGCATAATTTCATATTGCTTATAAAGAAAGAAAAATGATCATATTAGATTTACAGGTGTTGTATATTTTAACTTTCTTTTAGTGTTACATCTGGCTCTAGACAAAAGTCATTGCTCGATATGAGCGTTAAGCTGTAAAAGCATTTTATTTCATCAGAGTTTAATTTATGACTGGACCAAATAACAAACAAATTAATTAAATATTGGGAAATGCTGCTGTCATAAGCAGTGTTGGCCAACAAAGGTTTTCCAGTTTAATGTAAACTGAGGGTATATGATTGCAATAAAGCATGACAACATAACCAAATGTATTTCTGCTGGGGCGATTGTGGCTCAAGAGTTGGGAGTTCGCCTTGTAATCGGAAGGTTGCCGGTTCCAGCCCCGGCTTGGACAGTCTCGGTCGTTGTGTCCTTGGGTGAGACACTTCACCCGTTGCCTTCTGCTGGTGGTCAGAGGGCCCGGTGGTGCCAGTGTCCGGCAGCCTCGTCTCTGACAGTGCACCCCAGGGTGGCTGTGGCCACCATGTAGCTTGCCATCACCAGTGTGTGACTGGATGTGTAAAGCGCTTTGGGGTCCTTAGGAACTAGTAAAGCGCTATACAAATACAGGCCATTTACCATTTTTGCATGGGGTCAGAATCAGCAAACAAATGTTTCTCCCCAGCCTTACAAAATAAAGGAGCAGATTGGATCACTGTCTTCCTTAAATTATGTAGTAATGAGCACTGACTTAACATGTAGAGATGGCTGGGGTGATAATATTTCCTACAATGGCATTTTCCTTTTACACTCTTACTGTCCTACTTTTACTATTTTTACCTAACTTAATTGTTTACTTTTCTTTTACTTTTTATTTCAACTGTTAGTTATTTGTTGTTTATTGTAAATGCTGTAACACAATGATCTAGCTATCTAGGTACTGTAGCTTTTCAAAGTGTTCTCTACAGCAGCGGTCCCCAACCTTTTTTTTTTTTGCCACGGACCGGTTTATGTCTGACAATATTTTCACGGACTGGCCTTAAGGTGTCCATAAAACCAGTACCAGTACAAAAAAAGATTTATTCATTACACATGGGAAAAGACCCAGGGAAACCGAGTTAACGATAAACACAACAAAAAAATAACAATAAAAACCGATAAAAACCCTGAAAACTATAAATTTCACACCCGAGCCTCAACTCTCGCAGCCCAGTACCAAACCAGTCCATGGCCCGGGGGTGCTCTACAGAACCTGATGTAGCCATTGAAAGTATTCCTGTGTAAAATGAAATTTAAAATGACCTCATTCAGTTATGATAGCTTGGTCACTTGAGGATTAAAGGCATTTAATGTATTATTTATCACCTGTAGGCCTAACTTGCATCTAGATACACAGTTAACTCCAAATATTCCTGAATGTTTGCTCGCTAGCTAGTTAGCTAACAAAAGCACTTTCCCCTTCAAAGCTAAGCTGTTGTAAACCACATGAAGAGCAAGGCTTCTCCCTGCAGACACAAATGATGAAACACATATCACCAAACTCGAGGTAAAAACTATAGTTTGAATTTTAAATGCTCACAATTATGTGTAAAAATTGTAGGTAGTGTATCTATACAGGCTTTTAGTATATCAGCTTATGGAAACATATGCTAACTCAGTATATAACTGCAGTATATAAGGCAAAAATAGAGTTTTTACAACTCTAACAAGCTTGAATGTGCTTTTTGTTGTGTGCTCTGTCAGGATGATCCACACTGTGTCAATAATGTTGAGGTCTAGACTCTGGGGAAACCAAACCATGACTAACACTGTTCCATTGTGTGTTTTTCTATCAAGGTATTAAAATGTACCATCCCCACCCCACATTAGAAAACCCATAACAGAAAAAAAAAATCCTAAATGAAATATTCTGTCTGAATAAGCTCAAGTATACATCTGAAAATCAATGATTATCTCCAAACCATTACATGGAACTACAATAGTCAGTCTCTATACAGGTGGTAGGATCTTTAATAAGAACTACAGACATGGACAATAACAGTTCATCATTGAATCCTTCAGAATACACTGTTTGCAGATGATATATGAAATAGGCCTCTCTATTGTAGAAGTTTCCGCTCCCTATCACCACCCCTTTTCATCAGTGCAGCCACACACGCTGATTTCATTCCCAGCTGAGTGAAAATGTCTGCCTGTAGGGGCCCAATCACCATTATTTCTGATATTACTCTAATGCTCTAAAGTCTGCCACTTTTGTTTACTTGTATCTTGTTTGCTTGCTTTATGGCAATTTTGACCTGAAGCGTTGGAGTGTGCAGAAGACCAGCACTAACACTGCTTAAATTAAGGATCAAATCAAGAAATTACCAACTAAATGTAATATTTTATATTTTAAAAAGTTTTTCATTTGTACTACAGATAGAAAAAAAAACCCCCACAAGCCTAGGCACTCGGCAGAGCTGTGTTCATTCAGTTGGAATAAAAATTGCCTGTTAAAATATTGTGGGGCAGAAAAGGTGCAACACTAACACTGCAGAAATTCGCACGAGATAAAGCTACTGAGCCAAGAGAAATACCATGAAAAGCCTCAGGTGGAAATGCTTTAATGTGCTTTGACACATTTGTTTTCCCCCTGAAGTGTGTATTCGTGCGTATGTGTGTGTGGAACAGTTTGTGTATCACACGTCTGATAAGAAGACTGTCGACTGTGATGTTTACAATAACCGACAATCCATTTAAAGGTTCTTCTAGTTAATTGTATGACTTAATAAAATAATTACATTAAAGTACAACAACTTGCAGTTCAAGTTTAAAATCAACTGTATGTGATTATGAAAGGCTACTTCCAAAATCTTTCTCATATTTAGCTTGCAGAATTTTACCCACGAGCTCTTGTGAAAGCATGGAGTTGTCAGGCTAGCCGGGTCATTACATGGAAAGAAACCAGCAGACGCGGGTTCGTGACCTTGCTTCATTTCTTTGTCCTGCTGGTCATCAGCGTGCATATCGAATCACATCTGATGAAAGAGATGCAAGTTGCAATAGAGCCCCACCACTGTGTGTCTGCTGCTTTTTACTGGCCTGGACCGACAGGAGTGACTCATCACCAGCTCTGCAGGGCCTTCTAATGCCTGGGGTCGATGATGTCAACAGGGCTAGTACCATGTGTTTAGGGGGGACATTGGATAGCAGACTTTGTCTTTGGGTATCACAGCTCAGGGAAAAACCACAAATATTTACAACTCTGCAATTTGATATTAGCGGAAATAGAAGAAAAACCTGTTCTAGAAGCAGCATATAGTGAATATATATCGCTGCTTCGTATTCAAAAGCATATTGTTTTGCAGCATGTCTTATAATATCATTAAGTTTTGTCATTTTAAAATTTATACAGAGTAGAAGGCAAGAAATAAATCTTGGTTCTCTGGGAGCCTCTGCTGGAAGTTTAAAGCAAAACACTTCTTCCATGCATCTGCAGTATAGGACGTATCCGACAATAAAATAGATAGAAATATATACACATTTATATGCAGAATCTGCAATGATTTTTTTTGCATAAATGTAATATTATACTATGCTGTTAATGACACTAAATCATTATCAGCCCAGCATAATTTCATATGTATATATTTTGGCCACCAGGGGTCAGCAAAGCAAGCCACAAACACAACATCAGCACTTAAAGTATACATCATGAAGTTTCTGGTAAACTGCAACTAACAAATGAAGACAAGGGGGCAGCAATGGAACAGCAAAGCTGCTTATCAGCAGAAAGTGTTTTATAGATGCACCAATGAAAACCAAAACAACACAAAACAAAACACAAAGACTGCTCAAATGCCTGACTGACCAAATGAGCCACAGGTGCAAAGTGGGAGTGGTCAGTTGTTCCAAAGGTTGTTTTTTTTTAGCTAAGGAGCTTTTAAGTTGGGTACAGAGAATCAGAAGAAGGCCCTGATCTGAGACCCTGAGAACCTGGCTTGGAGAATAGGGGTGGAGGAGTTTGATTATGTAGGTGGAGGCCTCAAAACTAAAAACCAAGGAGATGAAAGCATAGGAAAGCATCTCCAATTCACTTTTTAATACAGCAGTCCTGAGATCATCAATACCTTGTAAAGAGAGAAAAAACGAGTTCTACTGTATTATACTGTAATCTCCAGCTACATTTGTCTCAAATAGGATGAGATACATTTTATTTGATCCAAGTTTACAGCCTGCAAACACAATACAACATTTTGTAAATACAGTACAGGAAGATAATACTGTCATGTGGCAGTAGCACACAAGGGCTTTCTCTGTGCATTATTCCTGACAACAGCTGCCCTCTGAGGCTGTATGCGAGGCTGATGAAAACTGAACCAAGCAGTGAAAGTGCACAAAAGTGCACCGTTCAGTGACTGGTGCATTTATCAGAACATTCACTCACAAGTTTTGATAAAAGACCATTAAACCATTATCTGTAATTGCTGAGAGCAATGGGAAATTTTCTTTAAACAATTATTAAGTCATATACATGATATACTAATGGGGTACACCACTGGCTTTGTATTGTGCTTACATTAAGCTAATGGACCTGCAATAGGGAACACGTAAAAAAATAAGTCAAGCCAATAGACTCTAAGCTATCCTATTAGTTCCCAACAGTCTCCAAAATTGTTTGACTGTAGCTCTGCAGTTTTACTCAGCATTATCTTCCAATAGACACCACTTACCTGGTAATGGTCTCAGGCTTTAGAAAGCTCCCCTCTGAGACCCAGAACATTTTCTGCTCTTTTCACAAGAATTGCAGTGCAGTGGATAAACTGAACCTAATGAGCAAAATCCTGTATGAGGGGAGGAGGGGGATCAGCCCTCTGATTAGAGTGGTTTAATGAGACAATTAGTGCTGTATTAACTATGATAAATTGGAGAAGTTGCCAGAAGCGATAGGTTAGATATGAAAGGTCAAAGGGTTTGAAAACTGTCATGAATTCAAGGACTTCTTAAACTGAAGAGGTGGTCTTTGGTGAAAATGGAAGATTGACAGCAGCTGCAGCAGTTAAAACTGTAAAGTTATATAAATTTACAGCACATAACCTTCCACACTGTATATTCCAACTCATGGTTTATAAAAGTCTTTTAGGCAGTTTGTGAAATAAATGGACTACTAATGCTTATAATGCTTTTCTACTGTTTTAATAGAAAGAGCTTTCTTACTACAAACCAAGCACTTTCTTATGCACTTCTAGAGACTTTTACCCAAGCATTCCTGCACTCACATGGGTGCATCAGGGGTAACTCAGGGTTCAGTATCTTGCCCAAATAGTTACTTTTTTATTAAGTAACTATTTGGTGTAGTATGAATAGCAGTGGGGGAGGTCTGTATCAATAGAAAGAACCTGTAAAAAATCATGAACATGTAGTTCTAAGTTCAAAATCTATGCACTTCTTCACACTTTTTAAATCCTTTCACTGCGTTTGCTCTAATCAATGGACTCTTTTTTTATCGGTTTACTGGACACAAATCTTCCACCTTTAATTTTCAAGGTTTTCCATCCACATTTGAAATCTGGAGGGCGTGGTGGTGGTGGTGATTGCATCAGTAATGGAAAGGTTTAGCCATTGTTTAGAGTTTAGGAATTGGTTAGGGTGAGAAAAAGTGATCGTTTGAGATAAAACACAACAGTTGTCACTTTTTTCATAGCCAGTGCGACATGTATGTGTGTGTCTGTCCATTAAATTATGGGTCTGCCTGTATACCTGCTATTAAACTACATTCATTTCAAAGTTGTGCAAAAACAAAACATATTTATTATTTTTTCATGACTATTTCATGCTTTGCTATAAAACCAGGTTGTATTTTAGTGCTTTAGGAAAGATCTCAGTGACTCTAAAGTTGGTCTTCAGATGATCTCGGAAATGTATTGTCTTTTTTTAAGCGTTCAACGATTTTTAAAAATATAACACCAATCAATTTTTTTTTTTTTTTAGCGGTGAGCGATCCAATACGTGTGTCTGAATTGCCTAAAATTGAAGGAAATTCAATCAGATGGCACTTTGTTGTCACGGCGCAGCTGAATATCGAATTGTTTTCGAAATACTCCCACGTGTGACGACCTCAATTTCACTACACAACAAGAAAACAGTGTAGTGTCTGAGTCACGCCTGGGTCTGTCAGACAATAGGTGGAATATAAGACAATTATTTTTAAGGAGGCTTGAGGGGTGGTAGCCAATTTACATTTCAGGTAAAATGTTGTTGTATTTTCACGGTCGACTTGCTGTGGAATTGTTTCGAGCTGCCGCAAAGACTTCATCACTGTCAACAGAGCGCTGCAATAATGAATAGAGGAAATTTGTGCTGTTCTGCCAGATATGGCTTTATTACAGACGCTTTCCATTCGTCCGTGCTTGACAGTGAATTGGAGCTTTGCATAAGATAAAGTGTATATTTTTGAAGTAGAGAATAAGGACTGTCACAATCCCTCCTGAAGTGACAGCACACATCTATAATTTGTGTGTTGTGTTCCAAGGGCGCGTGTTTGCAAATCTACAGTGGCATGCCTTTGAGTATAAGTGAGTGTTTGTTTGTGTGTGTGTGCCCTTCAGTGGTTTGGTTAGCTGACGTATGTAATGAATGGCAGTAAATGGCTGCCCTTAGTATATAGGACAAGACAAGGTCAGGCAAATAAAGGCGTCGGCATCGCTGTTTCCTTACAAGTTCAGCCTCATCTTTTCTGCTTTTACTGTCATAACTAACAATCAGAGCACCACTTGGAGGAGCCACTGCCTTGTTTCAGCTTATGTTTTAGTCAGTGAGTGGGGAGACAGCTGCTTGCTGCTCAGCACTGAGAAGCCAGGTTTCTTCTTCTACTTCTTTTTAAAAAAAAATCAGTTTATTCCTCCGTGCGAGAGCTCATCTTACTTCAAAAGGGGTTGAACAGCGATCTTAAAGCAGCAATCAGTGACCAAAATCAAATGACTAAATCAACTGGATATTAGCTTGACAAATTGTACAAAAAGACTGCCTAGACTGACTAATAGAGTCTAGGCAGATCAGCCTACAAAGAGAATAAAAGCGACTGGCTATTTCAACAAAAGCCGCAGTGTCTGCTCATCTCAGCTGATTGAACGGCTACAATAAAAGGCTGAGCTACTTTTGAGGGATTATTCAATAACCAGTTGTGAGCTCTCAACAAGAAAAAAAAAGACACATTTCAAACAGCAGTTAAAATTTAGAGCATATTAGACAGTCGTGACCTTCTACTACTGAGTTGGGTGTGGGGAGCGGGGCCATACAGTGCCTCATTGTATTTTTGCTCTCTCGCCTAATGTGATTATACAGGATAAACTCTCATTGCTCTCCTAAAGGTGGCAGGAAGTTAATTGAAAAAGCCAACAGAGGATGTATCAAAGGGACATGGGAAGAAATTGGCACCAGCAGAGGGCAGTTCTCATGTCTGGATTTGGGGATGTGTAAGTCTAATCGTGCCTTGTGTAACTAATGCTTGAGCTCAGACAGAAATCAGCCCCCTGTGGTCGCGGTGCAGGCACATGCTCTGCTGCGCTGATCCAGCACATGCACTCAGACACACAAGCAAGAAGGACCCTTTGTCTTCAAAACAAAAATAACAAAAGGATTTGTTTTAATGCACAAACTCTGGTGCTGCTGACTCGTATGTCTGTGAGAGATCAGTTAGACAAGTAAATTGTCGGGGAGGTGTTGCTGTTTCCGGAAGAGAGTGTGCCATTGTTATTATTATTTTTTTGACTCTTTATTTAGACTTTCTGTCAGGAGTGCAGGCATGCATGACCAATCCTTATAGCACAGTTCAGATAACTGTAATTATTGTCTGCACTTTTAATTGAGAATTTACATGCTGGTATTCTTCTCATCCACTTAGCGTAGCTCCCAGCAGCGTGTTATAACAAGGTGAATAATAATAGCTGGCTGAGATGTAGAGTGCGATGCCGTTTATCCTTCTATTTCTCTCTCTGTGTATTTGTAGCTGAGCCATGTCTCCTGTTGATTCCGTTTTTGTTAAATTAGCCCAGTGCTTTCAAGGCTGAAATTCTTCTGATTATTTTGAGGAATCATCAGATTTGGGCTCCCGGCCAGGACCAGAGAGACTTCGAGAGATGGCGAGGGAAGAGAAGTCTGCTTCATTCTCCTTAAGAGCTTCTTCCCCTTAAAAGCCAAAACAGTGTGGCTGTTTTCAACTTCTGTGTGCGTGTGTGTGTTGTCATGGCAAAATAAATACTTTGAAAGATGTACAGATGTCATGTATTTGTGCACATATTTTTTTATGATTACTGGATGGATGGATTGGCTGACTCATGAGCGCTGCACAATGTCCATATTGCACATGATACAACCTCTCGTGTTTATACAACTTCAGCAGCAAGGTGGGCTTAACCTTGTGAGAAAGCTCTACAGAAATCCAAGTTAAAAATCCCAAATTCACCTCAACTAATCTTGTAGCTATCTATTTCAACATTAAAGCCCCTTCCAAGAAGTCCAGAATTCCCTTGTATGAACATAATTCTAGTGTACATATTTCATGCACACGTTGCTCAAGAGCTGTCGACCGTATTGAACATGATGCAGCCACTGCTTGCTAGGGAGTTGTGTATTGCCCAACTGCTTGGAGGTGGTTCCTGGGATGTTACTGGTTGTCACTGGGTGAAATTGGTTGCAAACTACGCCCTGCACCCAAATCCTCCTACTAATTCCTTTGGTTGCTAGCAGATGGCTACAGTTTCTTGTATTTTCTTACCACTGCAAAAAATTCTCTCACTGTAAAAAATTCTCTCAAAAGTCTCTGACAAGTTCAAATCTCAGCGTCCTTGACCTCAAGGTCAAGGTAAGAGGTCAAGTTTTCTGAAAATGTTATGAATGAAATAACTCAAGAACAAAGCAAAGTGGGATTTTGAAATTGATAGCATAGGTGTGTCTGAGGGGGGGCACTGGTGGTTCCCAGTATATTTTATATTTGTCTGCAAACACTTGCTAACTATTAGACGAGTGGCAGTAATACTTGAAAACGTGACTTCAAAGTAAAAGTTGAGTCTTTTGAAACTTGTTGAGTCAAAACCTTTACTTTGAAGGCACACCTTCCTCATGTCCACGTCGTTTTGGACTTTTCACTGTAACAAAACAATGTTTGTAGACACGTCTGTCACTTCCATTCAAACTGTGATTACAGCAATATACTAACTATCAAAGCAGTCACAAGGAGGTTTTTGGGGGCGGGGTGAGGAGTACATGTTTTACCATAGGTAGTTAATGACCAGGGTGTTGATGACCAGCCCGAAGCCCTGTATGACTGGCACTGTAGCCACTCACAACCTGTCAGCGAATACACATTTTCCCCTCACAACTGGTGGTTGCAAGACCGATTTCTAAGCCTCTGTTGCTGTGACTCTGCAGATGCATTTAGCTAAGCAAGCTAGCTGGCAATGACTCTCCATTAAAATCCATTAAAAAACAAACAAACAAAACCCCAAACAAGTTTCTCCACTCAATCTCCATAAACCAATGGATGATGTCACTGTTGCTATCTCCATTTTTAAATGCAGGCCCACTTTACATTCTTGCCACACACTCTTTTACATTTGTTATATGAAGTATTTTTTTATGGTGTGTAAGCACAAAAATAACACAGCTGGTGTGTGTTTGTGCAATAATGGGAAAATCTGGTCCTGGAGAAACCTGCTGTTGCGGTGACTACCTCAAAGGCCATTTTGAGCTCTTTGGCAGGTATTTATATGTCTGTCTGTGGATGGGTTTTGTCAGATGATGGTATCTCGACTCTTCAGGTTACAATTATGAAACTTTACAGAATGTTTTTACCAATTTGTCTGTCAGAGTTTTTCCAGCATTGTCAGTCTGGTAGCATTGAGCTGCACTGACTGATAAATAGCTGCATAGTGTTGCCAAACTGCAACATAACCAAATTCAAAATAATTGACAGGGTTTTCCAGACGGGCACTGGTAGAACATGCAGACAGCATAATCACAGGCCCTTGCATTGTCACGAAAGAGGTGACTGTAGAGGAAAAGTAAAATAAGAGATTCAAACAAATATTTATTTGCATCTTTGTTGTTTATTCATTCATGGCACTTTAAAACTAAAGCTAAATCAGAAAACACTGAAGCAAAACAGTTGAAATGCATGACCTGTAGTAAATGTGGGGAAGTGTATGGGTTCATAACAGTTAACAAATGAACAAATAGTTGATCATGAGCGTTCGGCATAGGTCAAGGCTGTGGTTTGCCCTGAGGTTGTGTTGTGCTCTGCATGCACTATAATCTGCCTTGTGTGCCTTACATTACATTGTTGTGTGTTTGTTACATTGTTTGAATGCAAATTGTCTGTGAAAATGTCTGAGTATTATCATTGTGTGTAAATTTTAGGTGCCTGTGCATGCTTAGTGAAGAACATGTTTACCCTATGTTCATGATGATGATGAGTACTAAGATTTGGACTAACATAAAAAGCAATACTTCTGCTGAGTCCTGTCAGGCAGGCAGGGACAGAATGGAGTTGCTGTTGTACCTGGGCTCGTGGGCCATGGAAACAGTAAATATAGTAAATAAGAAGTGATGTGAAGGTATATAGGTTGCTTTATATGGCTGATAAAAATTCATTGCTTGGCTGGGTACCACTCATGCGGAACACAGACGGAAGAAGTTGCTGTTGGAGAAATCCACATATGGATTCGCACTAGCCTTGACAGAAATATAGGCAGAACCGCAGGAGAGAGTGAAACGAGGAATTCTGAATTGTCTGATTACTTTCTTGATGCTTCTCGCAGGTGCATAAAAACAAGAGATGACAAGAATGCTAACACTCAAATAGACTATTTATCTATGCAGCAAACAGACCATACCAATTAGATTATTCATTTCTTTGGAGCTACACCGGATTTTGTGCATGTGTCAAAACACTTTAGGCTCTGGGAATGGTTCTGGACATCCATTTAAACACAGTTGGTCCTATCTGTGTGTGTGTGTGTGTGTGTGTGTGTGTGTGTGTGTGTGTGTGTGTGTGTGTGTGTGTGTGTGTGTGGCAGAGAGAGAAAGAAAGTGAAGAAGAGAGAGAATGAGACAGGTGTAGGCTCTGGGTTATTAGGCCAGGTAAACAAAAAAGGGTTGTGCAACTCTGGCTGATAATTCACTGACCTTTACATTTTACACTCTAATGCATCCTATTAGGCCAGTGGATCCCAGCATGCCTCCTTTCTTACCAACACACTCGGGACATTATGTTCCCCATTTACCACGCACACATACATGCACATGTATACACATGTGCATGTTGTTTGGGAGATCAAAGCTTTCATATTCTGAAACCACAAAGCTGCCAGGAGGTGGAAGAGCCTCAGCCTGTCAAATTACTGCTTTCTTACCTGAAAATAATAAGTAGTACATTTTAGAAACTCCACACTCAGTGTATAAATTCTTTAAATATTTATCTGTTTTTTTCCATTTGGTTTAATCTTCACGAAGAACAAGCAGAACTTTGGATTTTTTTATACCACTTTACATCACCAGTTTGATAATGACATTAGGTTAATACAAATGTGTGAAATGGGTACAAATAATACTTATATCTTTTTTTATTTCTTTTTGTTTTGTTAGCCCACTTTTTGATTAACTCTGACTGACTGAGCCCTGCCAGAGGTGGCCCGCACCATGCAAAAGGATGACCGGTCCGGGGACGACAGCCAGCGAGACAGCGTGAGTGAACACCAGCTTTGCAATTTTTGCAGCTTTATTGATTTTTTTCCTTTTTACATGCATTTACATCTCAGTATTCTCTGTTTTCTGTCTTCATAAGCCAAAAAGATTCTGTTGTACAAGTTCAGTGTCTTGAAATACATTTTTAATCTTTGTTTTAAATCCATTTCTTGGTCTATAATTCTTATTTCTTTGAAAAGCCAAACGTGTTCAGGAAGTCGTTTTTGGTTAATGGAGGGATTTGTAATTTGTGCACTTGTACACCACAGAATTTGTTTAATTTCACTGCCACAGTGTATGCACAGCCTAGCCATCGCTAAAGTTGACCAAGGCTGGGCTATTGGGATTTTGAATGTTGGTATATGTGTCGGAGTTGTTGCTGCAGGTTTGCATCCATGCGAGCACCAACTCTGCTTGTTCTTGGTGCAGATCTGACTGGACAGAGGTATCAAGGTGCTCGAGCCTGTACTTTTGCTATTCTCACAGCAGCACACTGCCCTGCAGCTGTTTCAGCAGGACACTGCACGCCCACACACTGCCAGATCCTTGCTGGATGAGAAGCATAATCAGAGACTTCTTTAGCCAGCATTTAGTCCTGATATGTCCACTATGTTCTGAGCATGCCTAGAACATAGTGGGTCAACATGTTTATCCGAGGCAGCTACTACCATTGCACAGTCACACTCGTTCAGGAACAGAGAGCAATTCAACAACACATCTGGACATGTGTAGAGTCCATGCTCAAATGGGTAACTGCTTGGCTCACATTGAGAGGAAGACATACCTCAAATTAAATGTACTAAATATGTACATTTTATAGGGTTGGTCTGTGAAATCTAGTGAAAAACAAACAAACTTGTGATTTAAAAAAAATAAGAGGTCTCTTTTTGTAAGGGTTAGGAAGATAGTGCATTTTATTTTTTATTTTTGAAAACATCTTAGTCTTCATAATGTGTTAATAAAACACAAATTCCCTTGCATGCCCAGACGAAAATGGCATTTCAATGTTTGCTATAAACCTGCAATATGAGCATGATTTCTTTTAAATGAACCTCATATAAAATGTAGTCCAGCCTCAAAGATCTCCATATGTACACCTTTGCCTTCATGTATGTTAACATTAGCTTTATAAATGGCAGAGTCAATGTTTTTCCTACACAAATTAAATCTTTTTGTTCATCACTCTGTGATTAAAGGCCAGTGGTTTCTTTTAGATGATGATAAAGAGCTTGGGTTACTGGGACTGTTATACGTAAGAAGCTGTGCTGTTGACTGACAAATGTTTTTCACCTCGGCAATCATGTTTTTAGGGTTTAATTAGTCATGCAGTCATCATCATCAGTGACTAATTTAATTTTAATTTTCCTCGATGATTATTTTCATTCCAGAGTAATTGGTTGGTTCATTGAATGTAAAAAAAAAAAAACTTTTCAAGAGCCTGACCTGATGTGACATTTCTCGTTATCCATTACAAAGCAAAGACACACTGTGAGATTCTCTCACTTAGCATGAGAAAGCAAATTTTCACAAGAGAATATTAATTTAGATTCTGTTTGCAAATTGTTCCTTAAAATGGTTTCAAACCAGTTTTCTCAATATTTGCCAATTATTTTTCCCTCAGTCAACTAACTGATAATCAACTGATTAGTTTTGCACTACAAATACAACACAACTAACAAGCTTACGGCAGACTGGATATAAAACATATTAGTGGTCTTGAGCAATAGTTCTCCAGGCTTGGTAAAGGTCATCCAAAGATTGTCTTTGGACATCAGATGCTTTTTCACATTTGCTTTTTTTTCAGTCCACTCCTTGAACCAGACCATTTTCAGGGTAATGTGATCTTTTTTTATGTTAAGCCATTTACCAACCTATGAATCATAAAAAGGCACCTAACAACACAAAAGATGCCGACCTATAAAGTTATCTACAGCAGATGTACAGTATCTGAAAGTCATGCTGTGAAAAGATCCAGCGAAGACCTGACCAGTCACTGAAGCCTCATCAGAAATGGTCTCAGTGGAAGGGTGCTGTGAAGAAGCCATTCCTAAATATGGAGAATAGGGAGAAATAGGGAGGTGATGTATGCCAAATGACACAAGCACTGAACAGAAAATCAGTGGCAACAGATTTTAGGAAATGACGAATCCAAAGTTGGAATTTTGGTTCAAATCACTGTCAGTGTTGTGCAGACGAGCTCTGGAGAGAGGTGCAGTATTAAGTGTCTACAGCCATCATCTTGGACATGAGTTGGGACTGTGTTTCAGCCAGTGTTGTTGTCAAAATTAATGGCATCATGAACATGAACTATAGAGTGAGATTTTAAACCATCATTAAATACCATCATTTTGCATCATGACAGTGATCCCGAACACATTACCAATGCAGTAAAAAACACACAGTGCAACACTATCAGTCATGATTGGCTTCCCCAGAGCTCAGACCTCAACATTATTGAAGCGGGGATCATCTTGACAGAGAATGGAACAAAAGGAAGCCAACATCCAAAGAAGAGCTTTGAATCCCCATCATGAAGCCTACAAAACTATTCCTGAAGACTACTTAAAGAAATCCCTAGAAAGCTTGCCTGTGATAAAGAAAAAAGGTGGTCATACCAGATATTGCTTTTTAGAATGATACAAACTCTGCTTTTGTCTTTTATGCTGCATTTCCATTTATGTTTGCCCGTTTGCAAATGATGGGTGGCTCAAGACTTTTGCACAATACTATATATGCACACATCATTTGTATTCATTAAGAGAAACCAGCAAATAAGACATAAGCAAATCTATTCATACCTAATGTTTACCGAGGTCATCAAGTGGACAAATGAGCTGCAAGGTCATTTTCCAATAGGCTTTCATACAATCTGACCTCTCTTTGCAACCACAGGAGTCGCCCTCTGCTGGCCATTACAGAGACGACTGCAGCTTTTATGATTTTTTTTTGCTTTTCAGACGGAAAAGCTAGGCCCATCTTTTACATACAGCCAGCGAAGCTAACTCATAGCTGTATGCTCTTTGAGCATACATTAAATCCTTATTGGCTGTCATGTATGCTCAGACAGCATGAATGACTTCATTTCTTATTTAGACATCCTGAAGTATTTATACTTTACAGCACAAACTCCACACATTTCAAAACTGGAATTTTTATTTCAGTGCATACCTCCTTCATCACGCATCCCCCACGACAGCTACACTACCACCTAAACAGAATATGTCTGTGCTCTCACATAATGTTCCCTGAGCTATGTGCAAGCTGCCCATCACTGACCGCTGTCCATCTGGATTTTTAACTGGCAGCTTTCTGGTAATCCTGAAAAACAAGAGAGGTCAGAGATCAGAGATCCCATATAGCAGGAGAAATAAGAGGGTAGATAGTATTGCATAGCAGCAAACAGTAGCAGGATTACCTGCATATGTATTAATGAAACATGCAATCATATAGTTGATAAACTGGCTCATCCTTAAAAATCACAGAGACCTGTGACACTTGTTTTAGTAACAAATTATTTTCTATTTCTATTTTCTATTCATTTTTTGAATCAGTCTGAAGATGTTTCTCTGAATTTGTTCTCTTATTGCTGTGTTTGAAAATAAGAAAGAAAAACTACTGATGCTATATATCCAGTCATACACTTGAACTTGGGTTGAGCTTCAAATGTTGGGCCACGTCTTGGCTCTTTGAAACATCAGAGAGGAAAATAAAAACGGAAAATTTCTCTTCACAAAACACTGTAGTGGGATTATTAGCCAAAATATAAATGACAGATTTCAGCTGAGTAAAAAAATGATACTTTCATTCCTGTTGTAAATCTGCCACATGGTTTTCATTTCTGTGTGAATCATAGTGAAAGATTAGATAGAAATGTCAAAATGGCTATTACAGCCTGGCGCTTATAGGTTCCCACACATTTCCAATCTGTCTTGGTGTGTATTATTATCTACCTTACAGTTCCAACGACATGATGTGGGCTGCGAATGCATGTAAATACAGCTTTCTGCACTAAACTGTGGATTTTAGTCTGCAAACTGCAAGCTTTACTTCACTTGAAGGTCAGTGAGCTCTGATGAGCTCCCTGCATCTCCTTTTGGGAGATCTAAGGTCAAAGGTCATCATGTTAACAACATCCAAAGGAACAGCTGCCTGCAAGATAGATCGCTCAAACTGATTCATAATATTGTATTGAATCAAGGAAAGCACATTATTTAAAAGGGTTACTGGAAAAACTGATAATGACAAGAGCAAATGACCTTTGAAATGGAATAAAATAACACTACTAATGGGACAAAAACTGGCTGATGAGTCACATTTGGTGTCTCTTGTGGGGCTTTAAAACTGCGCTTTACTAAAAACAAAAACATGTCCAGGGGAAATATGATTAAATAATTTTTTTTCTCCCTTTGTTATTAGTCAGAAACTACTCCAACGTTATTGTGGTGATTAAATAACCTGTGTGAGATACATGCAAGATTTCTAAGTAGAAGCAAGGGACACGGCGAGATGAGCAAGAGTTCATGTCACATGTGCACGTGATTGATGTCTTCATCAACTGAGACAGAGCGAAGAGAGCAGACCACTGGGTTAGAGACGAGAGAGAGACCGTTGGGAGACGTATAGGTGGGACGTGAAGAGAGGACAGGTAATTAGAGGGGAGAGGTGGGAGGTGAGGTGAAGACAAGAAGCGGGTGTTAAAAACAAACAGAAGCAGAGATGCTTCCTCATCATCCTGAGGGGCATATTGAGGTAGAGCAGGGACACAGGCTGCGCTGATGAATACGTTTTGCAAGGCTCTCGGGGGCTGTCCAATCAGGTGGCGCCATTGATGAATAGTCATGAGTCACCTTATCAGCATCACCATGGTTACGCAGATGTGACTGTGGCCCTGTGAATGTGATGAGGGAATAGAAATGGGCCAAACGCTGCTCCCGTCTCCTTCCTGCGCACATCTCGATCACCAATTAGAGCCCAGCAGGGGAGCTTCCAGGCCATGTGCTTGTATCGAGGACAAGGTAAACAGGTTTGCAGTGAGGTGAACAGACAAAGGGGCGCGGTGAAGGTAACGGTTAGAAATGTAATGTGTCTGGAAGAGTGGTAACAGGGGAGGGGAGGTACATTTCAATTCAAGCCTAAATCATTTGATGATTTTAAAAAATCACATTAAAGCCAGTTGTCACACAGCGCGTACAGGTGAGAGCTGGCAGGACGAGCAGAGGGGAAGTGGATGACACGATGTTTAATGAAAAGAGCTGGGAAATTAAATTGAACAGGATCAGAGGAGGAGAAGCGGAAAAGTGACTGAAGGATGAGCACGGCAAGAGACAGCGGCAGGATATGAAGTAAAGAAAATGGACAACAATGTAATGGAATAAAAGGATCGGACAGCACGTAATGATTTATTTAATTCTCCGTCCTCTTTTGCCGGCGTCTCACGAAAGGCAGCGGAGCTCTGAAGTGCAGTTTCAAGAGATCATCAGTTGACAAAAGCTGAAAACAGTTCTGTAACTGTAACTTTGGTCGTTGCTGTGCTTTTTTTGGAAGTCGAATTTCCCAGAGGAACCCACCCGAGGGATTAATAAAGTTCTATCTTATCTTATCTTATCTTATCTTATCTTATCTTATCTTATCTTAAAAAACAAAGCCACTGCTCTGACTCTTGTTGGAATCCCTCTCATGATTAAAGATTAGAGGCTACCCACCAAAGTAATTCAAGCAGTATTTTGTTTTTAATGTTTAGCACATTAGCATAATGGCAGTTTCTCTTTGCGCTTAAACCGCTTTCAACAAATATTTTCACTTAAATGAATATTTTATTGCATCATGCACAGCAGGGGTCACTGACACACTTGACACTAGCGGTCTCTTTATCTCTGATTTGTCTGGTTGAGTGCAAACGATGTTAATTGATTTCGAGCTACTGCCTATCTACCTGTTTATTTATTTATGAGCAAGGGGACCAATGTCCTGCATATTTGAACATGTAATTAGATTAGCAGCTCAATACAAAGGGGACATACTCAAGCACTCAGGGAAATTATGTCTGTTTTCCTCTCAACCCTGCCAAAACTTGGCTTAGGTGAATTTGTTTTATCTGTCTGGAGCCTCATTTATGAAACAGTGCATTGGAAGCATACTAAAAGTGGACATGTGCACAAAAGCTGAAAATGGCGTGCTCCAAAAAGGAATAATCACATTTCTGAAACGTGTGCTCATGCACACCTGCATGCAGTGTTCCCTTTATAAACCGCAATCCACCTGGAAATGTGCTCATGTGGACCAGCCTAATGTTCTGCCTTCTTGATGCCATAAATGGTCAAGGCAAAGCACCTGGTGAATACTAATGAACTGAAATAAGCCTGCTGATCAATGGCTCTTCCAGTCCATTTATACTCGCGTGTAGTGCCCGCGTCCCTCATGCAGCTTTGCAAGCAGTATTTCCAGGTTTATTTATACAGCACCAACTGACAACCATCTTGAGGTGCTTTATATTATAAGGTAAAAATCCTACAATGTTAGAGAGAATCTGATTCTCTGATGCTCTGTGACTAATCACTCAGCGACCGTGGAGAGGAAAAACTTTTATCTAACAGGAAGTGACATCCAATAAAAGCGGGTTAAGAAGGGACAGCCAATTAGTAGGCTGAAGGAAAAGGGATCAAAGAAAAGAAGATGTTGAAGCTGCAGATTTAGACAATCCACATGTGCATCTACGGGGTGTGGTGACTGGAAGAGGAACAGAGTGCGTCGCAGAGTTTTCAGTGCACTCTGTGCGCTGCACGACACAGATTGTGTTTACAGACACAATTTTAAACACAAAAACTGAACCACAACTAATCTGACTAGTTATACATGCACAGAATTAGGAGATTAAAGCTACCGAGACTTTGATCTGCAGTTATTTCATGCACTTTCTTGTCTTGAATTTCTAACACTGAAAGTCATTATTTTAGCCCGTGTGAAGTTAAATGGAGTCGGCCTGTGTTCACAGTTGATAGGTAAAGTGCGGCAAAACCTTCCTAAATCCACCTGCCGCGTCGCACAACTGCAACTGCTCAGCTAACCACAGGTGTGAGTGAGGCAGCATACAGGCTGACTTGCTCTCCGGTGCTCCAGGAGTGGGAAATGTGATAGCGAGATGGTGCTGATGAAATACTGAGCGGAATTTGATTTGGGATTTCATATATTTTACAGTTAAAAGGTGCTTGCCTAATCCCACACACGCGAATAAGACTGCAGGTTTGACTGTTAAACCGGCTCTGAAGTAACGTGCAGTTAAAAGTGAGACTAAATGTGTGAGTCAGGCTTTCATATATGTGTACTAATTTCATTTTATTCACAAATGCACCATCTGCCTTGTCAGTTTCCTCTGCCTCTCAGACGTTTGTGCACATGAATGGATCAGAGTTTCTGCCCAGGTGTGCACATTCTCCCATCAAGTTTGGTTTTGTAGGCACCAACATGTGCACGGAAAGCGGCACAGGCCTTGTGTATTTTTTTTTTACATTAGATTTGAGGCCTCTGGTCTTTATGTTATCTAGACAGGCTTGACATTTATTTAGTCTTCTACACTGTGTGTAAAGAAACATTACCACCTGCTCGCCATTCTCATTTCACAGCCTGTTGACTGCATTTTAAGTGTGATTAATCTTGCATAAGATGTTTGGCAGCGTGCCTGTTCCGGATGTGGGTTTGATGCATGAAGGGTGTATAAACTCTGCCAGGGAAGGTCGGCACAGTGGCTGCGTGGAGTGATGAATCTTAAATCTGTTAAGTGTCAAAATTTACCAATATTTAATTCATGGATGACACATTGATCATGTTTGCGTCAAAGAAAACCCTCAGGACATTAATGCTCAATCTTCAGAACACCATTATTGTGCACGGATACAAAAACTGCAATAAGACTCGGATATATTACAGTAGAGTGACCTTTCCCCTTTGCACAGGTAAGGAAACGCGCTTTGGATTTCAAGTATCTTGACCCTATCTCTTCTAGTTTTCACTTTTATCAAGCTTTGCCTTCTTGACTTTTCTGCAAAGTTTTCTCCTAACAGTAGGTTTCAGGCACTTTCATCTCATTTTATTATTCTAAGGCCAGAGCATCACAGAGCCACGCTTGAAGCCAAGAAAAATCTGGTCTTGTCCCTTCCAGACGTTTATTCTTCTGCCTTGAGGCTACCAGATAGGGGGCTCTTTGAAACAAACTGATTCATCTACCTCACCTTCAGGGTGACATGTCAGTACAACCAGGCTGTGGCTTCTTTATCACCTGCCTTCTAGTTTTCTCTCAGTAATCTCTTTTTTTTTTTTTGCACATCCTATTTTGTCCAAAATGCTGCTGTGATAGCAAGTAAACAAAAGGATGCGTCACTGCAATGTGTCTGTTTTGCTTTTACAACCTACGGTCTTAAAGCATTGCATGCATGCAATGTCTCAATAAAATATACATGTTTATTTTAACTGAACTGAAATGTTTGCTTGAAATAGAAAGAAAAAGAAATCCTGTGGCTTCATGTATGACGAGAGTGTCTACGAATAGAAAGACAATTTGCATATAACAGCAGCTGCATATGCCTAGCAGGGAGGGAGGTGTTTCAGAACTTGCCCCCCGCCACCCTCTTCACAATTGCAAGTGTAGTAGGAGGGAGGTATGATGTACTATTAATGCCATCTTTGTGCAGCTGCTTTCACACTCTGCACTTCACAAAGAAATGTCAGTCATTTTCTAATGAGTGATCAAGCCTCAAGGCCTTCACAGAATCCCTAGAGATGTACACATTTTCTCTTTCAATAAAAACCTTGATGTCAGCGTACAATAAAGCACGCCTAGTCTCGAATGCACTCTGCTGTACTGTAAATCCCCGGAAATCCCATGATGTCATCTGTTGTCTGCATCCAGTTGGAATCCCTTTGTGTTTTGTATTTTTTCCTTGTGCAGCTTCTTTTAATATTATTAATAAAGGTGCTAAATTTAAATAATACTGATTTGCAGACCACTGCACCCCTTCTTCACTTTCCGAATATAATACAGGGAAAACTGCTGTGATCACTGTGTGCTGTGGAAGATGAACTGAAGTTAATTTTTATTACCCCACGGGATGCTGTGTTTTACAGCTACATTAACCACTAAGCCAAGCAGTAAAAACACACCTGGTTGTAAATGCCAGTAATTCTCACCATGGAGCCAAATATAAACCTGCGTTGTTACAGCGACCCTTTTACTGAGCAGACAAACCTGTAAGTGAGGCTTTCATATTGAAGAGTAACATGCTGGAAGCTGTGGTTATTACAGTGTCCAAAATAGACGCGGTTGCAAACAGTATGCATTCTGCATTCAGAGACAGAGCAGATAAAACCTTTGTGTTTTTTGCTTCAAATGTGTTGGTGACTTCCTGAAAGCTCACTATGCTTTCAGATAAATTTGAACTTAACGGCTTTTTTTGTTTATTTGTTTGTTTGTTTTTAACCAGGAGATTTACTGCATCTTCTGCAGGTATCGCTCTTCCTTCATCTCCTCTCTCAGTCCCCTGCTCTCTTCCTCCGTTTTGTGTTAAGTTCTTCCCACTTCTGAGACTTCTCTCATTCCCCTCTGGGCTTCACCCAGAATCCATTTAAGATTTATTCTCCGATAAAAACCAATTGCTAAATTCTGAGCACAGAGATGAATGATGTGACTGAAGATGAGGGGTTGCACATACTGAGTATAGTGCAGGCTACCTCGGGCTTGAAATTGGAATGGTGCAACCCTGTATTTTATTCCAGCTGCTGATCACAGCCGCTTTGTTAAGTAGCCTGACAAACTAAAGTGTTAGATAAATTTCAAGATCACACACCTGTTATTTTAGCACACATCGTTCCACACGTGAGTGACCCTTTTTAGTCCTTGAAAGTCAAATGAAATAGCATATATTAATAAACTGACATCGGTAAGGTAATGCTTCTTCATCTTCTTCTTTTCTTTTAATAGAGAAAATAAGGAAATGCCCTCAGTTTGCCTTCGGCAATGCTCAGACACTTTCTGCAGATGGTGTTGCAGGAAGACAAAGAAAGCAGCATCAAGGAACAGATGAAAAACAAACTAAATCCACAAAAAAAAAGAAAAAGGCCTGTTTAGATACCACTTTCAGCTGTTTCTACAAAAGCCAAGCCAACTGTTTTTTTGTTTCGTCTTAATCCTCCCAAAAGGTCAACCAATAAAAAAAAAGGGAGCCTAATGAAAAATTCTGTTTATGAAAAAGGGATGGCTTCCTGTTTGCTGTGGCCTAATTGACATGTATTAATTAATAAATTATGCACACGAAAGGGGGAGGAACAGTTTGAATCCTCAGTGATGTTACTAGAAATCTGAACTGCATGGAAATGTGTAACGTTTGATGTGCAGCAGGACCATTACTAATATGTAGCAGTGATAAAGAGTCCGTATCATCTGACTTATTCACAGCGCCAGAGGAAAAGACAGGAAGAGGACAGAATTAGCATGAAGGAAATGATATTAAATGAGAGTGTGTGGCTATCCTTACGTGAATAAATGAGACCTGCGTGTGTGCAAAATAACTGAATAGTGCCAAAATTGAGCCACCTGCATATCTAAGAAGACTCACATCAATAGTCGTCATCAAAGGCTTCAGCATCCTGCAGAAAAGATGAATTTTTCTTTTTTTTGTCAGATAAATTTCAATTCACATGCATTTTTGATCATTTCCATAATAAAAAAGCATAAAATCAAAGCAGAGTGTGAGCTGTGTATTCTCAACTATATTGCACAGGATGTTGATTGGTATCCAGATTACCCAGCTGGAGGGATTTCCATTGGTGATACATACTGATGCACCTGTGTGGTCAAAGCATCAGACTGGATGAACATTTCCTGTTTCTTGCAGATAGCTCCTCTGTCAGCTGTAAGCTTAGGGCTCGAGTTGGAATATGACCCTTTTTGTATTGATTTTTCTACTCCCTCTGTCACCAAAACCAAATTAAGTGAATTAAGTACTTTTACTAGCAAGAAGTAGGGAGCATGTTACTTTGTCGCGAGGCTGAGTTGGGCTGATAAAATATAAGTATTTCTAAGAGTTTCTCTGAAGGGGATTTTATTTTCTTATAGTTTATGAAAGAAAGTAAATTTGCCAACTATGGAAATTCAAAACATCTGAACATGTAACCATGCTGATGTAACTACATTTAAGCTGTAGGTTTACCAATCCTCTATCCAAGTAAATAGGGAGGTGGGGATAACTGTAATTTAGTTAAGTGCCACCACATGGTTAAACTCAAAAAACTCAAAGTTACTTCTGTAGTATAATAGGCTTATATACACTTATTGAACACTTTGTTAGGTACCCTTTGTGCCTGCAGAATTCTTTGTGCTAGCTTTATCAAGGTCCTGGAAACACTCCTCAGAGATTTTGCTCCATATTGACACAATGGCATCACATAAATGCTTCAGATTTGTTGGCTGCACATCCAGGATTTGAATCTCCTGTTCCAATAAATCTCAAAGGTGCTCTATTGGAATGAGCTCTGGTGACTGCGGAGGCCATTTGAGTAGAGTGTCATCTCTACTCATCTCTACTCGACTTGAGCTTTGTGATACGGTGTATTTCCTGCTGGAAGCGGCCATCAAAAGATGGGTACACTTGGGTCATAAAGAGATGGACATGGTCATCAGTGATAATCAGGCAGGCTGATGTTCACTTGGTACTAAGAGGCCTGAAGTGCACCTATAAAATATCCCCCACACCGTTATACCACTAGCCTGAAGCGTTGATAGAAGGCAGACTAAATGCTTTCATGTTGTTTTTGCAAATTCTGACCCCACCATCTGAATGTCAAGGCAGAAATTGAGACTCATCAGATCAGACAGACTAGTCTTTTACTGTCTGGTTCTAATGAAGCTTTTGTTTTCTGTTCTCAGCTGAAAGGAGGCACCGGGTGTGGTTTTGTACTGCTGTAGCTCACCTTGCTTTGAGGTTTGACACATTGTGCATTCAGAGATGCTCTTTTGCAAAATTTTCTTGTAATAAGTGGGTTACTATTTCAGTTACTGTTGCCAGCTCGAAGCAGTCTGACCATGCTCCTCTGATCTCTGGCATCAACAAGGCATTTTCACCCAGAGAACCGTTGCTCAGTGGATAGTTCCTCTTTTTTTGGAACATGCTCTGTAAACTGTAGTAGTGGCTGTGTGGGGAAGTCCCAGTAGATCAGCGGTTTGTGAAATACTTAGACCAGTCTGTCTGTCATCAACATGCCACATTCAAACTCTTAAATCGCCTTTCCTTCCTATTCTCATGCTCAGTTTTAGCTTTAAAAGTCATCTTGACCATGTCTACATAAATGCTTGCTTCCATGTGACTGGCTCATTAGATATTTAGTTTAACAGCTGAACAGCTGTACCTGATAAAGTGGTTAGTGAGTTTTATATTGACCGATTTTAACTTTTGGCTGGGACAAACATCTTTGATGTTTGATTGGACTTTTAGATACGCACCTTTCCAAGAGCACAGCTGTTACACATGGATTTATGTGCTAACTTTCTGCCTAGACTGTGTCAAAGTTACTATTGAGTATGTGCTGCTTTTCTGCCACCGCTCTTGTTATTAACTCCCTGAGAGAACTGAAGGATGGAGTAGCGATAGTGTTAGTGGCAAATCAGTTCTCTTCATTATGTATTTACTATCAGACTCCTCATCACCTTCACTGTTTCCTAAAGACTGAATTAAAAACCTGGCACATCTTGGTTGTTTACCAGAAACTGTTCATTGATTTTCACATTCACGCATTTCGACTTGACCATCATTGGGTTGGCATATGAAGTGTGCAGAGAACCCAGGAGAGTCACAGCAGACCAATTAACCTTTCAGTGATCCCACTTATTATAAAGAGCCACTTCAGGCATCAGGAGAGACAGCACAAGTGCCTAAAAATGAAGTACTGTGTCCATAATCACGCACACACGTTTCAAAAGTCTCACAACCTCAGTCACTTTTATACTACCTCTCACCCATGGCTTCTTAATTACACTGAAATCATCGTGATCACTCGTGTTCCCTCCAGTTTTACTTTGAATTTCTCGTCTTCCTTTGTTTATAATTTAAACGTTATTTTGTTTCATTTTTCTTTTCTCAGTATTTGTCTGTTTGTCTGATTACACTGTCATGATGAAGATTAACGGTCTTTTAGATGCTTGTTGTAGACATTAGTGACAGCATGTCAAATAAAAAAACAAAAAAACAAACAAATACGAATCATCCATCCATCCATCCATTCGCTTCTGCTTATCCTTTTCAGGGTCGCGGGGGGCGCTGGAGCCTATCCCAGCTGTCATAGGGCGAAAGGCGGGGTACACCCTGGACAGGTCGCCAGTCTGTCGCAGGGCTAACACATAGGGACAGACAACCATTCACACTCACATTCACTCGCACATTCACACCTAGTGACAATTTAGATTAATCAATTAACCTATCCCCACAAGCTGCATGTCTTTGGACGGTGGGAGGAAGCCGGAGTACCCGGAGAGAACCCACGCAAACACGGGGAGAACATGCAAACTCCACACAGAAAGACCCTGGCCTGATGGTGGAATTGAACTCAGGACCTTCTTGCTGTGCGGCAACAGTGCAACCACCGTGCCACCGTGCTGCCCACAAATACGAATCAAAGGAATTTAAATTCACAGGATTCTAATAGAGCACTACAATAGGGCCTGAAGCATATTACATAAAGTGCAAGTGCAAATATAATAGCACTAGCCTGTATCGCTTTGACAAAAGACTGAATGACTATTACATAAATCGCTTAAAGGACTCTGAATGTACTGTTGGAGGAATGGTTAATCCTGACTGGGCCCCATTGATTCATTTGAGCCTGCTTTACATTTAGCCTGCAGAAAAGTGAAGGTTAAGCATGCCAGCTCCCCTCGTTTCCCTCTGCAAGCCACCGTCTGTGGCAACGAGTCTAATACAGGTAATTATGTAGGAATGAAAGGCTCAATAGCTTCACGGATGAAGATTGGCATCTTGATTAATGCAAGCATGGACGGGTGGGAGGGTGAGGTGTTTGCGCTGTACACTGGAGGGTGAGGCAGAACAGTCACGACAGAGGTGGAGAGGGAAGTCAACCACACACACACACACACACACACACACACACACACACACACACACAAGTCACTGACGTGAAAGGTTATTCTGGGGTAATACGTATGTAATGCTTTAGAGCGATCTGCTTGGAAAATTTACTTTTCGTCGTTGAAAGGTGAACATGTGTTTTTGAGCGTTCTGTTATTACATTTGCAATCAGAGGGAGAAAAAGTGTGTGTGTGTGTGGGGGGGTGTCAAACCCAGATGCAGGACACAGACTAAAAGTTCAAACGACAGCAGCTTCTTTGAAGCCGTGAGGTAATTGAGGGAAGCAGGTAGTGGTGAGTACAGGCAGAGGCCGGGGAGAGCTGGTGGCTTAGTGGGGCTGAGGAGGAAGGCTGGTGGAGTGGGCAGAGCAGGGACGTAGGGAAGAGAGTGAGTGTGGATGAGAGGATGGAGTGGCAGGCAAGCTAGTGGCTGGAGAGGCAGGGCTGAGTAGCGTGAAGGAAGGGAAAGATTAAGTGTCCAGTAAGCAGCTGTTTAGGTAATAGGATGACTTTTTATGCCAACCCTAACTTTGATATTGGCCCTAAGATTGCTGCAACATCACATAAACATGTATGTCCTTTCATGTCCTCTGTCACGTGTTGTGTTGTAGCTAGGAAAGCATAAGGCTAAGGTTGCGTGCAGGTAAATGCTGGCTGTGTAACGGGCAGGAACCGAATACACAGGACTCGAAAACCAAGTTTAAACTAAAAGACAGCTTTATTGCAGAAGTTACCCAAAGTACAAATTAATCCAGGTCCAAAAAACTAGGAAACCAAGCACGGAGTAATCTTAAAGGAACACAAACTGCAAAGGAGGATCCAACCCCGAGGGAGAATACAACAAAGAACCGAAGCAAACTGAGGGTCTAAATAAACACAAGGAGATTAAAGCAGAGTGGAGACACTGGGGAAAACAGCTGAACAGAATCCAACCGATGAGACAGGGGACGCAAAACGAAACACAACACACACGAGATGACTATAAAAAATAAAATGGGAAAGTAACCAAAAAACACATAACCAGGGAGACAATATAGAATATAGAACAAAGAATAATCAAACACACAAAACCAGAGAAACCCCAAAACATCCCAAAACTCAAAACAGAGACCATGATAGAAATACAGAGTTAGTTTATCTCCATCTCCTTCTACCTCCTAACATTATGAGCAAGCAGGCAAACACACGAAGGGGCACTGGACCGTGCTAAGTGAACAAACTAGCCTAGAGTGGGTGGAAATCTGGGCCTGATGTGCTGCAGATGGTCTTTTTTTTCTTTTTGCTAAGGAAAGCTCCTTACAGAGTGAAATGGCCTGGAAGTATCTAAAGTAGAAGCCATGATTAGCGCTAGTCACATTTTCTAAATGCTAAATAAAGGTGCTGTTAAGCTTCCTTTCCTATCTCGGTAAGCATAGGCGCAGTGCCAGCTTTTATGAAAGGATGGCAGTGTGCATCCAGTTTGACCGCAGCCGTAGAGGACGAGAAGGATGCCAAACCGAAAAGAGAAATATACAGAGGGCAGAGGAACAAGAGGAAGGGAAGAACACCAGGAATACATGGTGTGAATAAGGACCTCGACAGCTGAATTATTTTAAGTAGGTCTAATTTATTGAGTTGACAAAATGGGTAACTTGCCTCAGGTCTTAGTCCCCATGGGTGCTACAAAAAGCTCCTGGTCTGCTGGTCGTGTTAATTGTTTGATTAGCAGCAAACCTGTGCGGGAATTTTCACAATTAAAGTATAAAATCAGCTAATGAGCATTATTATTAGTTAATTCTGTCGCTATGGAAGATGAATGAAAAGTCACGTTCACTTTAAAGGCTTGTTATGTAGGGAGTAATCACCTGTAAAAGAATAATGGTTGACCCTTACTTTAATAGGAAACCCTTGTTATTCATGCAGAGCAAAAACTCCCTGTGGTTGCTGTAAGATTAATGGCACAGAATCAGCCTTGATTTATCATACCACCTCACAAACCCAGTCCGCGCGTGTGTGTATATGTGTGTGTGTGTGTGTGTGTGTGCAATCAAGTGTGTCGTGTATCAAAGATTGTCCTGGAGCCACTCACTACACAAATAACTGATTGCCTCCTTCCTGTCCATGAGGAGAGCGTACCTAAGAAGAATTCAAATTTCGTGCTTTGTGTTCAAGGCTTATTCTGCTAAACTCTAATATAGCCAATGATGGTGCTAACCGCTGCAGCTGTGCCACCCAAAATTGATAGTAATATTATTTAAAAAAGGAATTTGCATGATTTGTTGAGAAAATGGGCTCTAATGCAGGAAAGCTTGCTTAAAACAGTTCTGTTTTTAAAACAGAGGCTCTGCTGCTGCCATCAAAGCAGTAGAATCAACTTTTCTGGTAACTCCTTAATGGCACATTGACCACCTGATGTGTTTCCTCCAGGTTAGCTTGCTGCTGTAAATGACTTTCTGTCCCTTCTCACTTTGTGTCACCACAGACACACACAGTCTTTCAGATAGCTCTTGCCCCCCTGCTGAACTTCTTATCAGTTTTTTTCCCTTCTGTCTTGACCCCATGTGCTATGTCATTTTCACTTTGAGCTTCCTCTATTTCTTAAGCGAGCAACTTCCTATTTGAACATTTGTTAAATCCAACAGATTGCCCTTCAGAAATTGTGTTTCATTGTATTTAATCAATCTTGATTTTTGTTAGATTTTTTGTAATTATAACCTACAATCATGGTTGTTTTTTTTTTAGGTTTCAGAGAAAGCAATTATTTTTTTTCACCTCTGTTATGTTTAATACTGAACTAAGAAAACAATTTTCACAAGTTCGCGGTGGATAAATTAATCATCAAGATGCATTCAAATGTATACTTCTTTTTTTTACGCAGAACACAGAAGTGTTATATGAAAACAGACACCCGACCGATGAGTGCTAGTTTGTGTGTAACAGGGGGTCACTCACCTGCATCACAGTAGAAAGTGAGCACTATTTAACTAAACAAATTGGACTGCAGGTTGCGGTGTTAATTTTGATAGATTCTGAGGAATTTGGTCCAAATATCCACAGGCTAGTTTACGCAGACTCACGGGAGATATTTAACCCTCCAATAAAAAATATAAATCTATAAATTAGATTACACACAGGTGCACTGTTTAGTCATTAGTACTCATCAGGCAATGTTTATGGGCAACTGACTGCACTTGGACCAAAGGGGGCTGAATAATTACGCACACCCCACTTTGCAGTTATTTATGTGTAAAAAATGTTTGGAATCATGTATGATTTTCGTTCCACTTCTCACGTGTACACCACTTTGTATCGGTCTTTCATGTGGAATTCCAATAAGATTTGTAGCTGTAATGTGACAAAATGAGGAAAAGTTCAAGGGGGCTGATTACTTTTGCAAGCCATTGTATATCTGTTTTGCCATCACTTCTTGAGAAATAGCCCATCACTGGGCCCCTGAACGAGTCACGTATTGTGTCTTGAAGTGAAAAAGATAAAAAAGGTGACCTGAGAAATGCCTTTCACAAATGACCTAGGGATCTTTTTTCACACTTGTCACAGTTGAAAAAGCACTGATGGAATTTCTGAAAGCTCACTTCTGTTAGCGTTTTGAGTGAGCCATGACTGTGAGAAGCACACACAAAAGCAGAACCTCCCCTAAGTTAGTCAAGCAACCATTAATACACCTGCACTTTCCCTTTAATTATAAAACTACTGTTTGTACAAATGTAAACACTACCCTTCAATAAACATGCTTTAACTTTAAAGCGCAGCTAGTTAGCATTTTATCCACATGGAAAATCTAACAAGGAGTACCAAGATATGTTCTCCCTATTTACATGGGCAGTGTGGAGTGGCAGGTCTACTGGGGACACCTTTGTTATGGCAGCCGCTTTTCCTCTTTTAAAATGTTCTTTTCTTTGTCCCTCAGCCCGGCCTGAAAGGTTAAGTCTGATTTTCAAAGGGGTTTTTTTCCTGTTAAAAGAGAGTTTGAGTCTTTATGATATTGTGAGAAAGTAAGCAAGTAATGTAAATTGCCCTGAGAGAAGACTACAAATGAACACAAAATGAATAAAACTGAACTGAACTTTTTAAAAGCTATGGCGTCTGAGAGACTTGTAAAAAAATCAGTGTAATCAGTTTTTATAAAAACTGCTAAAAGTTGATGATTCAACTTTATGATCATTTTAGAGGCTGTAGTTTGTTGGATATTACGTTATCCTGACTGGAAATTTGATCATTTTTGCCCACCCTCTCTCTGTCAGGGATTAGGATCTATTGCAGGACAGTTGTATTATACTGCTTTAGGTTTAGCAAAGTGTACTTAATAAAATTAGATTTTTTAAAAGTCAGAGTTAAGGATGCCGTAGATCTCAAGAAAAGCCCGATTTTCTTTTCGTTGTTTTTTTTTTTTTTTTTTTATCAGATTGTGCTTTTCATCAATAAACAGTCAAGTGAAAGCTTGTACCAGTGGTGCTGGATGAATGGTCTGGCCACATATTGAAGGCTGAGAGAGCAAGATGTCTTTTAATGGACTTTTCTGGACAGGAGTAATCTTTGGCTTTGAGCACAAGGCAAAATTGTGCTAAGAGAAGCATCAGAAGCCTAAAACACACAGTACATTGGTTTTTATGCCCTTTGATGGACATAACTACCAACCAAACACTGCACGCCTTAAGTAAAGGAAAGAACGAGGGATTCTGTATTTACCAAAACCACCTGACTGCCATTTTACTCCAAGCTGCTACCAGGAGTTCAGTCTCTGTCTTCCCTTTCTTTCTGATCCTGCTTTTCCCTCTTTTTTCATATTATGTTTCACCCTCGTTAGGATGAAATCTGTTATCTGTGAGGCATTTTCAATTTACCTGCTTTTCTATCATCCCCCTCCAGGTGTCCGATGACTCGTCCGACTCCCCAGAGCCGGGGCCAGTCACCTGCATGGAGCCCTTCATGGTGCGGAGGCTTTCCTGCAGGACAGTCCAGTTGCCCCCTTTAGCCTTTCGACAGGCAGAGCAGTACTACTGTGATCGCAAGCCGGAGCCGGACACAGTGACAGTCCCACCACGGCCCACAACACTGCCACTGCGCACACCGCCACTCATTGCTATAACCGCGGCTGATACCAGCAGGTAGGACGATGTGGGTGTGCTGCTTTTCTTAAAAGTGTTTTTTTAAGTCCTCCAGGTAACTTCATTTTACATACAGTTTGAAAATGTGTTCAAACTTTACTGGTGGCTGAGCTCTGATCGTTAAATACTCATGCTTAAAAGTCTGTTCCTGGAAAAATACTCATACTTCAGTTAGGAACTTGACAGCTTTATGCCGTGAGTTAAGCGAACTATATTTACCTCTAAAGAAATGCACATGTAGCATCAGATGTTTAGTTGTCACTACAAGCCAAAAACAGGTTTCAGCAGGTACATACAAGTTTTTGCCCACTCATAGACATTACCTGAGTCAGTACAAGGGCTGTCAAAAGAAGACAAGCAGCAGTCTCGCTGCCTTATAACCTCAAATTCTTCAGGTAGGTGAAGAAATACCAACATTTCACAGATGACTATTTACTGATTAAATAAAGCGTTTGTTATTTACAAGTCTGATGATGTTTTCACTTCTCTGGAGTTGTACACCTGCAATGAGCTAAGTCTACCCAGGCTGAGCTTATGGCACCACTTCAGCCGTCAGACAAATCTTTTCAGAGAAGGATTCATATTCTGCACATCGAGGACACAAAGATCAAAGACGACTCCTCACCCAACCTCAACCCAGCTGAACTTTTGTGGGGACTCTTGAAGGCTGAGAAAAACCAAGAGGAAAATCTTTGGAATATTGTTAAATCATGGTGGGTGAACACAGGCAATCAAATTTTTGCGCCGCCACTGAGTTCACGCCAGCTTAAGTGTATGCTGTCGTTACGGCAACGAATGATGGCGAGACATTTTGAGATTCTAGTGTGTTTTATACAGAGATCCAACTATTCCCTGAAATCGTCAAGCTACTATTTGCAAAATAGTCCATCTATTCTCCAACTGAAGGTCACGAGGAGGGAGTAGCCTGTCCCAGCTACCACAGGGAAAGATGCAGGGCACATAGCACTAGCGCAGAGACAGACAATCATTGACACCTTTGGGTAATTTAGAATCACCAGTTAACCTAACCCACTAAGTACATGTGGGTGCTCCTTGTCTTTGGACTGTGGGAGGAAGCCACACAGACATGCGGAGACCATGTAAACTCCACACAGAAAAGGCCTCAGCCAGATGATGCTTTGAACCCGGGATCTTCTTACTGTTACTGCTAACCACTGAGCCACCATACAGCAGCATTTTATTGTATTTTAGAATCAAATGACAGACATAGTTAAAGTCCTTCCTGTGAAACAGGACTCATATAATGTAGGCAAAGAACCCAGAGAACAAAAGTAGCTAAAAATAGCTGCTGGCAGTGAGGTTTGTTCATCAATCAAAGTGAAAAAGGTTGTCATTGGACAGCCAACTCTCACTTTGTAGATGCCCGTGTATACTAAACATAGCAACAATATGAGCTTTCAGATCAGTCACATTATTTTAGCCTAACTAGATAATATGATAACTATGATAATGCAAAAACTAAAGATATGAATACAGCTCTTTATTGTGATAGATTACCTGCTTCTGACAGCTTTAAGGTGTCTTTAAGTTGAGTTTCATGGCGTGGCGAAATGAATAGAAACAATCAGAAAGGTAAGAAATCAAATACAGCATGATTTGACAGCAGTGCAGAGTGTGCTTGTTGTTTAGTGGATAAATAACATGCATTTAAATCATTCCTGTCGGCTACATGCTGTTAAGAATGTGACTCATCAGATGTAGAGGTCTAACAGAGTTCTGTTTGTCAGCACCGACACTCACTAATCTTAAAAGAGTGAATGTAATTTACCATGTGAAACATGCTAAACAAGTTAAAATCAGGGACTGAACTGTGGATTTGATTGATCTGTTGTGTAGTGCGCCGAGTCCTTTTAGGTGGCGTTTATTTTTATCCTCCGTTCTGTAACATATTGTACAGTCTGTAGTGTAGCCTCGCAGCCTCTCCATGATTGGAAAACAAGATTGCACCACAACTAAGAAAAGAATCGCAGCCTCTCCGGAGAATGTTGGAGAATGAGCGCCTCAGATGAAATGAGGTTTGGCACAGACAAACACCAAGCCTCCAACCAGCTTGCTCTGAGGGGAGAGAGGAACAATGTACCAAACAGCATTCTGTATCAGAGCCAGTGGTCTAGTGGGAAGTCATAATTTAACTCAGAAAAGGAAATATATTCAGGCAGTTTGAAGAAGCATATAATTTCAGTGGTCAAACCTATCTGTCAGTGGAAAATCCCCATTGTCTTGGGTTAGTATCGCACTTAGAAACGTGACAAATCTACTCATCAACCCAAGGGGAAAGTGACACCCCTCTGACTCATTTTTGATCGCCTTGGCATGCTTCACGAAGCTCGGTATTTCACACACACATTGTGCTACCTGCATAACATTGTTCGCTGGCTCATCCTGTGCCAGATGTGAAAGTAAATGGATCGGCCTTCTCTGATTTTCCCCTTGGTGCCGCTGATTTGTCCTTTTCCCTTTCTCTCTTTGGCAAGTTTGACTCCAAACGACGAACAACCGACAGAGAAATGAGCAGCTCTTATTAAGCCTAAGATTGAGGAATTTGTTATAGGGTGCTGTGAACACACTTTAGCAAGAAGACAGTGCCGCTGACTTGTAGACTTCTTTTGTAAGGAAGCGTGAGAAGCTGATGACACTCAGTTGTGTCTAAATTACATTTTCAGGCAGGCAGAGCAATTTTCAAGGCAACTCTGATTCACAATAGCGCTGAAAGGCTTTCTTTGTCTTCAAAATTGCTGTTACACGTCAAGAGCATCTTCATTTTAGGAAATACAGTGTATTTGTGTCTTTGTTTCTGGCGGTGTCGTCTGCAGCTTGATGTGTCACACATTGTCAGCTGCACTGTATAAGCAGCAGAAACTGCTACCCATAATACAGAAACATAGTCAATACTGAATAATTTATTATGTCACTGTGATAATGCCAAAAAGTGTCAAATCCCTTTTATTTGAACTTCACAAAAGGGCAGACTGTTCCCAAGTGTGGGCTGCTGACCACTCTTTAAAAAGCGTGCTGCATTTGCGAGACAGGGATTTGGTATTTTTAAAGGTGGTTTGAGAGATTATTTTAAGAAGACAAAGACAGGAGGGGGCTTGTCATCTCCTTTTCTACTTCACGTAGCTGTATTGACTTCTCTCTGCCCCAATGAGCCTTTTCTTAAGGAGAACATGAAAGGGGGAACATTTTTTTGTCATCTTTCTCTAAATTAATCTGCCAGCAGTACCAAAAATACTGCTACATGTTAGATCAGTGTTTTGTGGTGTAATATATTATACGCTTGTCAACATTTCGATTATGTTACTGATTATTTTTTAAGATTAATTGTCACTCAGCTTTGACAGACTCAAAATCACAATCCATTATTTTAAACCCATATCCAGTAAATTTGACTCCTTTCATAACTGAACATAGAATGATCAATTAAAGACAAAAAAAGAGGCTTAGGGAGGAAATGGATGCTGGGATGAGTTTTAACAAAGGTCATATGTCTTAACGTTGCTTCGAGCTCCGTTCATTCATAATTCAGCACAGCAGCATGGAAGAAATATACAGTGGGGAAGCATTAGGGTTGAAAGCGTGCCATTTTAAATGCTCCAACTGCGGTGTTTTAGTAAAATTCAGTGACATTAACTTTGTATGCTGCCAAATGAGACTGTCTTCAGTATTAATGAAATGGTCAAAAAGTGGTGCGCTGTCTTTCCATTAGATGCCCTCACATAATTAATATAAAAGAATGATGCATGAAACCGTTTCAGTGTTTTTCTCTTTGCTTCTCTTCTACGACCACCAGCATTTACCCGCTGCATAACAGCTAAAAAATCTGAGTTCCCCCCAAAGCCTTACAATATATAAACACACGCTTATTGTAATATCCCAAGAGAAGCTGATTTGCTGATATTATATATAATGTAACAGTGGAAAATAGTGGATGAAAACCTGCTCAGTTTAAATAACAGCCAACAATCTCCAGAGCTGAAAAATGAAGCTGCCACAGAAGCGCCAAAAGCTGCAATTCCTTGAACTGGGCTACTTCATGCATCCTCCAAAAATGAATCATAGACCCGTTGGACTTTGTTATCTTCATCACAAATATACAGGGTGTTTTTGGTTTTTTTGAATAGCTCAGCTAACAAGATACAGTGGGTCCGTCTACTAGGTATCCTTGAGCAAAATACTGAATTTCTCCTGATGTATTCATTGGACTGTGAGTGTGTGCTTACATTTTATACAAGGTGCTTTAGGCATAGAATAAAGTGTGAATGTGTGTGTGATTGGCTGAGTGAGGTTTTTGTGCTCAATCAGAGAGGAAAAGTGCCAAATACCAATCCGTTTATCACCACTTTGACTGACAGGTGGATACTGCTACAGGGGGCTTTAGACCATCGCTGTCTGATGTGTCACTTCTACTACTTCCAGTGGCTGGAACTGGAGTTTTTGTCCAAGGAGTAAAGATAATGAAGTTAGATGAGTTTAAATACCTGGGGTCAAACATCCGAAGCACTGGACAGTGCACAAAACAGGTGAAGACCTTGGTGCAGGGTCCAGAGGGGTGATTTATAACAAAAGGATAGCAGAAAGAGTGAAGGGGAAGCTTTAAATGATGGTTTGGTGTCTGTGATGCTAACAAAAAGACTGGGGGACGAGGTGGAGGCAGAGTAGAAGGAGCTAAAATTTTTGTTGGGGGTGCTGAATGTGGAGCTCTCAGTCAGGAGAAAAGAGAAAGACCACAGAAGAGATTCACGGATGTATCGAAGGAGGACATTTAAAGGGTTGATGTGAGAGAGGAGGATGCTAGGGTTCGGTTGAGCTGAAGACAGATGATCCCCTAAAGGAAGGAGTTGAAAGATGAAGAAGAGGAAGAAAGGAACCTGAGCTCTTGATTCTCACTTTTTTTCATGTTTGGTGCCTATTGAAGCATTTCAGTTGAGTCATCTGACCAATAATATGGCTTCACGTGTGTGGCTGATTGTATTAACAAACTTACCAAGAACGGCTCAGTGAGAATTTTATTCAGCTGCTACTTTGCCCTGATTGTCAGGCATCTGTGTGTTATTTTGCAGCAGTTCGGCCCATCTTTTGTATACAGTTTACATTAAATACAAATTAGTGTGCATGGATTTCTTTTGCACATGAGCCCAACATGTTAGGAGCAAATCAACAAAAGAGCTCAACACCAGCTAACAGGTATTAATTAACTTATTAATATGAGAAAGAAAGTGTCTTAAAAGACATTAACTGAGAACAGCGCAACAAGATCAGCGCTGGATATTAACTCAATACTGGATCAAATCAGCTACCACTCTATTGATTTTCCAGACACTAAAATGTCATCTCTGGAGTGTTATGTGAGAGATCAGCTGGAAATAAACACTTATTTATTTTTCATTTTATACACACACACACGTTATAGATACAGGCTAGAGATTCCACTTTCTCTCCCTTGATAACAATCCAATAGCAGTTCTGTTTTTTTCTTTCTTCATTAAAAGTCTGTACAGCTCACTGCGAGGAACTGATTGAGTTCATTCTCCTGTATGTGAGGAAACATAAGCCTGCAACTTGACTTACTTCCCCCCCCCCCCAAAAAAAACATTTAAATGCAAATATTTTTTAGGCTAGCGCCAAATATAGTTATTACAGGAAGCTTAGATAACCATGTCATGATTAAAAATACGACTTAATGTAAATCAGCAAAGTGTGTCTGATAGAATCCTCCAGTACTAATAAGATCAGTATTGGAGCAATCAGGTGTAATCACTAATTACTGACCGCACTATACTTATCCCGTTCCCATTATCTCCTAGCGTTTTAATTCAGCACGAACAGAAAAGAAACACATATTGGGGGGAAATTGGCGTGACACGTGAAACAATCTAAGGATTCTAAATGTGCTCTAAAAAATGAAGGGAACGCAGTATACCAGACAGTCAGTTAAACTTCAGAGATAAAAACTACTTTCACCTGCTTTTGGTGGAAATCCAAGCAGGTGAACAGGTACACTGCCGAGACAACCACAACATAGCCCTCAAAAATTGAGTATTTTCTTCTCCAGTTTTGCTTTTTGTCATGTCCTTTTAACTGCCAGTAGCATGAGATGGTCCATGCAGCCCATTCAGGTTGCACAGGTAGTCCATCTCTCACCTTCCGGAGGGCACACCCACGCTTGCGATCTTAAAGAGGGTCGCTGTCCAACCACAGTCTCAAGAGTGTGGAGGAGATACTGTGATACTATGAGACAGGCTCTTATATGAGGAGAGCTGAGCAGGGTTATAGAAGGGTTCAACCCAGCAGCAGGAGGAGAAACAGAAGGAGCTACCAGAGCTCTAGAAAAATGACCTCCAGCGGACTACTCGTGCGTGTTTCTGACTAAACTGTCAGAAATATAACAAAGAAGGTGGAATTAAGGCCTGTACTCACAGCCCACTAACATTTGTCCAAGAACATGTCATTTTATTTCTTTATTTTTGAGCACTGTATATATAAAAACATATATAAGATATTTAAACACTCGTGACCTGTGTTTAAATATCTTATATATGTATCCTGTGCCAGAAATGGCGCAGTGTGGTTATTGAGGTGGATGGCCAGAGGGGGACATTGTTTCCACATCTAATTGTCACTCAATCAGACCCTAGCTTGCAAACCAGTAAAAAGAAAAAGAAATCATATTTCTCTTGTTAGGGACATTTCAGTACAAACCCATTGCCATGCAGCATTCGATTCATATACTAATATTAATGGAAGACAGTTTTTTTATTAATACAAAAACAAATTTGTGCCAAATGTGTCACAGTGCATAACAATTACCTGTCTGCTTTTCTCTTTTAAGCATTATAATAAACCTTTGTGTGTCTGACTCATCCATTGTGCTACTTTAAAAACAATCTTACAAATAAAAGAATAATATACAAAAATTCTTCTGAACAAGATCCACTTTGCTAAAACATCCAAAAACAATGTCCATCAAACATTCATGAAGGAGGTCAAGCAGGCGGCCAGTTAATGTCACAGATGTTTCAAGAGTGACAGCTGGGATAAACATTGATTCAGTTGCAGTTATTTGACTTTAAAATGTTCTGCTGTGTCAGTATTTTCATTATATCGACCAAAGGTTTTGTGTTGCTATGAGCAGTTCGGAGCTAAAGGGTTAAAAAAAAGAAGACGAAATCGAGGGTACAGTGTTATCAGCATTAGAGCATTGTGTATAATCCCTCTTTTCACAATTAAAACCACCCCGCCCTATAACTTGTAGCTTTTTAATATTTTTAATAACAGAGCATGCAGAAGATTACACATGGCTGTGCTGGCTACTGACAGATTTATGCGTCAACAGATGTTAGCTGTTTGCAACATTAGTGGGAAACATTTTATAGAGGGTTTGCTAATATTAGTCGGTATTGTGTTTCTTTAAGGTGACCCCAAATGCATGTTGGGATACTCTTATATGACCCTGTTTAGCAACAAAGCAATGGAAAGTAAATGAAATGGCTATAGCCTGTGGTTTAAGTTTCAGGTCAGTTCTTAGAGTGTATGTAGAGTATTTGGTTCTGCCGTGCGTGTTGTTGTAGGGTGTTTGGTTGGCTTAAGTAGGTAAACTTGGACGCGTACAAAGCAAGCACATGAGCTTCTTGTGTATGCATACATGGCAGGCATGTGCTCTTTATTCTCTCTCCTCTGTCCTGCTACCAATACTCTTACTCGCCACTTCAGTCTTCTCTCCCCTCGTTTCTCAGATTACGTTTTTACGCTTAAGACTGGAGAGATGACAATCCCCACGCTGTTATTTTCTTGAGTAATGGGCTTGAGCTGCAAGGGAAGTGTGAGGAGAGGAAGGAAATAAAGAACTCTTCCCTGATAGTCCCCCTTTCCCTGAAAATGAAGACAAACAGAAGAGAGTCGGGGGGGATTTAACAAGGTGGCTGGATGTTTGCGCTCCCCTGTACCCTGTGGACATCACAGGAATGGTTTCATTAATTAGTGTGAAGGTGAACTTGTTTTACCTGCAGTGTGTTTAATGTCAGCTGCTATAAAAATGCTTCTCATTTTCTCATTCCATCCAGTGCATCTCCACAAAAACTGTTTCTGTGTGTGTGTGTGTGTGTGTGTGTGTGTGTGTGTGTGTGTGTGTGTGTGTGTGTGTGTGTGTGTGTGTGTGTTAAACCTAAATCTCATTTGGACTATTGTGTCATAAAACTGGTTCAGTGGTATTATATGATATAGCGGCTCTGCACAATCCCACCCCCTGATTTTCTTTCTTTTTTTTTTCCAATCATGGAGGTTTTTAGGGGAGGTACTTTGGGTGGGTCCCTCATGTTTAATGTATTATCCTGTTCCCTATATCCTGTCGCCGCTTTTTTCCTGCAGGGGACATGAAGACGGGAGACAGTGTTGTCAAGTCCGGATGCTTTTACGCATAACTCTGCGCCAAGTTACCTTGAACTGGTTTTGCACAAGTTTGCATCATTTGGGGAGACCATCCGTCCGTTTGGACCATCCTGTGCTGAACATCTCGCACTGCCGCAGCAATACAAGCACCTTGCAGAAATGGGCGTGTGCGGAGGAAGTGGGGAGCACTTGGAAACCAGACTGACCTGAGAGTTCTTTCTCGTAGCTTTACTCAGGGATACATCCCCAAAACTGCAGTTTAAAGGTCTTCCTCGTGATGCGTAAATGGATTCGTTTTTATCTCACTGCTTCAGTGTGTTTGCGCATGGTGTCAGCGATAAAGTTGATGGAGTTAAGCTCATTACGTGAGCTAAAAATCAAAAACTGGACGTGAAGCACCCGGGTAGCTAAAAAAGCAAAACAAAACAACAAAGTTGTCTACTTGCTTGTATTATTTGATTTTGTTTTATTAAAAAAAAACAAAAAAAACAAACAAAAAAACACCTGAACTCGCAGCTGTTAGTCAACCTCCTGTAAGCTTTCCTGACTCATTCAACTTAAATGCTCCCAAAGTGTAGATTTAGTTTTAAAAAAACAATTTTATAACCAGCGTGGGGAGGAGGATGGATCCCGCCTGTGGCAAAGTGGGGACGGCGCCTCTGGTCGCTGGCGGCGGAACCGGCGTGAGTGCAAAGGCGCCCAAACATCTGTGGAGGCAGCAGAATCAGGCAGCGCTCTCTCCGCTCCACCACGCGCTGGTAGTGCGCAAGAACGACCGTGTAAGACAAAGAGGCTTTTCGGACACCGAGAGATACCTCAACCCGAGGAACATGGACCGGACTTACGCAGTGGACACGGGGCACCGACCCGGGCTGAAGAAATCAAGGATGTCGTGGCCGTCGTCCTTTCAAGGTCTTCGACGGTAAGGACAAAATATAAAAGGAAACTGCTTATCCTCGGCTTGTTTCCTTTTAATTCCCCCTCGATGAAGATGGGCGTTGTGTGGCTGACTGAGCGAAGAAGTGTTTCGGTTCTTATTTAGTCCTAACTTTGAGAAGGTTACAGTACATCTTTCTGCTTACACGGTGCTCGACCTCTGTTTTACATCACTTTTTTTGTAACATAAGGTCCCAAACATTTACTGCGCTGTAACGAGGAAGAAGATGGTGAATAAACTATATGCTATATGCCGTGCAGCGCTAAAGGGTTAAAAAGAAACAACGGACACAGTCTTATCGGTATAAACCCTCTTTGGCAATTATAAAACCACCTCATCCCATAACTTGTATCTTTTTAAATATGCTTTAATAACAGAGAGTACGGAAGATTACGCATAGCTGTTTCATTTGGGTCAGAAAGATGTGTCATACTGGAGAGAAGAAAAGCAAGAATAACGATGCAAAGAGAAAGAGTTTTTTCTTTTGGTTGTCACAAGCCATTCTCTCTGTTAATATCAATTAGGTGGTCTATATTTGGCACAATTGTCATTGTGTGGAATGACAAGAGTCTTGTGGGAGTCAGAGGCAGGCTTTAACCAAAGGAAGGTCACAGGAATTATTCATATATGATGTATCCTAAATATATTACACATATGCAACCTCCTTGTATCCTAAGTGTTTAGGGGTCTTGAGGGATGGGCTCCACTTAGTTTTAGTATCTCCAAGAAGCCCGGCGTTCATGACTGCATTTGGCACTACTCTGCTCTCGATAAGCAAAGTAGATATAGTAGAATGTCTTTGCTATATGATCACCACATCTTCTGAAATGATTCACTGCATGCGACAATATGGATAATCACAACACACGTGCTCTTGACAACTGCTGTGTTTTCACAGGCTATCCGCTATCCAGAGGAGCTACTGTAACAATGTTTGCTATAAGAATAGTTTTAGTGAATCTCGTCTGCATACAGACAGAGACACTAAAGCACCTCCGTGCTCAGACAGCCAGCCTGGTTGTGTGAGGGAAATGTTTCTGCTCTAATTACTCACATGTTCTGGGAAAGAGGGAGGGGAAAAAAAAGACCAAATGAAATGAAATCTGAGAAGGTCACCTCAGCTCTCAGGCTTAAGTGACTGCTGTGGATGTAAGTTTCTGTCAAATGGCTCGCTGTTTCCCTTTTTTTTTTTCTTCTTTCCTCCTCCTTTCTTTATAATTGTTGGTTTAGATATGAGTGATACTCGCCTGCAGCGTCCAGTCACCAGTCAGCTATAGAAAGCACACTGGCTCGTCTGGCCAGCCGAATGGTTCCTGTCACAAAGAGGAGAGGCTAAAGAGAAGGAGAGAGCGAGCGAGTGACAGAGAGGGGAAGGAAGGAGGGAGTGGTGAGAGGTGGTGGTGTGTGGGCCGTGCAATGCTATGTTGAAAATATATTGATTTCAATTGCAAAAGAAAATGCATGCACACATTTGAAGATTGTTTATGCACCTTATACATTTGCTTCAGAAGGAAAATTAAAATTGGATTAACCCAAAGAAATTGAATTTCACACAGGTGGCTAATTACGCAAGAGGCACATTGCAGTCCAGCACATATGCAGGAACATTAACACAAAACCAAATCAATGGCCCTTGAACACCGCAGCCCATTGGACTGTTATTTGCACTTGGTCAATAGGCTCACGTAATTGGTTGTTGATTTTTGTGTGTGCTCAATGGGTTGCATGTTTTAGTAATTACTGATTTCAGTGTCTTCAGGAACTGCCCCCCCCCAGGGACCTTCATTCAGTGAACATGTCATTAGATGAACATCAGTCTAGATATATAATCGGATTATTACACCGTTTCCCAAGTGTTGGGCTTATTGTGTGACACAAAATATATTACAAAACACTCAGAAGACCAGCCTTGATGTATTACAGCACAAACAAATCTAATATAATTGTGTGCAATGAACATGAGATCTTGTTGCCTTTGAAATGGTTGCTTTAAAGACCACTCACAGTCAGTTGCCATCTTCAAACAACTGCATCAAAACAGTGATGAAATGGCAGTAACACGAGGTTGGTCTCCCATCAGTACATAAATATTTGTGATAATACAATAATTAACTGAATACATTGGCGAAAACTGCAAATCTGTTGCAGATACACATAAATTCTCATCAAACGGAAATTCATATTAACTACTTATTTTTAAGAGTGCTGTCACAAGGTCAGATTGGAATCAGAAATAATGAAATAATAGTGATGTAACTGCTGCCGGATGGTGATTTAACTGCAAAATGACATCCTGCAGCAGTTACATTGTATATAGTGGAGTCATCTATTGTAAAGAGACACGTCGCAGATAGTGGTGGTGGTTAGCACTGTCGCTTCACTGCAAGGTCCTGGGTTTGAATCCATGTTGGCACAATTTCTGTGTGCATTCTTTCTGGGTCCTGTGGCTTCCTCCCACAGACGTTAGGTTAAGTTGATTGCTGATTCCAAACGGAGTATAGGAGTGAATGTGAGAGTAAGTGGTTGTCCAACTCTCTGTGTTAGCCCTGTGACAAAGCAGCGACCAGTCTAGAGTAGACCCTGCCTCTCCGCTTGTCCCCTCTTTGACCCTGAGTGGGATAAGTGGAAGAATATGGATGAGTTGCAGTCACCAATGCAGATTGACTCAGATTGATTGCAACACATTGGCAATCTGTCTGCATTTATAAATTAGTGGCCAGTTGTTTGCAAACCTTTGAAAACCTGTCTGAGAGTGATAGCAGTCAGTCCGAGTCGGACCGGGATTGGTTGGAGACAGATTGCCTCCCACAAGGTGACCTGTGCAGTCACCTGGCGATCGAAACAGGTCACCCAGAGGTCAAGGATGCTATACGCTTAGTCTCTCAATCTCTGTTGGTTGCCCCAACTACTTGGGGTTGTCGGCTAACAGCAAAAACATTCAATGCAACTATAGGCAATGTCTCAAGGCGGTTGCTGTCCCGTTCTTTACTCTAGTGTGACTGAGCTGTAAATGTTGCTTTAAATGAAACCAAACAGCACATGAGCACAAAAATACAAACATGTAAAATACATATTCTGCAGTTTCATTAAAACAACATTGCTTGGCATTGTGCATTTTTGATTTTGTCATTCAAACAGCAGTGTGTTTGCCCTCCTGGCATTTACTCTGATTTCTCTTAGAGCCTTTAACCGCCATTGTGAACATAAAACCTTCTCTAGGCTACTTGACAAGAAACACAGCTTATTTCTCCTGCAGGCTTAAAAGCTTTTCATTCTTCAGATACACTTATTGCTACATAGTGTTCATGTGTGATGCATGCATTATTTACCTATTTGATTGACGGTTTTAATTAACAAGGCTCCAGAAGGTCACACAAATTCACATGAAAATTCAGCAATCAAGTTGTTGCTGCGAGTCAGCTAAACAAGACGTGTTTCCTGATTGTAACAGACAGACATAAACAACTTCTGCGGCAGTGCCCCAGTAGAAAACTACTAAGAAGTGCCAGCTACTTGCTCAACACGTACAATTGATGTCAATCTTATGCAGAGAAAGAGACAGCAAATCTTTCAGTGAGAGGACTGTCGATGTGGCTGCGTGTGCCTGAGTAGCTGGTTTGGTGCGAGGTCAATCAGCCCCAAGGTAAAAGACATCACCCAAATGTGTCACAGTCTAGGCTAGGCTGGGCCTGGATGCTGCTCAGGGCTTCTGTGAGACCTCAGCTAAAATCTGGAGCATTCTTTGATGAGGAGATGGCATCTCTCCCATTCCTCTCCTGCTGCTTGCCTGTCCCTGCCATGGGGACGCTACAGGGGGGTTATCTTTATCTTTAGAGATGTCAGTGAAGAGGAGGATAATGGTGCCTTCTTGCTGTACAATCACACAATTTAAGATTTGATGATTCAGTGGGTGGAAAAGCAAATGTCAAAACTGAAAGAAAAACCCCCCCAAAAACAAAACAGAAACATCTGAGGAGGGAAGTGAGAAAGGATGAAAAGTGCTTAATTTGGATATTTAGTTACTTCATCACTGGCTGGCAGATTGGAAACTCTATCTCTGTCCTCTACCTTTGCATTGTACTTAAAGGCCGCTGATTTTTCTCCAGCCAGTCTTCCTGCTGTGAATGCCATTACCAGTGAGGTTTTTAGCCACGACGAAGCATAACCCCCTGGCTGTGTCATTAGATCCCATGGGTGTTAGAGAGTGAAGACGGAACTGCTTTTCGGTACGTGGTTATATATAACCACTCACAGCCATAATCACAGGCATACAGTATTGTGCAGAAATTTTGAGTCACTCCTCATTTTTTTTAAAATATTTTGCTAGGAAAGTGGGAATAGGTGCAGCGATTTGAAATATAAAAATATAAATGGCAATGGAGCATATAAGGTAAAAACAGTATATTTGTACATTTCTAATGAGCATATTAAAAGTTAATATTTGGGATAGGGTTAATCTTTATTCTTCATCTCAGCCTGGACTCTCGTAGACAAGCTTGTAGATTTTTTTAAGTAGTCTTCAGTTGTGGTTCTCTGGGCTTCCTGGAGGACATTCAACTCTCTTCTTTGTATTTTGCTTCCTGTTGGTCCGTTCTATGTCAGGATGATCCCACACTGCTTTAAGAATGTTGAGGTCCAGACTCGGCGAGGACAAGCCGTGACTCATAGTATTTCATAGCATTAGTTAGAGCTGGGCGATATGAGATTTTTTCATATCACGATATGTTTTTTTCATTTCAGGCGATAACGATATCTATCACGATATAAGCCAAATAACTATATTTGTAAGATTTAAATGTGCCGTTGCTCACAAGTAAAATGTGAAATAATCAGCAGCTTGTTTTTATTTAAATATTTATTTCCCATAATAAGTTCAACAGGGTAGATGTACTTAAGGAACATGAGACTTTTTCAGATAGATAAAGGCAAATATTGCAAACTACACAAAAGGCAGCCACTAAAGCGTTTAAGTTTCAAAATAGAACAAACGAAACAGACTAAATTGTCAATTCCACTTAGAAACAAAATATAAATTCTAAAAATAAATCTTAGTTTGTTTTACAGAAGAACAGACAAAACTGACTAACTTTTGTCAATATCAAATAAACTGAGAACTAAAAGGAAATTCTCAATCTCTCCTTGTTGTATAGCTTAGCTTTTCAAACAGTTTTAACAGTTACTTTAGTCTGACAAAAGCCGAATGACGAATTAGCGCTTCCAGTCAGAGACTGAGGCTACGTCCACACGTACACGGGTATTTTTGAAAATGGAGATTTTCCGTTTTCGTTTTAAAAAATAATCCCGTCCACACATAAAGGCAGAAATGAAGGAAAACGCTGCTATGAACATGCCAAAGCAGCAGGTGGCGCTAGATTCCTAACCGTGCAGAAATGTTGGCCAATCAGAAGTCTAGAAGCCTCGGTGGGAAAAAGTAAACAAAGCTGGGGCATAGAAGCAGAACAGAGTCGTGTGTGTGGACGGACAGTAACTGTGTGTATATGTAAGCATTTAAACACTGCAGAGAGTAGAATTAACAGTAACAGTATTGTAGAAATTCATTTCACCGAAACAATAACATGGCGCACAGTGTGACGCATGCACCAGTTTATTGTATTTCCAGACTTGCTTTCGGCACAATTTACAGTGCACGCTACTCTGTTTTTTGTCAGACTTGAAATAGCCGAAATACCTTCACACTACAGAACTTCTATGGCTCTTCCGTTCGACAATCTCTCCGGCATTGCAACCATCATCTGTTTTCTCTTCGGTCACGCTCGGTTGATTTTTCTAGTCGGCACACTCATTTCCTCCATTACGCGCTGGCTCCATTACCCGCTGGCTGTTTCCCAAACAAACACACGTGTGGATTGGCACTTGTGCTGTACGTAACAAGTCACGCGACGTGACGCTGCGGCTGTGATTGGTTCGGCTCTGCGCTACTTAATTTGGATTGGCTGACCTTTTTTTTTTTTTTTTTTTTTTTTTAAAGAGGACAAGAGCGGCGAGGTCTATCGCGATAGCTTAATTTCTATCGAGTAAAAGTTATATCGCGATACATATCGTTATCGTTCTATCGCCCAGCTCTAGCATTAGTGTTTTTCCAGGTATGTTTTTACTGCTTTAGTTGGGTGTTCGGGATCATTGTCATGCTCTCCCGATGTCCTCCGTACATGCTGAGAATGATTTGAACCAAAAATTTCAAATTTGCACTCGTCTCTTCGTAAGACATCATGTTCAGTCCAGTTGTGCAATCTGGCATACCTCAGCCTTTTCTCTGTGATTCCCCGAATCCTTCCATTGAGAACATTTCTGATGAGACTTCAGTGAACAGGTGAAGTATTAAATACGAGAGATGCATGTCTCAGGTCCTGTTTCTTAAGGGCATGACTTTCATGTCGGTCACTTGATCTTTTATCCCCCACTTGTCCAGCTTTCTCTGATTTTATAAGGACACACTGTAGACCATGTTTTCAGCTAATAGCTCTTTGAGAATCATCTTGTTGGTGTAAAAAAATTAATACTTGTAAAACTGTGTTATCCTTGTCAGATTTTATAGATTCGATGAAACAAATGGTGACAATTAGGGTTTTTTTTTGATACAGACGGCTAAAGATATAATTTAAAACTAGTTCTTTATTAAGTTGTCTATTGTGTGTAGACACAAGAGTGGTTAATTTCTTGAGTTAGGTGCCTTTTTTTATTCTCGAATCATTTGTAGGTCAGGGTTAAGCAGCTTTAAATAAAAAGAAAAACATTCTTCTGAAAATGATCAAGGCCGGGATTAAAATAATTAAAAAGCCTGGTTTTCACTCTGTTTCTCAAAACCTTGAGAAACAGAGTCCAGAGGCCAAGCTTTCTTGAATTACAAGAAAGTCTGGCTTATTGAAAACAAAATATAAAGAAATAAGGGGCGATTCCAGACTTTTGCACAGAACTTTACTGCACATGCTGTTGTATTGTCACAGTAGACATCTACTGCAAGGCTTTTGTCATCCAGGAAGATGTCTAGAACATGTTAATAAACACACTAGGAGCTGGGTAGTAAACTTTCCATTAGCAGAGATCAGCATCAGACATGGCGTGTCTTGGGTAATTAAATGGGGCATGAGTGAAATGCACTCTGTATGATTTTCTGCTGTGTTTCATGTCGCAGAATGAAAGGCAGGCAGAGCTGATAATTACACGAACGCTAAGCCCTTGTCTGTGACTTGCCGACCTACTCAATCGTACAGAAATGGAAGGTGTATTGAGTTTACCCTTCGGATCAGCTTTGTGATTTACCAAGGCTTTGAAGGCTGAGTATGTGCATTAGGATCTTATATAATGAAATATCTCAGACAGCCCTTTGCATGCATATAGAGCAGGTTTCCTAACACATGCAGTCACATGCATGCTTAATTAAAGGAATATAGTGAATGCCCATGTAAATGCATCCAAATAGTCATAAAACCATAGGAAATTGTAATTAAGGTGGAGATTTTCCTTACCACCAGTTTTCTCTCATATACACTTTCAACCCATATCTAAGTCATGTTATTTGTCTAAGCGTGAAGTGAATAATGCCTGAATTTCACTGCTGTTTTCCACGAGTGTTTGGGATTATACTTAGGCCTACTTTTTTAACCTCTTCCTCCGCAGAGTGTTGTGGCTCCCAGCTGTTTGTTATAAAAATGCATGGGCATTAATTGAAAGTTGCGAAGCAGGACACATTGCACCAAACATGCCAACGTCTACTATTCTGTATAAAATAGATAAAGGATTTGTTATTATAAACTTGATATAGACATTCAGGAAAATGCTCAGTATATAGGATTATTTTCGATACTTCAGGGGAAAAATGACAAATTAAGAGGTGTATTTGTTTATAAATCAAGATCAGAGCAATGCTGGTCCGTAAAAATGTACTCAGCTATAGCCCTGTTTATTACCTGTGCCTCTGGTGACTTGGGACCATACTTCCATTGCCGATCAAATATTTGCTAAGGTGGACTGCTGCCACTTCTTCTGATAGACTGTCCTCGAATTCAGTCAGGAGCATAAAACTTTTTAGACACATCTAATTAACACTGACCGTCAACATTACAGGTGGGCAGAACTGATAACATTTGCCCCAACTTTACCATTTTATTAGTCACCATAACATTTATTATACCTGTTTCATTCTTCAATACTGAATATTTGTTTGATAACAGGACTCAGTATACACACTGCTTGAGGTACCTACGATACTAAAAACAAAGTAATAATAATTCATAATTCTGTATCAAAAAACATTGATTCTTGTGACATCTCTAATTTGTTGTGCTATTCTTCTCATGATAAGATATGCTGATATGTTGATAAGATATTCAGCTGAAAGGCTTTAGCGTAGCTAGATGGAGTTTTTCAATCTCAGCTGATTATAAGCAAAATGAGACTTACTTTATTTCAAAATCCTCCCAACTGTCTCTCATCCATATAGCACAGGTCTTCCCATTTTGATCCCAGTGTCTCGTAGCTGTAACTCTTTAACAAGGCTGACAATAGAGGGGTACATTACAAGTCTAGTGGCTGTTGCATTTTTTCTAGGTTTTAAGGCAACATATATTTTCTTTTCATTGGACTTGAATATATATGAAATGGTGTGTTGATTCCAGCATACTGTATTTTTGTCCCTACAGTAGATGCTTTATTTAATAGCGAATGGAGCTCTGAAGCATAGAAATGCAGCGATTTTCGACAAATGACCGGTCAGCCTCCTCTGATGCTTTTGTTTTCATGACAACAAAAAACTGCGTCAGTATGTGCAAGCAATTTTGATGTCACAATAAGTGGTTGCCGGAATTGCTTTCTGTGTTTTCAGGTTAAGACCAACATTTCTGAATAAAACATAATGCATCTATGTCTAATCAAGCCTGCAGTTTTGGAGGAAAAGTGGATTGCACCCTGTTTATTTTTTTCTTTACCAAAGCAAATGATATTTAAAATTAGCAGGAAAAACTGGAAACATGAATATTTAATGCAAACATCCATTATGGAAATGAATGATAAAAACGTCCCGCTTCAGGAAAATCATTTATTTATGGTTTTGACACTGGACAATGTTCAGATTGTGGCTCTGGGGGAAAATGCTTTGTAAAGCTGAGGAGATTTGCTGAAATGGTGAAACTCAAATACAAGCAGAGCTCAACAGTGTATGAGAAGTGGAGGAGACTGGTCATCTAATTTTTTACCAGCAGGAACGGCCATTTGTTATTCATAGCCCTCCCCTGGCTCTTTTGCCTTCGCTGGTCATCTGCTAGGCTAATAAAATGCTTGAAACCCATTTTTGAAGGACAGCCTTGTAAGGGGTTACAAGCCAAAGCCACTCCAGACTGCCGGCTTGATGCTGGGTGATTTCCTGAGCACTTGGCTGGCTGTGCTGTGCTGATCATGTTACACATAACAGGGTAATAAAGAGTGTTGCTGGGCTAGCAACTGCTCTAGTCTAAGATACGCTGATTGCTTTTAGACGGACTGTGCAGAATTTTCAGTTGTTCATTATTTCTGTCAGGATGCAGTTTAAAAAAAACTGATAAATTCTGAATTTTAATAGAATACATGACAGCAAAGCATTTTTAAATGTTAGTAATTCCTTAAATAAAGACTAAAAAGATGCATTTTCATCAAACTGTGTTTCAAGTTCTGGTGACCAGATTCTCTGTGGTGGCAGTGAGATGCTTGTCATCAGTGAGTATGACAGCGGTGTTGTTTAGAGCTCTAATCTAACACAGCTCCAGTGGCAACAGAACCCACATTCAGTGATTTTCTTGGTGATCTCACTTATTGTATTTGGAGCAGTGAAGCTGGGTTTATGCCGCTGACTGGCGTACTGGTCACTTTTGGTGTTACGGTTGGTTGTGCACCTCCCAAGTTTTGCACACAGTAGCTCACCTGGTTCATATCCAACACTGACAGACTGGAGGCGCCAGTGTGTGAGCAGGTCTGTCTCCGGAGGGCATTTGTGTCATCAGCAGGGATTTGTTCGTACTCGCGCTGCACTACTGCATTAGCTCTCATCAAATTGATCCACAGTAAGGGACGGTAAGAAATTTTTGGAAACTTGAACAGCAAATTTGAAACCAATAACGAGCATACGGATTTCCAGATGGCACAAAGGGAGGGAGATTGTTGCGACAACTCGCAAAAGTCATTTTTGCAGAAAACTGTGGAACAAACCCCGACTGTGATTCGATGACGTGCGCTGGCACCTGTCATTAGAAGACGACTCCGGCAAAAGTCTAAAGTTGAATTGCAAAGGGTACAGCACTGTGTTGTTGGCAAAGTTTGCATGTGCAGTGACCACATTGTGACAGATAGTAAGATGGCAGTTGCCATCTGCTTGAGAAAATGGATTTTAACTAAACAAAGGCAGGGGCACATGTGGCATGGGCACGCTCACAAATGCTGCTGATTTAAGGACATAGCTTCACCATGATTTACAGTTACTCTCCTGTTTTCATATCTTCGTCTATTCTCTTTTTATGTGTCTCTTGCTCCACATATGCTGTATCTATATATGTATATACATCTATATATTGTTTTCTCCCTTCTTTTTTAAGCATCCTTTTCTTGGCTGATATGCCTCTGAGCTCCACATGTCTCCTGTCACATCTATCAACTTTTATCAGTAAGCCTGCCACACACACGTGAGCTAACCCGCAATTGTCATGAAATATGAAAGTAGCCCTGCTGTGGCTCTTCGCCATCTTAGCAACCAGCTTCCACTAGCTCTACTTTAATCTTAACAAAGGATAAATAAACGAGCCACATTTTCTTCTAAATAGCTTGGGTACTTCTCTATTTGCATTATGGGAACCACTGTGGCTTAATTTTGTAATAAAAAACTCCTCCATTTCTCTTTTGAACCAAATCATTTTCATCATCAAGAAGCAATTTTAGGTATTTTTATGTATTTTATTTGATATTCTGAGTAGCAGGCAGGAAATGAGAGACGAAATAGAGAGAGGGAGAAATAGGGAACGGCATGCATAAATGTCACTGACCGGGCTTGAACTGGTATTTTATTTATTTATTCCTTTACTTTTATCGTTTGGTTTTATAGAGACACTGCACAATTAAAAGTAATTGGACCAAAGTTAGCGTGCTGGTAATTTGCGTCCATTGTACCTGGTCAGGTAGAAGAAAAAGGCAGCAGAATAACTACAGCTATATATAAACATAAACAGCACAATGAGAAAAACACATCAGTGCACGTCCATGAATGAAATCCATATGATAAATACAACAGATGCAAAGCAATCAGAGGTTACAACGTCTGTATTAATTGTAAACATGGAAAGCTTGACGATTCTCAAATTTCTGTTGGTATGAACTTCCACAGTGCCACTTTAATCGAGGTATGAGTTCTAGTCCTAGTTTAAAATCAGTCATTATGACTGCATCAAGTCATGGCATTACTATATGATTCTTGATTTTACCCTAACTCCTGAGCCACTTCATCATCCCTGATTAAGACTCAATAATATGAAGAAATCCACCGGCCAGTTTTTGGTCACTTCTTCAGCTATGCAATGCTAGGGTTGATCACCTTTTTGCTTTTAAAACTGGATTACATTTTTCGTGGCACAGATTCAATAAGAAGATGGAAACTTTTCAATGAGATTTTGGTCCATATTGACATGATATCGTCACATAAATGCTTCAGATTTGGTGGTTCCACATCCATTATGCATTTCTCCCGAGATCTGATGACTGTGAAGACCGTTTGAGGACAGTAAAACCTCAGCTATGTTCAAAAAACCAGTCTGAGAAGATTTGAGCTTTGTGGTATTATCCCCCTATCTTGGTTGTAAATTTATTTGAGTTAGTGTTGCCTTTCTATCAACTTAAAGCAATCAGGCATTTTTCCTCTGACCTCTGGCATCAACAAGGAATTTTTTGTCCAGAGAACTGCTGCTCACTGGAAAAAAATCCCCGTAGATCAGCACTTTCTGAAACACTCAGACCAGCATGTCTGGCACCAGCAAGCATGCCATGATCAAAGTCACTTAAATCACCTTTATTCTTCATTCTAATGCTCAGTTTGAACTTCACTAGGTAGCTTTGACCATGTCGATGTGCCTTAATGGTGCTATGTTGTTGGCTGATTAGATATTTGCTTTAATGAGCAGTTGAACACCTAATGAGTACCTAATGAAGCATCCAGTGAGTGTATATTACTCTGTTTATTACCCATAAAAGTCAGTTCACTATGAATCACACATTTCACTTATGTTCAGAGGCCTTTTGTGGGCTCCCTCTGACCTCGCCTAAACTCTGAAAGCTAAGCGTGGCAAACTCTTGCTATTGATTAGATGCTGAGTAGTTGAAATTAGGTTGCATTTATAGATTTTAACATAAGCATCTTAATAAGATCAGATCCACAAGATAGAGGAAGAGAAGTCTGCATCCTCCTAATCCAGGCTTCCATTCATCTTATTCAGACCCTTGAGGGCACATGGCTATCGTGGAGGCATAAATCGAATGTATTGCCTCTTTTGTAGTACACAGTGTAGTTTATATAGTCACAAAGCAAATGCATTAAATTTGCAACTGGGGGTGGTGGTAGGAGGGGGCATCAACAGTCAAGTTACCGCCAAGGCTGGCTAGCAGGTGTGAAGCAGTTTTTTCGGTGTACAGTCGTAACAACCCTGAAGAAAAACAAGGTCATCTGCTATTTGCATTTTAGTTTCCTTGAGACAGAAAAAAGCAGCCCATCTGAGTAGCATGCATAATTCATGGTTCATCACTAGTGGCAGTGATAGTGGTCGTCTTCCGGGAAGGGAATGGAACCACTGGTTTGAAAACTATAAATAAATAAATAAAACTTTAAAATGTTTTTTTCTTCTTCCTATATGTGTTATATGCAAAATTATGGCTGTGACCTCTAAAGCGGTATTCCATTTAGAAATGATGCTTCATTTTCAGAGTTCACATTTAACTTGAATCTTTGCAGTATGACTGTGACATGCTTTCTGTAATGGATACTGGCTCTTGGGTTTAACTTTCAAGCGTATAATGTGTCTCTGCTTAAAACTGTAAAGGTTTTTTGGTGCAGTTTAAAACTGTGACTCATGAATTGGATTTGAATTCATGTCACTTGAGGGATTTGACTGGCTAATGAATGGGCCGGGACAACGTGCTTATTAATGGGAGATGGATTTCATAGGACTCCATGGGGAAGGATGGAAATGCTGGCCTTGACCACTCCTATTACAGAGCCATTAGTGGATCTCTTCACATTTTGTACAATCTCTGCACTTACATCATCATCAGAGACAAAATGTGACCCAGTAGGATTATTCAGCTTTCCGGTGTTAGAGCTGAAATGATCTTTACAAAATCGTTGTCTTTGCAGATCTAAATCTGAAAAAATGTCACTGTTGTAAATGAGTTGTACATTTTAACTGTTAATAAGGTTTAATTTTGCCGAGTGTTAAGGATAGTTTCTGCAGGAAGGTGATTTTAAAAAAATATCTTCAATGTGGTCAGTGGAGGCATGAAATAACATTTATGGAAACCAAATTTAGCCATTTAAAATGGCTAACGATGTTCTGCTGGCAACCTTGCATCTGTGAACTCCTTGAGTGCAGAGCCCTCCCAAACCCCCTTGCAAATACTGCTTGAATAACATGACAAAGAGCCGGAGGTTGGTTGACACGGGGTGTGAACATCCCAATTCCCAATCCGAGCAAGCATCCGTCAGATGCGCTCGAATAATTCTGATCCATCCATTTGTGCTGTGACCTCCTTGACATCAGTCTGATCCTTGCTTTTTGAAGTCTAACTCCAAAGATAGGTATTTTGTCATATCAAAACATGTCAGTGTGACTCCCGCAGAGGGTGGCTAAAAACCACAAAAGGGCTTTAGCTTTCACCTTTCCCAGGCTTGACACTTGACAGGACGCCATCAGCCGCCTGTTCATAGGCAAGCTGAAAGCTAGGCCTTGTCTGTCAAAGTTACAGGACGTCAGTATTATGAATACTGATGAAAAATCTTTAAAAATGAGTGAAGCGTGCAAGCCATGTTACACATACTACTGACACTGAGGTCCAATCGTGCCTTAAATATCATGCTGTAGTATGAAATAGATCTGTCCTATTTAAGGCGAATTATAATCTGCTTGTATTTTTCCTGGATGCTTCCACTGAAGGTCACCTTGCTCATTTGGGAAATAGTCACCATGGCTACATTAGTTAGAGGGGTGCGCTGATTTCATTAGAGATGAGATCTCATGAGGATGCTTGGAGGACAGTGAGCACAGTGCAGGAAAGAGGAACATGGGGAAATTATCTGTTGGAGAGTAGGCGGAGATGGGCAAGTTTTTGTCTGAAGCACTTTTCATCTATTTTACCCTGTGCTAGCATTTTAAATATACTCAACCTTAAAGTTTTTCAACTTTAAGACTTGGAAGGGGATGCCAGCAGCAGTCTTCAGGGTTTAGCATTTTTGGGTCTACAGCTAAATTATTTTTTCCCCCATGCAACCATACCCTGTGCCAACAGATTTTTAATTAAGTTGCTCAGGTTATCATTTTCTCCAACAGCAGGAACACAGGAACATGAGTCAGAGCTGTTCAAGCTAAAAATGAAATCTACAAAAGGTACCCAGCAGAGACTTGAAACACTGATAGTGCTGTGGAGTGATGTTTTTACCAGTAGGTCCCCACTTTGTTTTTACTGTGTAACTGCTCAAGGGCATATGCACATCCACATTTTGAGCTTGCAAAACACTCGCTGGCCTTGCATTTCATGTTATTCTACTTATCAGCATTGGTGCCTGTGATGTACAAAGAAGCATCAGTGAAAGCAAGAAATCTTAAAGTGGAAGTTTTTTTTATGAGGAAAACAAAGTCTGGGTTCACTGAAATTACACCTGCTCTTGAACCAAAACATTAGCTCTGAGAATTATATATATATTTTTAAATAAATTCTTACTGTAGTCTTTGTAATGAAGATGTTCTTCTTTGCTACAAAAGAGAGAAAAAGAGAGAAACAAAGCAGAGAGCAGTCGAACAGAGAGAAACTAGTTCAACCGTACATTAAAACCATTGTGGAGACTGCTGAGCTGATGGTAAGCAATTTGTTCATAGACAACATCAGCTCTAAACAAAATTATTAAAGAGCTAATGGTTTGTTGCTGTTGTTAGATAGGCTTCATTCAAGGTCGTCAGTGACTGCATTATTTCCTGAGGTTAGTTGTAAAAGGGTTTTCCCAAATCTATGTTTTTAGGATTGGCTGCTGCAGTGCTGTTCCAAGGAAAAAACTCTTAGCAATGGCAGTGAGTTCAGTTTTGGTGAAGATATAGAGGGATAAGATGGAAGTATCCAAAAGGACCAAAAAAGCTGGAAGAAGAAGAAGTGAATGATTACAGGATTCTTTCCTTGGTTAAACACCAAAAACTTTCACAACATCTAGCCAAGACAAAAACACTGTCGAGGAGGTAGATGTGTCATTGTCAAAGATCAAGAGATGCCTTCATGAGTATAAATAGAGTGTTTACAACACAAGTAGAAAACCACTGGTTACACTCAAGAACAGGAAAGAGATATTAGACTTTGCTGGAAAACAAAGATTAACTTGTATCAGGATGACGGAAAGAGAGAGGTATGTGGGAGTAACATGCCACATCACCACATCATCAGACACGATGGAGCCAATGTTATGTCATGGACATGTATGGCTGCTAGTTGAGCCGGTCACTAGTATTTATTGATGATGTGACTGTAGACAGAAGTAGCAGGATGAATTGTGAAGTGTACAGAGCCACGTTGTCTGATCAGATCAAGTAAAAAATGCAGAACTGATCAGTGTTCACAGTGCAAGTAGAGAATGACCCAAAGCACAAGAGTTTCCCAAGGCAAAGGAATAAGATAAGATAAGATAACCTTTATTAGTCCCACACGTGGGAAATTTGTTTTGTCACAGCAGGAAGTGGACAGTGCAAAAGTTATGAGGCAAAAATTAGAATACAATAAGAATAAATACAGTACACAACTGTACAGAATAGAATAAAATAAAATACTATATACAGTAGAATAAAATAAAATAAATATACAATAAGATAAAAATAGAATACAAATACAAATACTATATACAACTGAGTAAATAGGATATCTTTCAATGGCCAAGTCATCTGATATCAACACAATAGTGCATGCTTTTCAGTTACTGAAGACAAAACTGAATGCAGGGTGACCCACAAACGAGCAGCAGCTGAAGGTGGCTACAGTAAAGGCCTAGCAGAGCATCTCAAGGGAGGAAACACAGCCTTTGGTGATGCCCATGGGTTCTAAACTTGAGGCAATTACAGAAACTGTGCAGTTGTTGAAATACTTTTAGTCTTAAATGTATGTCTAAAATGGTAAATGGCCTGTACTTGTATAGCGCTTTACTAGTCCCTAATGACCCCAAAGCGCTTTTACACATCCAGTCATCCACCCATTCACACACTGGTGATGGCAAGATGACAGAGGCGAGGCTGCCGAACACTAGCGCCATCGGGCCCTCTGACCACCACCAGGCAACGGGTGAAGTGTCTTGCCCAAGGACACAACGACCGAAACGGTTCAAGCCGGGGCTCAAACCGACAACCTTCCGATTACAAGGCGACCACCCAACTCTTGAGCCACGATCGCCACACATGTCTACTAACATCAGTCTCTCTTGTGGCCAGTTTGCCAGGCTGTGGTTTTCATGCAAGCAGGGATTCCCTGTTATTTTTGCCATACTCAATTGTTCTTCCATGTATGGCTGCGTACACGGCTAGGGAAGTAGTCAGTCACAGTTGATTTCATTATTTTCTAAATGCAGCAGCATTAAAAAATAGACACACATCTGCAGGGCATCTTAGGGAACTGGATGACTGTGGCCTACTTCCTTCCTTTCCCTCCGGAGTTCCCTACTTGCCTGTATGCATCTACGTCATTTTGCGCAAGATGACTCAAGGATTAACTGTACCTTAACAGATATATTTCAGGAGCTGCAGGGTTCTGAAAGTGTTAAAAAGAAAGCTGGAAATGCTTAATTTATCTTGACAATGTGAGACACAACTCAGTTTTCTCCACTGTTCATTTGACTAAATATGATAACTAAATGAATCTGAATATTTATCTATACATTTTCGTACCAATAACATTCATAAATATATATGTACAGGTATCAGGAGAAAGCACAATACTCATGACTTGTAACCTGTATGAGGTGCGCGGTGTATTTACTCTTTCATTTCATCATATTTTTGTGGACTTCAGGAAGTTTCTGGGCTGCAGCTTTTCGTCATGAGCCAAATCCCGCGCGCGGGTAGTCAGGGTTTTATAAAAAATTAACAACCAGAATTCAGAATTTATCACTTCTGGTCTCTCATTCACACTCACATGCACACGTGTAGACACACACGACGTACAGGATGAACTGTGTTTTTCAGCTGCATTCACACAAATCCTGGCATGCAGTAGCTTCCCGCAGGGTAGAGTGTGAAGGTGCGAGTTTGTTTATTCGCGCCTCGAAATGTAACTACTGCAAAACAATTGGAAGATGTTCAAGCTAACGAAGATCCCTCATCATGCAGTCTTCAGCTGTGCGCTCACTAAATGCAAAAGGACTGTTGTCTCTATAGCATTATGTTATGCTGACCAATCAATGTGCTCTAGACTCCAGATTAAATTCACCATTGTCCTGGAATGTATCCCAGTTGACGGCAGGCGAGATGTGGAATATATTTTGGACAGCTTGCCAGTCCATCACTGTGCAAACAGAGAGACAGAGAACTGCACACACACTTGCATCCACATTATGGCCCATTTAAAATCATTAACCTAACATGCATGCAAGTCTTCGGAGTGTGGGAGGAAGCCAGAGTGCCTGGAGAGAATCCAGGCAAGCACAGGAAGAACCTAGAAATGTCGTGAAGTGACAGGACTAAACACACCACTACCATGCTGCTTTGTGTTTTTAAAGGTAGAGTGGAATATGACCTTAAAGTACCTTAACGATATTTTGTCCCTCAGCGTTTTCTGCACTCACACAGCAAGGTTCTGCTTGAGGTTACGGATGAGTTGACAGTCTGAAACCACACTATTCTCATACAGTGGGTGTGCTATAACAGACTGAAATGTCACCTATTTGTCTTCTTTTGTCATGCTCCATCTGTCTTTTGTCCTTACTATCAGGACTCACAATAGCCACAAATGGATGACGTGAACGTTAAAGAAGAGGCAGCGTAAAAAGAGAGCAAATCATTTTTATGCCCATCACATTGTTAAAAATCCAGTACATACCCTGTAAATCAATGATAGATCTTACAGGAAGCTTTAGTACATTTCAGAACTTCAGACAGCTTTGCTATATCTACAATCAAATAAATGCTTCAGTTGTGCACTGCAGTGCGTTTTTAAATCTGTGAGCAGCACAGTTTTCAAATAATACATAGAAAGTGTGCCATAATGAGTGAGGTATATCCTCTAGCATATTTCCCCTGAGCCAGTATTTAATAAGGCTGTAGGTCTGAGCATCATATTGAATAACTGTTTGCCATCATCAGATGGGATTCTCTGATGATATAAAAACTGCAAACTTGACCATACTCCTGCACTAAAGGCGCTTCCACCAGACCACCTTCAAAGGTAGTGCTGACTTTCTGGCCTATTCTCCCAGGTGAAAGTCCTCTGCTTTACGCATTGTGCCACCACGCATTAGTTCTTCATTCAGTTTTTTTTAGCCTTTATGCTGCATTTCTGAAGAGACCAGTGGTAGTCTTTTGTCATGTCCTCAAGAGGTACAAGCGTCTACCTTCCTCTGAACGCAGTGGGACTACAGTATGCTAAAAGGTTATTATGGATTTCTGGCTAATAATGTCAAAAAAAATAAGTGCTTTTTACACCAGCTTTAATATCACGGACTCATGCATTGTCGTGACTGGAATGAGTAGCTATAAAAATACGACCTTAGATTTCCTTCCTTTCACTCCAAAGATAAATTTCAACATTAATATAAAAAAGAAAACCTCTGAAGCACAGACGGTGCAGTGGGACAGAAAACCCACCAATTCTTGACTTATTTTATTGTGGCGGATATGACCGCCTTCTTTGTTTCTGTGGTGAAATCTGATCTGTTTTTACCGCGTCACTGATCCAGCTACGGCAGAGATCGATTGGGTGATGTTTAATGTGCATTCCATTTAACTTTTGTTTTTCCACAAATAAGTAGTGTAATATATCCTAATCCGAAATCGTATACCAAATTGGGGTGGAAATTATGCGTGCGGTATTTCTGGTTGTGGCTCAATTGGACTTGAAAGTGAATGTGCAGACAGTTTGATGGTGACTGAGATTTACTGAGCTCTAAATCGGGTGATAGAGTGGTGGTGCTATTGCTGCTTTAATAAGCACATTTTGTCCGTGCTTTGATGCTTCAGAAAGAAGCGTGCTTTTTCTCTTTTTTCGTGGTGAGTTACATACCAAAAGAAATTGCAAGACTCTTGTCCGGAAGAGGCGTTTTAGAAGTTCTCTAAATTCAAAAGTCAGGGTTGACAGCTTTCAGGTGAGGAAAGAATGTACTCACAACAAATGGAGACAGGAAAGAGCTGTCTTAGTTAAAATTTTGTTACTTTTATCCAGATTTCTGCCGTCTGCTTTAATTGGGAGCATGTCTGAACAGCGGCAAATGCTCTCTATTGTAGACAGCAGAAATATAAAGAATTAAGAAGGTCAAATATTGATTTAATAAATGTGTTGTTTCATGCTGGCAAAGTGAAAGAACCACTGGAGGGGTGTCTGGGTTCTATAATTGGAAATTGCCTTGTTGCTGCGCAGAGGGAAGTTGACTGGCTGGGCAGAACATAACACAGCTGATGGTAAAACTTTGGTTCTTTTCATACAAAGAGCACCTTGTGCTTGTGTTGCACATTTAATGTGCAACTTTGTAACTCGTTTATGGCTCCTGAGAGAAAGACAAGTTCATAGATGTTTCCTATGAAAAGGCATGTAATCATTTGTCTTGATGCATGCTCAATCATCCAGGTAAGTAAACACCACAATCTGTTCTTCTGTCTCCAGTAGCCTCACTTTTCCACAGTATTTGTATTCTGGTTATATCGAGAAATAATTACGGCATTCTAAAATTACGCCCATCATATTGTATTAAGTTGGTATTAATTACTAAAGATCAGGCAATGGACAAAACTGTTTTGGACTTCAGACTCTATTTGGCACAGTTAGCTGTTAGCTGAGGACCAAAATAATCCATCGACTGGCAAACTTTAAAGCTGATATTCCAGTCCAAAATATAAAAATGTAACACAGAAACAGAAGAAACAGAAAGTTCAGAAATCACTAAGGAGCTAGAGAGTTGGAAATCTGATACTCTATGAATTCAAGCAAGAGTTTATATTCAAAGAATAAACCATGTACCTCCGCGGATGCGGCAGAGGACAAAGGAAACACAGTACTATATTGTATATACAGTTTATACAGTATAGTGCTGTATGTACACCTGCGAGGTGTGAAATGAGAATGAAGCTGAGCATAAAGAGAAAAAAAACACAGATGAGAACTATCAGGATAGCCATGCAGTAAGAAGTAAAGCACAGACAGCACAGGAAACTATCTTTCACAGGAAATGACCAAAAGAGACACATTAGGAAACACGGAGACGAGAAAAGTCACACCAAACGTGAAGACAGAGGCCAGGGAACACTGGAGGACGAAGGCATTAACACTGAAAGACTAGACAGGAAGTAACACATAGGGAAACACTGAGAGAACTAAGCACACAGGAAATGACCAATTCAAACGTAAGCTGGAGCTAAATAAAGACTAAGGACTCAAAACTAGGACTAGAAGATCCTTTAAACTCTCTAAATAACATAAATACCAAACAATGAAGAAAACTCACGTGAAAAACTCTCTGAAGCTCTAGTGTGCAGGAAAACCTAAACAGAAACCCTAACTAAGATACATTAACAAAGCTCAATGACAGCAAAACACTGTTTAGAGCACCTTTAGTGGCTGTGAAAACGTTCTCATCTGAAATCTGGGACAAAGTGAAGAACATTCAGTAGAAGAGGAAGAGGTGAAGTGCACCAATACTGAGAGAGATTAATTGTTAAGAGGCAAATTCAGTCACAATACTCAAATCTGAAATGTGTCATCCATTTTAATGATTAAACAGACGAATAATGGTTGAGTGGGTGTGAATTAGATTATATGTCATGTGTTTTTTAGATTTAATATGAGCAGAATTGCCCTCGTGAGCTACTTGAATTTCAAGAATTATGAACAAAGCCCAAATTTCATTACAGTAGGTAATTTTAAAAAATGTCTGTAAAACAAATAACATTGTTAGGAGGTGACATTGATAAAATATTTTGCCAGATGGCAGGGAGCAATATATTCAAATAAATTGAATATATATCGAATATATTCGATTGAATGTTATTGTTTTTGGTTCCAGTGCTTGGTTCACCCACCATAGGTTACTGCCTCTGATATGCTGCAGATAGTGTACTTGTATTTGTAGTTGTGCTTAAGATTGAAATCACTGCTAACCGGTCTAAAATGAATCCAGACGTGTGGCTAGATACACACGTAAGCATGCACTTTGGCTCTCTATTTACACGTAAACGGTGTTTTGGATCACTGAAATCTCAGGTATGAAAAACTCCTGCCAGGATGGACGTTCGAGATGCGCTCTGACATTGCTTCATATTCTTTATTGACGTCAGACTGTGTTATATCACAGCCTGTTGCTTTGGCATGTTCTTGATAATGCTTTTTGAGGTTTTATGTGGACGGGCATATTTTTCAAAACTGACCTGGAAAAAGTTTTGTAAAAAATACCCGTGTACGTGTGAATGTAGTCTCATGGTCCCATGACTAAAAACCTGAAAACTGTTGGGTAAACACTCTGTTATTTTGGAGAGATGCACAAATAAATTGCCCCATGACACTTAAAATGTCACAAAAGGCTTCAGGCACTTTATACAGCCGTAGTGCCTTTGAAATGAACTTAATGAGCTAATGTTGTTTGTTTATAAGTCGAAAAGCATATTAAATGCATTTGGTATTCTAATTGCAATTTACATTCAAGTGTTTTAAAATTCCAACAGCGTGGTTTATGAACTGTTTTTGTTATCCGACAGGTTTTTCTCTTTATCCGTGACATTTTTGTTTCTAAGTGGTCTCTGTGGGGGTCAACCTGTCCCTGCCATCTGGCTAGAGTAGTTGAAGTGTTACGAGGTCCACTCCTCTGCAGATGTCTGTTACCTGATATGTACTCCACTAATGAGAGAGAGCTACTAAAATTAACAGGCTTTCTGCATCTTCCCACAGCTGAATAACAAAAGCACCAAGGGCCTGTTTTGTCCTGCAACTGGTAAGACATATGGACTGAGCAGAAATGGAATATGCTACTGTGTTGTGCTTTAGTCTGCTCCAAGTGGCTTTAAATCAAATAGATAATGCACGAAGCTGAGGCTAATGAGCCTGGGGTTTTAAACTCTGTGCAGTCCAACACAATTGTTAACCATTTCCTCTGTATCAGAAATTGTAAGACAAATCATCGCCATGTATTTCAGCTGTAGACATTTTATCTTTACACATCAGTAGTGTAATGCTGCATGAATTTGTTTGCAGTAATAACACAGATGCAAAGGGACTTCCTAATTTAATGTGGGCCCCCATAAAATGGCACACAGACACAGCTTTTTCCTTTTGCTGGTGACCTCGGCCGCCTGTCATTGCTTTGTTACAGACTGATTATGTTGTAAGCGGGAACGATTCCTTAGGGGCTGTAGTTATATATTAAAACCCTTCTGGGGATATAGTTGTTAAATGTCATCAAAAAGCAGCTGTGAAACTAAAAGCTTGTTGGGTTCCCTGAAAAGCCAGTGCTCTACAAACAAACACAGCAGTGCAATTAGTCTCTCTGTTTCCTTCAGCTATTATTGAAAAAAGAAAAGCATTAAAATCAGCAATTCAGTTATGCGCATCTCAGTGAAAGACATTACGCAACTGCGTTTAAAACTTTATTTTGAAAAGTTATGAAATAATTAGAATGATGAAGCATTTTTAAGAATGCAAACTACAAGGATGCAACTCTCTTAATCAAGTCTCAGTCTCCCTTTGGTTCATGAATACTGTAAAAGACAAAACACATAATTAGCATGAATACTTAATATGTTTTGAGTTATCCTGCATGCATTCAGATCCACTCAAAAAACATGGATGAAAACAGAATTGTGCTGGGGGACAGTTACTGTATTCACGGTACTCACATTTTATACCATTGGTATATTTAGTGGTAGCCTCTTATTGCAGAATAAGGTGTCATTCTTACATGTTTAGTGCTACAAAAAGCTTTGTAGTGTTTGTCCTTGGCGAGATGGCTGAAAAGGTGATAAAGTGCATCTGTGCACAAGGAGATGTTGAGAGGTAGCTTGCAGTGTTGAGGTCAACAGAGGTCATTTCACAGAGGTAGTGTGGTGCTTTGCTTATTGGTGATGCATATCAATGCAGTGTGAGATGTAATAGTGTTTTACTTGACGAATCAATCAGGGCCATTGATTGTGTTTGGGCCTCTTGAACACTTAAGTCTGCGTTGATTCCACCCAAATGGATTGCTCTCAGTCAGTGCACCAGTGCGCAGACCGACATTTCACATCCATGGCATTTTCAAATGCTTTATCATTAGATGTCACTTTATTTATGATGAAAACAATGAGTGCAGTGTGAGGCTCACATCAGCTGACATGAACAAATGAGTGTCATATCCCTGGGCAAAATTAAAACGCATTATCATAGACAGGAAAATGTAATGTTGACTTTTTGTTGACACTGTCATTGAGGTGTTGACCTTATTTATTATTGATATTGTAGGGACGAGTTAAATGTGAGCTTAATTAATAAACAAAGCCCTTGGTGTGCATGAGAGAGAGAACGTGAGCATCTGCCAAATTCCATATTAAATGTAACAAACTGCTCGTCCAGTTTTGAACAGATACTTTAGACAGATTTTAAACGAGTGGTTATTTTCAGCTGCTGATGAACGAACACATGGCAACATCCTGCAGGCGTGCCTGCTGGGTGCTACCATCCGGTTGAACCTACCTGCTTGTTAAGTGATGACGTATCAACTCTGTTTCCAGATCCAAGCGTCCATTGATTGAGGCTGTGTTATAATGCTTTTTGTCTCAACAGAAACATCTTTAAAAATCAACATTTTAAAAAAATCCCCAAAAGTAATCTGTGGTCTCTTCTGTTATCTCTAAGGATTTTATTAGCATTATTTATATAAGGTGCGTCTTTATGTTTTTAAAGCTTGCGGTGTACACTACAGCCCATGGGCTCACGGTGTCCCACACATCAAATTTTTGAATGCTTCAGATAAAAAAACACTCTGGCTAAGATTTGGTTAATGGTGTTTGTCTCTGCTTGTCTTGGGTGCACTTAACACAAACTCTTATTAACAACAAGTCAACGGTCATCCCATATCTTTGCTGCCAAAGGCGACATTCTGCCACTGCCAAATGACATTGTTTAATTCTCCAGCTTTTTTGTGTCTAAAATTATAGCACTCCCATATGGAAAAGATATATATAAATCTTATAAAGTTTGTATCTGTCTTGTGTGAAACTTGTATGAAAAGCATACAAGAGTGAAAACAGATATAAGATCCCTTGAAAAATTATATAATGAAACTTGTATGTTTTGGATACTTACTAAAACAATATATGAAAGTAATGAGAAAGTGGCCACTTTCATGAGTAAATCATATAAGTTTTTACTATTTCTTTTCCATATGGGCTGTTACATTTGTTAGTTTTTTTAAGCTAGCAGTTCTATTAGCTAGCAGAAATTCCAATGCTGCCAAACCTTCTAGATCCTTCTTCACGGATAGCTAGCCGTTAAACTTTCTTGTGACACCTCGGAGAACAGAATTTGAACTATTTTACTGTAGAAACGTCTCAGAATTGGCTAATGAAGTCAGACGATGTAAAAACAGACACACAGATAAGGCATGTTTGGAGATAGCAAGAGAGATGGAAAGGCAGGGATGTGGAGGTGAGAGTAGGGATTTTAAATATAGGGACTGGTAAAGGGCTAGCTTCTATGATCCTGATATCATTTATTATGATAATAATTACTAGAGTCAAGGAGACAAACTATTTCTGTTGCTTGCTTGAGCTTTCTGAATTTAATGTCCACAACCTGCTTTTTTATGTCTGTTTTTTGTTTTATTAGAATATGTGCACACTAAAAGCTTTGCTGATTTTAAAATTCCTGCCATAGGGTATGTTTTACTTTCTTCCTATTAGTGGCAAAGCCTGTCTAAGCATTTAGCTAGGGACTGAAAGGTTCCACTCCTGGTTCTGAAAATACCATTATGGGGCTTAGCAAACAGACATGGAGGATAAATTTGTTCCACTTTCTTTTCATCTTTTCAAAAAAAGAAGAAAAAATGAAAAACTTTTTTTTGAAGACTTTGCTTCATGTTTCAGCCCTGAACATGAAGCTGCCTGCAGTTTAAGACAAGTAAAGCTTGATATATTTCACTATACTATATCACTATACTATGTAAGACATTCTACTCTACAGCAATGATAGACAGCAACCGCAATCTAATTTTTGCTGTAGATGTAACGAGCGAGTCAGTGACAAGCACGCAGAAGTAATGTACATGATATCACGAACACAGTCTCATTAAAATGTAGTTTATTTTAGAATTAATATATCTATTGCATTATGTGTCTCAGGCCCTCATTAATAACAGCCTGCAAAGCTGAGTATGGTAACTGAAGTAAAAGGTTAACTGTGTATGTGTTTATGTTCTGGGCAGCTTTCCTCTTAGTAACAGAAGGTTGGCCAGCAGACCAGTCTGCCAGGCAGCCATATAACCAATTCCCCAGCCAGAGGATGATAGAAACAGCAGCCAGTTATTGAGTCGGAGTAGAGTATGGCCGATATTTTGGTAAAAGAGTATCATTTTTGTGTTTCTGTGTTATCACATAGTTTGTCCACGCAAGCATATTCCACATATTGTGTAGAGTTGATGCACGGTCAAACGGCGTTTCACAATAAGCTGATTAATAGTTTGTACCAAACATTTTATTATAATTTTTTTCTTCATAGAAATCAGTTTCGGCATCCGTCCCAAAACTCTAGGATCCGTTGGGCTCTAAACCAAATTTTCATTCGGAAAGCAAGCTGCTCCTCAGGTTATCCACCATCTGCTTGCCACGTCTATTAGTTATTCAGTCAGTCATCCATACATTCCTCCGTCTTTCAGTGTGTAACAAAATAAAAATCTCTAGTGTTGCTCCTGGGTCCATTTGGACGCCACAAATGAGGGGCCATTATTGTGCTCTTTTACTCTGCTCGGCTACACTGTCAATGTTCTTGCATGCTAAACTCCCTTTTACCTATGTTTTTTTTTCAGTGCCACACAGCTGCTTTTATCTTTCTGTTTTTGTTCTTGTTTGTATTGCTTTTGATGTGTGAGCATGACCGGGGGCACGACTCATGGTCTGGCTGACAGATTGAACAAATATAGTTGTTTGAATCCCAGACACGTTAGCACTGCAATGAAACGGTAGACTCTCTTCTCTTTTTCCCAATGTATACAATGCTTTCTGAATGAATGTTTTCATGTTTTTTAGAACTGTTGAATGAAATGGCACCCTCTTTTTGTACAGTGTAGTTCTCAGAAATGTGCTTTTTGGATCTTTTTAGCCCTTACTGTTGCTCTCTTGCTTTCCAAGCAAGAGAGCAACCTTTGACTTGCTTAATTATGGTGATTTGTCAGAACAGAAATGTGTACCTTGTCTGGTTGAACCAATGAATGCAGATGCTGCAGATGCTCCGAGGAAAGGTGGTCAGGGATCTAAAGGAGGAGGGAGAGACACTCAAGTTTATTTAATATGAAGCAAATATCAGCCAATAATTATTTCAGATGCACATGTTGAAATATGGTAATTGCCAGGCTGGAGCTTTTCTGTAATCTGAAAATCACGCAGCACTTTGTACTTTCATTTGATCCGTGTAAATTTGATTTGGTGCTGTGAATGTAATCACCCAGGGCTAAAAGGAATGAAATTGTAAAAGAATCAGTCAGAAATAACATTAATGTGTGGGAGATGTCCGCACAGCATATTCTACAAACGCAGCTAAGAGCAAGTCATGAATAAGTTATGACCCCGGCAAACCTTGCATACTGTACACGAAGGTGCTAATAGGCTATACATCACAGAGGCCCAATGAGAAATGCAGGTGTTATTTGAAGTTCGAAGAGACTGCATAATGTCTTTACACCAGAAAAGACGAAAGTGGAGCCGTTTTAAGTGGCTGCTCTGTAAAAAGCACGTGTAAAAAAAGCAGGACATATTTGAGAAGCTCCACTCTTTCTCTGTGCAACATGAGTGTGAACTCTCGACTTCCCCAGAATCTCTTCAACTCTCTACCTCGGTCTCTTCTTGTTTTATTTTACCTCACATAAAATGATCCCCCCCCCCAAAAAAACGTTTTTGCATTTTTATTTAACGTAACTTTGTTTCACATAAAATATTAGTTCAAAAGACCAAGAAAAAAAAAATTCTCACTTGTCAGTGCATTTCAAGAGGTTTTTTTTTTTTTTAAGACAACTTGTCACATTTTTGTTGTACTTTTTAATGTCTGTGTAGCCATTTAAAAAGTTTTTATAAAAGGAAAAAGAGAACTTTAATGTAGTTGGTAGAAGACATTAATAGGATTCCTGGTTTGACAAGGGAGTCTCAGTGCCACAGGAGGCATGTGTGTGTAAGAGAGCGCTGCATGCTTCAGTAAGTGCTTTTGCAACAAGATGATTGTGCTGTCAAAAGTGTGCATATTAAATCCTAACTGATCGCGGGTAACCCCGTGTGGGTATTTTCTTTTTTTTTTAAAAGATAGGAAAGGTTTGTTATTTTGAGAAACACACTTACTCACTTTATTACCTGAGAAGATTGAGGCCACTCTCGCATCTCTCTTTTAAATATGAGGTTAGTGAGCTTATCAACGAGACTAGATGCAGGGGGAAGCAGCAAGTCTGTCCAAACACAATCTGCCTATTTGTGAGGCTTGTTGTCAATGTAAGGTTGCTAGGCAACTCTAGGAGACTCCAGGAAGTCACTGTGCCTGGTCAAAAAAATAGTGTCACAAACTGGCTCGAACAAAAGTGAGAAGTAGGGAGTCCACACAAGAGACTGGCTTGGATCAAATTAAATTTAAAATAAAAATGAGCCAAAGGGTCGGAGGGTGGAAGTTAGCAAAATCAGCAGATCAAGTAGCAAATATGTGTCGTGTGTGCTGTGGAGTTGTTAAAGATCGTATAGATGAAAACAAGGTTGATACTCGGTAGACACACAGAAGGGAATGCAGGGGCCGGGTGAGCTGAGCAAAGCTTCATTTACAGGTGTCCATATGCTCAGATCTACTGCAAATGATGCAAAAAAACCAAAAACAAACCGCACATACTACATCGATGCACATATGTGCAGTCCTCCAAGCTTGTGTGCACTACACTATGCATAGATCCGAGGCTGACTGACAGCCACAGTGGCAGGACTAAAGCAGTAACAGTCATATTAACGGTTATTCCACTTCTTTGCTATGTTGATGTGTGAGTAAGACCTGAGCAAATGCGGTATCATGTTGCAGCTGTTTGCTAACAACCATCCCATAGCCGCCATTGTACTCCGTGATACACTATGACAAGGTCCAAATTACTGTGAGGAGTATTTCTCAAGTCTGAGCAATGCTACATGACTGTAGCTTCATGTTTAGTGCATGTTCATAAGAGCTGTAAAGATGCTTTCATCTGACTCCCAGCAAAAGCAGATAAGCATATTTTATTATTTTTAAGCGTTTAAACATGCCTTATTTTAAACAAGTGATATGAACAGGGCATTAAGAGTGAATTTTATGGCTCGGTGTAAAGTGTGCAGAGGCTGGTGTTGCAAAGTCAGCATGTTTTCAGGGCATCTACATTTAGGCATCAATGTATATGAGCCTCATCTAAAGACACCTAACGTTTTACCAGCCCACTGTGAAAAACACCCACTGCTAACTCTAGCTCAGCAAGGAATCAGAAGAAGAAGAGCAGTAAATATTCTGTGACGATGTGAGCAAAAACACTGGATGTGCGCAGCGTCCCTGAACACGATTCGCTTAAAGAGACCACAGAGGAGTGAAGAGGGACAACACCGGAGAGGACAAAGAGCCCGTCACCCCACCCCCCACTCTTCCTCCTCCTCCTCCATCAGGCTCAGACAGGGTCATACCGACCATGTCCTCTGGGGCCACAAGAATGACATGTTGGGAGGGGAACGGGGATGGAGGAAGGGGGAGAGGATCAGTGGGAGGCAGAGTGGATGATGCTGCTCTCTGAGGCTCAGAGGAGTCAAAGGCTAGAACAGATATTGTAATGCTCTGTGATAAAGCAGAGAGCAGGACAGCTGCGTCTCGAAAAGTAACGTGATGATGTGAGGATATCGGACATAAAGCTATCACTGCAGCGAGCATGTGCGCTCACGATTAGATTAAAACCACTGTGCTGACTCTTCAGATGTTATCGTGTTAAAAAAAAATTAACAAAATCCAAAACTGAGTATGCTTGATGAGTTGATTGGTCCTTGAGTAGACAAACATTACATATGTCACTGTATTTCTGCCTCAGAAGAAATCTGATGATCTGAAGTGGGTGGAAGAAAACCTGTTTTCTTCCAGACATCCCAGCCAGCCAATTCATTTTATGGATTATTCTCCCTTGACAGCAGGCACAACACACACCATTAGCTACCACGTGACCCCCCACACACTTCATGGCATGGCCTCTTTCATCTTTCTTGCAGGCACAAACACAAATATTAAAGGCTAAAAATAATAATGAGCGCAGACAGTCGTGCTATTCAAAAAAATCAGCAAATTTCCACAGCACTGTGATAAAACGGTTGCTGTCAATAGGTCTAGTAAGGAATGAATTTTACCCTTAAGCTATCATGAGAGTAAAAGCATGGCTAGTGTGTATTACACATCAGTGTGCCAAGTTTTTTTCATTTTTTTATTGGCCATATACAAAAAATAGGCAAATTGTCACCTCACCAGCCTCCTCTTGTCTGTCCCAAGCCCTTCAGCCTGATTTGGAAATGAATCTCAATATCCCGTGCTGATGGATGTCTCATTTCTTAAAATGCATCTGGAAGAGACAGGACAGAGGAGCTATAAACAGCTGTTTTCACAGCTGGAATAGTCAAAACGCACTGGGTGTAGGATACAACTCATCCCTTTTGTTTATTAGATGATTCAGTTATTTCACGGTGATCAAACTCTCTGTCCTTCACTGTCTGTGTGCGTTTAACAAAAAAAAGTGTGATATCTTGTCACATTGGCTTTGTGAATTTAATTTAAAAGGGGCTGTGAAGGATTAAAACAAGTAGTGCGCACTTTTACATCTGAGATCATAAAATACATCATTAATTGGGCTATAACAAAGCAATTTATGATGTGCAGCTGTGTTAAACGTCATGTTTAATTGACAATGCTTAAAAATGACAGCTCTGAGACAAGATGTCTCATTTTTCTAAGTGCCCATCACCTCAACTCCTCCCTCCCTCTGGTGGGAAGGACTAAGATGTGAAAAAAAAAAAGGAAGCAAGGCGAGAAATGAAGGATCTACCAAACTCCCTTTCTCATTTCCCAAATTGCACATACTGGATTTCTCTCCTCACCGGTTTAGTCCCTCCCTCAATACATACGAGTGAAGAAGTTGGGGCAACATGCATTTAATGAAATGAGACATCCTTCTTCTGAGCTCTCATTTTAAAGCTGATAGGTTTGTAGCTTGAACCCATCCGCTGGAACGTTGAAGACAATATAATTACACTGCTAAGCAAGACACAAATAGGCAAAGTTCTTCATGTTACTCGTGCACGGGAGAGACTGGACAGAGCGCCGTCCCTTCGCTTGACCCCAGTCGCTCTCGTCCGTCCTCCCGTACCACTGTCCTTTTATTGAGGTTACATGAATATGCATAGGTTCATTAACATACGACGTCTACATACAAACAAAGAGTACCTTGCCTGTGTGTGTGTGTGTGTGTGTGTGTGTGTGTGTGTGTGTTGCTGATCAAAGGGTCAAACATCCTTGGTCAGGAAGAGGGTAGACTAGACCCCTCCCCCGGTGAGGAAGTCCAGCAGTTCATCTAAACAGAAAAGCACTTAGACTAGAACAGACGTAGCTACGTTAATCCTACCATAAAACAATTAAGACAAGGTACGAACTTTCCCATGCTCCCAGGATGTAGGTGTGCATTCTAGTGTGGAATACACACCAAGCCTCTGTAGCCTGTTAAAGATCACACAACTTATCACTACACAATTGATTATACACCTCTAAGCATCTATGGTTAAATATTTCTAAGCATAAATGACAATCAACAATACAAACTCTAACAAAAGCAATGTCAGTTAAATATAACGTTTTCCACATCTGCATCATAAATATTTGGGCGGGTTTTTATAGCCCTAGTGCAGCTGTGTTTTATTGTCTCAGGTGCAACAGTGTTCATAACATGTTTATAACATGATCTATTGTCAGGGTAACTTTTTTATTAAATTCACAACATGATAGCATGTAACAAGATATTTTTTTTTAATCACACAAAGAGAAAACCAGATAAGGACAGAAACATCCCAGCATCTTAAATTACAGAAACAACATATGAATAAAAAAGGATGAGTTGTTTAAAGAGTTCTCCTCCTGCTACGGTTTGTAAATTCTACTTGTGTACCACGCCTTTCTTATACTCTGAACACTTCCGCATAGGATACACCTGTGAATACTCTGTCCTTTGTTCTCTATCCTTAAGATGCCTTTTAGGTACAGAGATATCCTTAACCTCCTAAGACCTGAACTCCTCCACGGCATGCATTTTTGATTTCTCTTTGATATTTGGGCTGATTGGGACCTGATGAATGTAAAAACAAAGAATTACCAGATTTTTTTTTTTTTACCTGATTTTTGTTCCTAAGAAAAATGAGGATATTTGTTTAAGATTTCGATAGAACAGTAACAGTATAATGTCCTCGTAAGTGGATATCAGGCAAAATATATATATATATATATATATATATATATATATATATATATATATATATATATATATATATATATATATATATATATATATATATATATATATATATATATATATATATATATATATATATATATATATATATATATATATCGATATAGAGCAAAATTAAATATTTTGGTCTAAATAGCCCAAAATGTGATGTCCACATATGTGGACACCAGGTCCTAGGAGGTTAATAATGGGGTACTGGGACTAACTGTGTAACATTAATTTATATGCTATTTATACATGTGACAAACATGGTGATATCCATCTGACAACCATCGGATGTTAGTAAAAAAAAATGTGTGTTCCTTGACTCTTTGCCGAGTGGTAGAGGTTGATATCCTGAGTCACACAGGCCAAGACACTGGTCAGTGGCACACTCGCAGCTACTGGACACTAGAGAAATGTGTCTACCCTGACCAGTTGGCAATCTCCCTGAGATTGCTCTGATTTGTAGGTGATTGATTTGGTCTCTGACTGTTAGTAAAACTGTCAAAAGAGCAACAAAAACCAGAAAGGAATATTGCTCACCTTCAAGGAAAAAATTGCATCTTTTGAAAAGTGTTGGTTTCAGTGCTTTTACTCTGAAGGCAGACCTTCTCCACTTCCAGTTTGCATTGCATTTGTATAAGTTTCATTTCCACTCAGTGGTTAGTTAGTTAGTGACAGATTGCAGACAACAGCAGCATTCTGACTGATTTCACTTAGCGATTGCCAGCCAACCACTTGCTAACTGGTCAGGAAACACATATCCTCTTTTTCCTCACTAGTGGTTGCATCACGTTCAATATGACTGAAAGCTTTCAGGCAGTGTGTGCATGATGTCACATGAGAAACCTCTATAAAGCAGCCCAGTCACATCCTCTCACTCTCTCGTCCTCCAGGTGGCAGACTGACAAACCAGTTAGTTGCCTTTTTTGTTTAACATGCATACAATCACTTAGGAACTCACCACACATTCAGAGTCCACACATACTTCCTTGTATGTGTTGGGTTCCTTTACTTTATCTAACAGCGGACATTATGACACACATCAGTTTAATACACCATAGCAAAGACAGCCAGCTTTTCTTTCCAGGTGACACAAGGGTCTGTCCTTGCATCCATTTTTTTCTATTTATCCAATTGAGGATCATGTGGTGTTGGAGCCTATTCCAGCTGTCTTAGGGTGGCAGGGTACACCCTGGAGAAGTTGGCAGTCAGTCGCAGAGCTAACACAGGGACTCAAACAACCTTTAGCACTCATATTCATGCCTGTGGCCAATATAGAATTACCATTAAACCTAACCCCATGAATATGTTTGGATTGTAAGAAAATGCCAGAAAGAGAATCCATGCAAACATGTGGAGAGGTAAGCAGCAATTCTCCTAACGGCTGTGTGTTTAAAAATGCATTTAACAATCCAGGCTGTGTGTACAGTTATATATCAAGAGCTGGAGCCCTATTAAAAAGTTCATGATGATGCAGAAAATCAATGTCTTCACTGGGCTCATGGGCAAGAGAAACAGTTCCCTTTTTATGCAACCTGGTATTTAATATGTTATGTCATTATCTTAGTAACTAAGATAATGAAAATTTCTCAGCCCCTAATTGAAACTAATCAAAATTTAATAATGACTATTCTGACACACACGCCTTTTACCATTAAATTTGACTGTTTTAATATCTACCCTCCAAATCTATTCACAAAGCCACATTAATATCTAATCAGGTCATGTTTTCCATGTGAGCTACCTGTGTAATGATTTCTTCATCATTCTTGAGCCACCATGTTCACAAGAATGTGAGGAGGATGCAAGCATGACCTATGACATGCTGTGACATATCAGCTTGACATTTACCAGTTTCAGTTCATCTCAACAAGAGGAAGGAAATTTACCTTTTCTGGAAGTTATGAGATTTGAAAACTTTTCTTTTTTACTAAGTATGCCCAGGAGTCAGCTATTCTAATAAAGTAATTTGGGACCTAGAGAAGTCCTATATGCTCTGAAGCCTGATAGTGTTTCTTATTTATTACTGCCCAATGTAGCATCTATAGAATAATCATAAACTTCAATTACACAAGTTTAGAACTTGAAAATATAACCACCATTGCAATATACTGACTTTCGTGTTCTCCTCATGCAGAACCAAATGTAAAACTACAAAAGGTCAAATGTTAACTATTTAACCTTTCACTTAGTCCCAGTCAACCAAACGTGCCACTTAGCTGTAATATTTAATATGAAATATTGTCAAAATAAAAATATTCATGTACAGCACATTTCAACGAGAAAACAGTCTGCTTTAATGAAAGACTTTTTGTGCTTTCCCATCGAGGGTCATCTGAGGCGTGTTGGTCCTCTTTTACCTCCATGCGCAAATCTCCAGGCAGGGAAGGAGGTGGCCATGCTGCGTTTACTGAGATTAACAGCAGATGTTTGGACTTTGAAAGCCAGTAAATATCTGAAAATGACTCAGCTCTATAATGCGTTTTGCACCATCATGGACTGCAGGTTCTACCTTGTGAATGATGCAGTGGATAGCTGTCAGGCGTGGCTGCAGCATCAGTTGCAAAGTCAACAAACCATGTGCATAACATTTCTTCAGAGACTCCCCTGGCTGGTGTACAAGACCTGGTGCATAAGTGCATTTCAACAAGCTGAAATATGAATCTGCAGATGTCATATTTGTGGTTAGATTTAAAAATAATATTTAACTGAGGTTGGGATATGTAGACCAGAAAAGCAGTTGTGAAATCCACCAAATCCCGAGTACACCAAAAGGCCATTTTTGCAGTTGCAAATGAATTTTATTTCTTTGTAATTTAAACTTGTGTTCATCTTCTCGACGGCCATCATTTCGTATTCCGACAAGATCTTTGAACTTTGAATATTTCAGTTTTCCTCAATTTTATTTCCATCACTTAGTAGTTCACACGGTCTCACTGTGCATCTTTGTTATGCCAGTGTGGCCCGGAAACTGGATGGAAGTGCTTTGCTTTAGCTGGTGTTAAAACATGTGCCACGCTGCTATGTGGGTGTGTGAAAGACTAATATGTTGGCTTCAGATTCAAGATTTTCTCTCTGTAACTTTACTAGAGGACTGAGAGCATAAAGAAGCCGGTAGCTGAACTGGACAGTAAAAAAAAGTGAGGTCTGACTCTAAAAGTATATCAAACCAAGCCAGTTTAACCTCAGTGCAAGCTTTAAAATAAGATTTTGTACAGTCTAAATGACTCAGCCCATTTTATTTGAAGGCCTGCAGCACACAGAAGTCCACTGTAAAGTCACGTTAAAGGGATTATATATTTAAAAAAAAGATTTACTTTCTATAAAAAAGTTAAAAACATTTAAACCTTTAAGCAAATTCAGTCGTGTGCTGTTTTGCAAGTGCAATTTTATTGAATATGTTAAAAGTGTTTGGCTTTGATATTGCGATGAGCCTTTAACTGACCTCTTGAAAGGTATTGATAGTCAAGTACTAATTAATATACAAGTTGCTTTCTACTTGACAGCAACTTAAGGAGTTGATGTTCACAATGCTACACAACCCTTTCGAGCAGTCAGTAAAGCTCCCCTTTCAAAAACGTTGAAGTGTATAAATACTTTAATATTAGCTGTTTCAACATTAGCAATCACATGATACAAACCCAGCCTCAGGTGGTCACAGGCTAGTGTGTTTCTAATGCCAAGACCCCTTGGGAAATAAGGGCCAGATTATCCATTGTTAAGTTTATAATTAAGGTAGCGCTAATAATAAAAATGAGGACATTAATGTAGGAGCCAGGCAGCAAACATGATCTGTCCTGCTCATTGGTAATTTTAATAGATGGTGTTAATTTAACATCATAACACAGTTATTTGTGTGTCTTTTCTTTGTTGTTTCTTTTGAAGATTTAAGCAGGGAAACGTCGACTAGCAACTAGAGAAAAAAACTTCATTTTTTGTCTTTGTTTTTACCCCCAAGGTGATGAAAATGGTATCGAGTTTCGAGGCTTTTTCTGGATATCTCAAGGTCATAGTCCTTCCCGGTCCATTTTTTTTAACCCCAATTCAGGGTCACTCCAGGTACTGGGACATATCCCATCTTCTCCCATCAAGTCTTTTCACTGAAATCGGTTTCACAGCAGGAAAACAGCCCGTACAGGACAATACAACACTTCTTTTGCCTGCTTCTTATGCTCTTTTGGGTAAATGTCAGTACTGTTGACTTATAGTTCACATATCCACCAGCTGAAACTGCCCTGAAACTGTCCACAACTTCTTATTTGAAGTTCTGATACAAACTCGATACTTGCTGGCTCTGAGCTTGGAAACTGGGCTTGGTAATATAAATGTTAATAAGCTGAAACAGTCTGAAAAGTATTTCAACCCTATATTTGACTAGAAAATAGATGCTATTGGTTTTTGGAAAAAAAAAAAAAAATCTGCCTTTGATGACAGGAGTGAAAAATAGAAGAGGCCTGGTGGGACATCTCATGACTTATGGGATTAATCGTAACAGGAGTGAAAGAACACCCTGGAGAGGCTGACTCTTTCAGACGGCTTTGTAATATCAGACAGGTCTGAGTATTGAGAAGAAGTTGACTGTAGTTCCTTTTTGTAGTGAAACAGAGCAACTTTCCGCTCTTATATTTATTCTGTTCACATTGAAGCGTCTCATCAAATGTGCTGTTTTGCTGTTCTTGGCAGCGCTGCCCTTTTGCATATTGCATTGTATGCTATTTGCATCAAGTCTGATAAAATGGAGCCATACTTTACATCTCTTGGACTTATTTACTGCTACTATGTGACTCAAGCCTCAGAACACAATGAAAACACATGAACCAAATCTCTGTTCAGCATGCTTCTGACATGTGTTTGTAATATTGCATAATGTAAGAGAGCCTGCGACATAGTAGCTGGTTTTTATTTTTGAAGGTATCAAAGTTAAGTTCCGAGTCCTAAGGCTGGTTTATTTTTGCCACTTAGGATTAGTTAAAGGAGTTGGTGTTTTTAAATCATGACATCAGTGCGGTCTAGTTTGTCTTGAACAATTGCTTTGTTCCAGTTACAGATGGTACAAAACAGAAAAATGAATCTGTTGCTGAAGTGCTTTACATCTGCATTCTATCTGGAGGTCACCAGATGGAGATTGCAAGAAGACTCCTGGTCCTATAGAAGGCAATAGGTCCTTTCACATAGGTAACAGTGCATTCAAATGCACTCTCAACCCCATTCTCTTCTTTTGCTTGTGCATGCAAATGAGATACAGGCAGAGCACAGTTGACAGCTCAACACAAATTTTGGGCGATTTGCTCAGTCTAGCAGTCAATGCAGCGCATTCTGCTTCCAGTGTGAAAGGGCCATGTATGTAGATGACTTTCTGTCCTCAACTCTTTTAAGTTTATGTGCTCAGTCACTCATGTTGGGCCATATTGCCAGATAGATAAAACAAACCCACCTTGTAATTAATGGTCATACTGTGTTTCATAAAAGAGAATTTTTAGTTTTTTATCACAACAACGTGTGATTGACAAGTGATTAGCCAATGAGAAAGCAGCTTCACAGGAGGAGAAAACAAATCTCAAGGCCAACTGAGAATGTCATAGTAGCTATGGCCACCTTTTATTCTCTCTTTGGTTCCAGTTAGTTATGACAGTGTCACAGATACACGTATAAAACCCCAACCCTAAGCCTAAATGGAATTCAGCCATTGCTATTTATCGTACTGTTTATTTTAATCTCTGTGTGCAGCGCTTTCTGACTACCTGTCTATGAAAAGCGCTTAATAAATAAACTTTACTTACTTAAACTTTATTATCATAGGTTTCTGTTTTTCCCCCCTTTTTTGTAGCCCCAAAGTCAGCGTTGCAAAGTCAGCATCACCTGATGCCATTTCTATTTGAGGCTAGCCTTAGGCTAACAGCTTGAGGATGCGTTAGCCATGTTTATCACAACAAACCTGAAATTCACACACTGAACTGCCCGTGGGTGAGTTGCATCATGGATAATCGTGATGGTGTAATAATTTGCCAGGGAAAAATCATGCTTTCAATACATTCATGATCATCACAGTTACAGATGTTACACTGGCTGTTATGCTATGCAACCCTAACATGGCGCACTTTTAAATGTGCAGCGCATTGATATAGTTGTAAAAACATTGTATAGAACTAACATAATTATTCAGTGTTGTGATAAATGTTTAGTGTGACAATGCCTTTAATCATCTAATGTTTCTTTCTTTTTTCTCACTCTTGTCGTGATTCTGTAGCTGATTTTATTCTTCCTTATATGTTAATTTTAAAAAAAGGTGTTATATAAGCTACCCTACACTCTTTAGATTTTGTTATTTATGTTATTTTTTGAGATGTAAATGAACCAGATAAAGATGGAGATAAAAATAAAATCTATAATTACTGGCAATAATATAATTCGAACCCTTCAGCCTTTGCTACGAGGTTATCCGTGCAGGTTTTGTGTTAAGTCACAGCACAAAATTGAGCCCATATCACTTAAAAACTCCCTTATTTTAATCCTGCCTAATGTTTTTCACCCAGGTGTTATTTTGCAAATAATTCACTGTCATTAATTATTCATTGTCACTTCCCATCTCATTATCCACCAGTGGCCACTCCACATCCAAGTCCCAACATTATCGCTCTAGTATTCCCTTCCTGTGCGAGCCATAATTTAGTACACTCTGAGTTCTTATATCATTATTTCTTTATGCATGACAGAAAGTGTTTATTTGAAACACTTTCTCTCATGCATATGTATATTTATATGGAATGGAAGTGTGAATTGTGGCCCATGCACTTTTAATAGAGTATGAGTGAGGTGAAAAAATTAGATTTTCACTGAATTTTACATTAGTACAAAAACACTGAGAAACACAGCTTTTACTCCTAAATCCGTAGCGTTACAAAGTACGCATAAACTGGCCTGTGCATGTATTATATGCACTGGTCTATGTATGCAAACATGTCCACAAGTAAGCAAACGTGCTCTTCCTTCCAGGTATACACCCCTCACACAGAGACACACAGGAAGTTCTGACTTCCTGGGACCACCATGTTTACAACCACTGGTTATTTCTGGAACCACCCTGATCTTTGTGTCCTCTTCCCCTCTCATTCTCTCGCGATCCCTCTTCCTTATCCCCGTGGTCATTTGTATTCATCCACTTTCATTTACTGTCACCCTGCATCAGTTACAGCCTGCTCTGACTCTCTCTCTCACTTGGCACGCCGTTCCTCTAGTTTTCTCCCCTCACTTCCATCAGTCCCTCACTTTTGACCACCTCCCCTTCCCCCTTCCCATTTCCTCTCATCATGGCAGGCTGCATGCAGTGCCGCTCATAAAATAACAACTATTACCGCGCTCCAAAATAAGCACAACTGAACATGAGACGTCTGCACAAGGGTAGTTATTCAACGGCATGCACACTCACATGCACGCTTTTAATCAAACGTTCCAGTGGAGTGTTCTCATGGATCCTGACCAGGGTCTATATTACTTTCCTTTGGCAGTGAACCCAGTAATAACCAAAGACTCCCTGAAGTTTTAGCTTACTGGGTTATTATTCAGTCCTGACGCACATCGACTTTGACTCATAATGCTTTGAGAATTGCAAAAAAATAATTCTAATAGATTGTTATTCACCATTTGTTTTTGTTCAGTTTTCTTTCCTTTTCCCACCCTTCTTCTGGTTTTCAAATTGGATGTGGTATAAAACGTATATAATGTCGCAAAAGAGTTGGGAAAGAGGCATGTTTACCACCACGCTCCATCACCTCTTTCCTTTTTTACAGCACTCTGTAAGCATTTGAGAGCAATTTAGAAAGCAAAATGCTTTCCTATTATTGCTTCAGAAGGGATTTCAACTGTACACCATTTCTCATTTCATAACGCGCCAAATGTTTTCAGTAAGTGACAGGTCTGAACTGCAGCCAGGCTAGTTCAGCAAGGCAAGGAAGTTCTTTTATTTTTTTGAAGCAGATTTTCACATCCAAAGCTAGAGTCAACTACAGAGAAGTGCAGTGATTTGAAAAACGTAACCATAAAGTATCCTGATTCTTTGTAAAATTGGAACGCACAAAAACATGCGCAAGTCGTTTAGCCATAATGGTGCTTTCACAAATTTATAAGCTACCCATAGCATGTGCATCATTTAAAGTCTTCCTGTCATAAGTACTGTGTTCACTGACGATGCTTGTCAGAGGTGCACGTTTAGTGATTTCCACTATAGAGTCATGTGTGTTTTTAATCCATCTCTGTCTAAGGGCCTAAAAATTGTAGCCATCAAGTTCAATTCTTCTCTTTTGTGCACAGAGTTATTTGGATTCTCTGTATTTTAAATGATATATTCATTAGACGATGAAATCCCACATTTCTTTTGTAATTAAAACATTTTATTCTAAAGTTGTTTTTGCTCACTTAGTGTTTTCATTTTCAATTAACCTAACCAGTTGTGTTTTTGTGCATGCTTTATAGACTTGCTGCCCTTTTAGCATCTAAATTGAAGGAAAAGAAAAACAAATATTTCCTGCAAAAAAGAAAAATCTCACTTTCAACATTTAATAAGTTGCCTTGGTGTTATTTTTAATAACACTCTTGCATATTGGTAAATGGCCTGCATTTGTATAGCGCTTTTCTAGTCCTTAAGGACCCCAAAGCGCTTTACACTACATCCAGTCATCCACCCATTCACACACACATTCACACACTGGCGATAGCAAGCTACATTGTAGCCACAGCTGCCCTGGGGCGCACTGACAGAGGCGAGGCTGCCGGACACTGGCGCCACCGGGCCCTCTGACCACCACCAGTAGGCAAACATGGGGTTAGTATCTTGCCCAAGGATATTTGGCATGCAGCCAGGAGGCAGCCTGGGATCGAACCACCGACCTTCAGAGGCTGACCTGCTCTGCCACCTGAGCTACAGCCACCCCTTACATATTTACAGAGTGTTCCTGGCACTGAAGCGCTTCTACACACTTGATTTCATAATGATACATTGAAAAGCAAATCCTATAGCTTACTTAGTACTTGCGGGCAGAAGGAAGATAATTAACAATCGGACGGTCTGATCTTTCACTTCAAACTGAAACATTCACTGCCCATTACACGCAGAGTTTGGAAGCAGCAAAACAATCTAGTTCTATCACAGCCATCCTGTTGGATTCGGATTCTTATCTTTCTGTATTCCCCAGCATGTCTGTGTTTGCTTTCAGACCATGAGGCAAGAGCGTGTGACCTTCTACTATCAGTGGGGTTGAGGGAATTAGACCACAGTCCCTGCCAGGGTCACCATGACAGCTTTTCTGACCATGAAATATTCTCACTGTGCATGAGACACCAGCTGCACAAAACAGCAGGAAAACGGGCGGAAGATCATGGAAACTATTCTCCAAATTAAGTATTGCTCTAGTGTGTCCCAAAGAATTTCTTTTATTCATATTCATATCCGCTCGTGAACACTGTGTTTTGTTGCCTTCAGTATTTTTTCTCTCTCGTGAGGGAACAGTGAGTTATTTGGCTCTTTCTCAAGATACGCTGATAATTCCAACCGAATCTATAGTTTGCGTTCCTTTGCTTTTTCTGGGGAAAAGCACTTCATAAGGTATGATAGCAAGCCTCTCCAGTGGACCGTGATGTATGCTGCAGTCGGGGGGAGAAACGCTGAGAAAACTGTACAAAACATGAGAACTATCATATCTTTTTTGCTCTACAGTGTCCTTAGCAAGAGAGGCATTGATAATTCATACTTAATATACAGTTCATGTCTCACTTTCTTTTCCATAAGAGTGGACTGGCTCCATTTTGCATTCACTAGACTTACTGTTTTCACCGCAGGCTGTGAGTCATCTAAAGTGAGAGCTCTTTAAATGTTAAAACTATAAAGAAAAATGTCACTGCCCATAAAGTAGAAAATTGTAGCGCTTCGTAGTCGTGCTGAAAAAGACAGTTGGTATAACAGATCTTCAGGAAATTACAGCTCTGAGCACCCCTGCATGGCCTCAGTTGGGCAACACACAGTGGAAAGTCTGACATATATGGAGCTGTGTTTCTGTCTAGGACACACAAAGATGCCTCTGAATGGTTTATATGAACTGCCGTGTGTGGTCTTGCTTTATGTCTTCATGTTTCTGAGAAAATGCTGCCATCTATTGGTCCAATAAGCAAAATGAACAAAAAGAACTCAGTGGTTCGCATCAGATTCTCCATCAGCCACTACTCTATTTTCATAATGTGCTTATATGTATATGGTACTACACGAAAGAGCATGGTGACCAGAAATACAGATGGAAGTGTAAAAACCAGGAGTCGTTTTCACAGAGATTTTTTCTGAGATTTTGCATCTGTGTCATCTGCAACTGCCTTCAAAATAGTCTGTTTTTATAGAAAACAAAGAATCTCTATCACTTTCTGTGCAGCAAACAATGCATTTTTATGTATAGACATCATATGCCACCCAATATTGCAGCATTAAAGAAAAATTTATAAAAATTCAAATTTTAAATAAATGTTTCATTTAATATTAGATTTACAAGAATGCATGGATATTTGATCCCACAGCAGGGTGGTATAGCTGATGCTAAAATGCAGACATTTACAGGGCTATGACTTTATTATGTGTCTTGGCGGGAAACAAGATTAGAGCAAATTGTAAAATTTGTTTCTATTGCGTCATATTTCTCTCTGCTGTGCCTTTTTAAAAACATATCGCCGAGCACTGGAATTAATGTTCATCTGGTGTGATGGAGGTAATTTCCGTATATTAGTGATATATACAGTCGGTGTGTGTTCTAGACTAGTCCTGGCTCACACAATAAAAGGAGATATCCACTTGGGGGAGACAGAGCTGCATTAAGGTTTTGGCTGTATTGTGCCATTAATATTGCAGCTGGTAGTTGCTACGTGGAATTGCTCAGAAATTCTTGGTGAAATCAGTCTTGGTCAGGTCATCTTGTTTGCTTTTAAACTGCCTGGTGCACCAGCTCCTTGTATTTCATCTGTGCTTCCTTCCCATTCATATGTCTGCTACAGTAATCGGAGTTATAACTATGATAAAAGGTTAATTTAATAAGCCTAAGTCACCTTTGACATTCTCATAACGTATTAAGAATAGAGCTGGGCGATATGAGATTTTTTCATATCACGATATGTTTTTTTCATTTCAGGCGATAACGATATCTATCACGATATAAGCCAAATAACTATATTTGTAAGATTTAAATGTGCCGTTGCTCACAAGTAAAATGTGAAATAATCAGCAGCTTGTTTTTATTTATTGATTATATTATTTATTTCCCATAATAAGTTCAACAGGGTAGATGTACTTAAGGAACATGAGACTTTTTCAGATAAATAAAGGCAAATATTGCAAACTACACAAAAGGCAGCCGCTAAAGCGTTTAAGTTTCAAAATAGAACAAACGAAACAGACTAAATTGTCAATTCCACTTAGAAACAAAATATAAATTCTAAAAATAAATCTTAGTTTGTGTTACAGAAGAACAGACAAAACTGACTAACTTTTGTCAATATCAAATAAACTGAGAACTAAAAGGAAATTCTCAATCTCTCCTTGTTGTATAGCTTAGCTTTTCAAACAGTTTTAACAGTTACTTTAGTCTGACAAAAGCCGAATGACGAATTAGCGCTTCCAGTCAGAGACTGAGGCTACGTCCACACGTACATGGGTATTTTTGAAAACGGAGATTTTCCGTTTCCGTTTTAAAAAATAATCCCGTCCACACATAAAGGCAGAAATGAAGGAAAACGCTGCTATGAACATGCCAAAGCAGCAGGTGGCGCTAGATTCCTAACCGTGCAGAAATGTTGGCCAATCAGAAGTCTAGAAGCCTCGGTGGGAAAAAGTAAACAAAGCTGGGGCATAGAAGCAGAACCGAGTCGTATGTGTGGAGGGACAGTAACTGTGTGTATATATGTAAGCATTTAAACACTGCAGAGAGTAGAATTAACAGTATTGTAGAAATTCATTTCACCGAAACAATAACGTGGCGCACAGTGTGACGCATGCACCAGTTTATTGTATTTCCAGACTTGCTTTCGGCACAATTTACAGTGCACGCTACTCTGTTTTTTGTCAGACTTGAAATAGCTGAAATACCTTCACACTACGGAACTTCTATGGCTCTTCCGTTCGACAATCTCTCCGGCGTTGGAACCATCATCTGTTTTCTCTTCGGTCACGCTCGGTTGATTTTTCTAGTCGGCACGCTCATTTCCTCCATTACCCGCTGGCTGCTTCCCAAACAAACACACATGCGGCTTGGCACTTGTGCTGTACGTTACAAGTCACGCGACGTGACGCTGCGGCTGTGATTGGTTCGGCTCTGCGCTACTTAATTTGGATTGGCTGACCTTTTTTTTTTTTTTTTTTTTTTTTTTAGAGGACAAGAGCGGCGAGGTCTATCGCGATAGCTTAATTTCTCTATCGAGTAAACGTTATATCGCGATACATATCGTTATCGTTCTATCGCCCAGCTCTAATTAAGAAATACGGTGCACTGATCTGATTATCTAGTGTCTTGCGGAGGCCCTTTTGCCAGTACTAGGCCAGACTCCAGGCTGCAGTCTGGGAGGTGACAGCATGCTGTGTGCTGCCAAAAGAAACACACGCAATCTGTCAAGATTACCCCCGCTTTTTTTTTTTCAAGGAGTAGAGACACAAAGATTTGATTTATTAGTTTGTTTTGCAAAGAATAGAAATGGAAAATTAAAATGTTGACAAAACTAAATCATAGTTAAAATATGTATGAATGTGAATGCATACAAAGCTACACTCTGTAATATCTGGTTTCCTTCGAGGTGTGGTGAACTCTATTTTCTGCTCTGCTATCTTGGATATCAATCATTTGTTTAATATAAGGCTAATATATAATGCACAAGCCTTCAGATCTTGTCATTACTTGATGTAGTAAATAAATCTATGATTCTACTTATCCACTTAGCCGTTGCCATGCCTTTCTTTATCGCTTTTTTGTTGCTTTAATGAAGGTGGTCGCTTGTGCTTTATGCTGAGGTGTCATATGTGTGCACCACAGTGATGTGTTGTAGTGTTTGCAGCAACTGAGACTGTTTTTTGTGCGTGATGCACTTGAGTTTTGTCTTGTAGATTGGCTTCCATTTTCTTGCTTTTGTTCCTCCAGCCTTTGGTTCTTGAAAAATCTACTTGTCCCTCTCCAGCCATGTTGCCCCTGGTAACCAGGGGGAAACGCACACTGACGTCACGCGTGGCAAGGGGAAGTAATCGCTGAAAAAAGAAATGTTTTACAAAGCGTAGAAGATGAGGCGTAAGAAAGGTAGCACGAGAAGAGAAACAATGGAACAATGACAGCAATTACTGTATGTGAGTCCGTCAGAGGAAAACAAATAAAACATGTTTTCACGGAGTGGCATTCATCCCTTTTTACTGACTGTTGTAAGGTGATGATGAATTGCGAGCCGTCAACCGAAGGCCAACAGCTCTCCACTGTCATCGTGGCTGGAAGTGTCTTACTGACTGCATCAGCTTGCCTGTAGTAGAGGTTGCTCTGTGATGGTGTTGAAAGGCCAAATGCCCCAACCATTACAGCTTCCAAAATGTCACATTTTTAGCAACTAAAGGTTTTTGAAATTAATTTAAAAAAGATTTTAAAAGCCATTATTCCAAGTATGCATAGATGATGACATTTATGATGACACAGCCAGGCTGGAGGCACTGCTAATGAGGAAACTCTCCCTGCTGTGGTTTCATTTTCCTTTTTTCCTCATGTGTGAGAAGTTCACTGCTGAACCATCAGTCAGAAGGATGTATTGACCATGACTTAGTTTTGCCTCTGTCTAATTTTTGCATTGCTGTCTTAAATGTATGTTACTTCTGTAAATATGTGTGAAATATTATTCAAATCTGCAAAAATGAAATGGGTAGTCCATATTATACACATTATTAAAACATGCATCCTCTTAATTAGATTTTAAAGAAAATCTGCTTTCCCTGATCTTTTTTTGCTGTAGTTGATGCAACATTGTAACTAACTTAAAAAAAATTATTGAATGCATTCTCTGATCTTTTGGCAGCCAGTGCGCTGCTTTTGTTCATAGGGAAAGCTGATTTTAGACAGATGGATCCAAAGTGCCTGTAGTGGTCACTGGGTTGTATTTGCATGTTTGCAAGTGTTATGGTTAGAATTTATTGGAATTAGAGCCAGACTGATATATTGGCCGTCTAATGTTATCGGTCCTTGTTGGCTATATAGCAATATATGAGCATCAGCATTTACAACAGGCAATAAATGAGAATTTAACAAAGTAAAGAAAGTACAGGATAAACAGAGATAGTGTCAGGCAGAGTGTTAACAAATAATCCAAAGCTTGCTATGACAATAAAAAGTTTATTTTTAAACCGACAGGTCATGTTGTCTTAGTAAAGATTCATAAACCTGCACATAACAAAATTTCAGGAAATCAGCTTTTTTCGTGTGCTTGAAAGAAAAAATATGGGTCCATATGTCAGATTTTTAAATTGCTCAATATCTGTATCGGTACTGGTCTCAAAAATCCTATATTTGTTGGTTCTAATAGTAATATCAAGTTTTTTTTTAGCTTCTATATCTATACATTTTGCAGTCTGTTTTTCTTCTGACTATAGAAAGGCTTACATTTGGTAGCAAGCACTTCTACTTGACAAAACAGTAATCTGTGGCATAAAAGTGATAATTAGAAGGAACCATAAACGCGATAGATGTGCAAAAGATAATATCCAAAAATTTGATATCCCAAATGATGAAAACATTTAGTGGGTTTTATAGTCAGTCTTCTATATAGTAGCCTATAGTCGTCTTTTGATAGTCCTTTTTGTCTGGTGGGAAAAGAACAACATCCAAACAGCTTGAGTTTGTTAGTTTTGTATTTCCTGATTTGAAATCTTCCTCTGGGTACCATTACACACTCACGTAATAAATATCAGCTGAGCAATCAAATTTTTTTATTCCCACAGACAAAAAGAAGTAATAATAAAATGTTCTCTTCTGTTTCCTCACAGGATTTGATTCTATTTGTGGTGGTAGAGTTAAAGTGCACGCACCCATACGTGGAAATGTGCGCGCGCATGTGTGTGAAAGGAGGTTCTCCCACGCCGATTATTAAATAAAGTTATAAATACTGTGCCAATAAATAACAATAACTACAGTGACAACGTGGAACTAAATACCAGAGCAATGACCATCTTCCCTTTTCACTCAGTCCACTGTCCAGGGCACAGGCGAGACGTTCAGGGAACCACTGCTTTTTTCTGTTACTGTAGTCTGAGGTATCATAATATATAAAAAGGAACTTTTGCTTTAGATTGTCACACTTGGTGGGACTGGATATAAAACTGGATAGATCTTAAAGTAAAGTTTAGCAGGACTTCAAAATATGTACTAAAGTTATTGTACAAAATAACGTCAGCTGATTCTGTGATGGTCAGGTGGGAACTTTTCTGATTTTATACACAGAATGATTCAGCTGGTGGCGCTAGTCTTCTTGCTTTGCCCTGCAGCAAGATAAGCTTGGTGTTGCTGCAGTTTCAGGTTAGATTGGCCCTCCAGCTCACAGAGGAGCTTGAGAAAGGCAAGAACTACTGACACAAATGCTGTTCGTAACAGCAGCACGAGTTAGTCCAACCAGTGGACCAAAGATTCCCTATAGAGAGACAGGTAAATAATGGCCAGGACTCTCACAACAGCAACCTGGAGAGCCTGCTAGTAAGGAAATATTGGTTGGAAAGTGCTGGGGAGTTAGCTTCACTGCAGAATGTTATGTTCCAGAAAAGGCTGGCTTATCAATCAGAAAGCGTAGTTACAGTTATGATTGCAGGAAGTCAAACGTTTCTATTTCAGTTTATAATCTTGTCTGAAAAAATGTTGACATTAGCTAAAACCTCTCTGGGAGATGTCAAATAGGTAGCCTGTGGTAGTGTTTTTGCTTTTTTCTGTGGTGTTAGGAGACATTTCAGATGGTTTCTGCCTGGTGGTATTTGACTGTGTTTTTAATTTGTTTTTAAAAAATGTAAGTACACTGTGTCTGTAGAACACAACTGGGCATTCCTCCAACGTGGTTGACTGGAATCATTTGTATATCCTTGCTCCTAGTCTTTGAGGAGCACCCACTCTTTTTGAAATACTAAAGCTAGTGTTGCTAGAGTGTTTGTGAGTGCATGCTGGGTTCCAATTGTGCTTTTAATACTATACTTGCAACGTTTGATATTTTGAATGTATTTATATAATAATACATACAGCATAAATTGAGCACTACTACATAGTAGTATAGTATTCTGATCAAAAATTCAAAGTTGTTGGTTATTCAGAATAATCATTATACATATTTGGAACACAGCTACATGTTCACATTGTCACTGTGAACAATTATGCTATCCATACCTCTACAGCGTCACTGTTGTGTAGGAATCTGTAGCCAGAGGTGCTGTGTGTGTCTTTATTCTTTAAGTTACTGTATATATGGAATGCCTTCATGGAGGTCACATAATAGTTACAGGTAGGTCCATGAGTATTTGTATAATAGCGGAATATTTGTGATTTTGTCTCTGAACACCAGCATTTTCAATCATACATTTAGGATCTGATTGTTGTAGTATTGCATTACCTGTTTAGGACTTAAAGCCATTTTCTTCTATTTTCAGAGGTTTGAAAGTAGTTGGCCAAGATAACATAATTTGGTTTTGGTACTTGGATGAAAATGCTGGAGATCTAGAATCTGTGAATGTCACCAAGTGCTGTGTTTCCTCCTTGCAGAAGCTCTGCCAGGCTTTTGCTGCAGTTGCCTTCAGAAGCTTTTTCTCATTTCTATCAGCCATGCATGCCTGTAGAATAACATGGTCTCGACCATGTTTGACAGATGATGTGACCTGCTTTGGATCAGCTGAGCTGTTCCTTTCCATCTCTATACTTTTCTCCTCCAATCATTCTGCTACAAATGAGTCTTTCTGTCATCTGTCCAAAGATGTTTTTTTTTTACTCCAGAACTAATCTGGCCTTCTTGTTCCTGAATGTAACTCGAGGTTTGAACACTGTTATAAAGTCACTGTATTTTCATTCATGAAGCTTTGTGTTGTTTGTAGACTTTGACAATGATACACATGTTACTGAGATGGTTAGATGTTATTAAGGTGTAATTCTTAATCATGGAAATAATTCTGTCATCATGCTCTTTGTCTTCTGTGAGCTACCCAGGGCATTCCTTCTTTTTAAGAATGTACAGATTGTTTATTAGGTTACTCCTAAAGTTTTTGCTATCTAAAATTGCTTTTTCAGCACATTTCACTTGCATCAACATCTCTCTGGCCCTCAAACTGAAAGTTAAGTGAAAAGCTATAAAATGGCAGTTTAACAACTTAAAAAACATTGGACTAACAACAGAACAGGTCTCACCTGTACTGCTTTTAAATTCTCCATTTACTTTGGAACTGCTGAAAATGGGGGACTATGTATAAAAATGGCTGAAATTCCCAAACAGTCAATATAATACTTTTGCCAAACCTTTTGAATTAAAGCAAAAAGTCACTTAAATCAGTTCTGTCACACTGCACTTCAATCACATGTTGACTGCTTATTTTAAAATCCACCGTGGTGAGGTAAAATTACAAAATTGTCCTTGTTCAAAGAAAGACTTGTGCAACTAACTCTGAGTATGCCATACAAGTATAGGCTATCAACATGTAACAGCAAAAACCAAACTTATAATGTTTTTTAATTGTATATCTTTCTATTTGTATTAGGGTGATTTGAAAATCTTAAGAAGAAACATTGAAGTCATAGCACACATGTTGCTGTAGATTTGTTGCTGGGCTAGTTAAAGCTAAAGTATATTTAAGTACTGTGGGTCGCTTGGAAGAAGCTGGACATGTAAGCATAGGAGAATGAAACAGTTGACATAAGGTTTAAATGAGAATGGCTAGAAGCTTGTTGGAGGCAGTTACTAATCACTAGGCGGAGGAGGATAAAGGCTAGGTGGCTACCTATTAAATTCAGCAGACAATACTGACAAAAGTAAAACTGAGTCTGTCCTGATTGAAAGAAATCACAGCTAGTGGCAGAAGATGTTTAGCTGGTTGCAACCCTCTCCTAGCTTGTTGGGGTTTTTTTTGGTTTTTTTCCCTCGGGTGTGCAAATGTTAGTAAAATGGAAATGCAAATTTGTGCACATGTGCACACACAGCTGTACTCATGGAATTGTTTGCTTTTAGAGGGGATGTCCCCTGAAGCTCAGTCTGGATTGAGGGTTACTCAGTAGCAAAAGTGTGACTTAAGTGCGGTCTGCTGCATCGGGAAATGTACCCTTGCAGAGTTGCGTGTGCCTCGACTCGAGCGCAAGCATGCAAACAGCACCATTACCTCAACCTCTCTGCCTCTCTCTCTCTCTCTCTTTCTCTCTGCCTCTCTCCCTCTCTCTCTCTCTCTCTCTCTCTCCCCCGCCATACCTCTCTGTTTTCTCTTCTCTATTGTGTACACACTCCCCATCTCTCCCTCTCGCTCTCTCTCAAACAGTCACACATACTCGCGCTCTGCTCAGCTCTGAAGGATCAGTAGCTTATAAACTGGCTGCACTCAGCAGTCACTCTATGTAGGAAGAGGAAGAAAGGATAAATTGCTGTGACTGGATGGAACAGAATTCCTTTCTGGATTGAGTCATACTGGGCTGGGGCTTTTTAGTGAAGTGAACCACCACAGGTTCACCGTTGGCTTTAGCCAGACAGAACCGGGCTGTTCTGTGCTCAAACCGACTGAATTATTTCAGAATTATTTCAACTCTGGCTGGCTTGGTTTCACTGGACTGTGTTGAGTTTGCCTGCAGGCCTGGGGGATAAAGGGCTGGAATGGAATTCCCCCCCTTTTTTTTTTTACCTCCAAGATTTTGCATCACGCTCTCCCTCTCTCCTGCTTTCGTGCTGCGCTCATCTTCTCCTTTGCACTTTCACAGCAGATATTCAGTGTTGCAGAGCAGACAAAGGCAGCAGCTCTCAGTCCTGTTCTTGTGCTTGCTCCTTTAAAGACAAAAAAGGAGTGGGGGATTTTTCTTCTATTTCCCCTCGCTTTTGCACAGAGGGAGCTGCTATCGTGACAAATTACCTGCAGAGCTTCTTGTAGTTTGTTATCCACAGGATTTTTGGATGTCATTTCTTTTTTTCCGCCTGCTTTTTTTTCTTTTCTTTTTTCTCTCTGCACATTACTAAACTTTGACTGTGACAAAGGAGCGGCACATATTTTACCTGTGTTTATTGCATTACATCTGATTTATCTTGGCTACCTTTACTATTCATTCATTTGGCTGGTAGTGGTGCTTTTTGTGGTGAAGCCGGGGTAGGCATGGCCCAGCAGGCAGGCATGGGGGTGACCCACCAGGACACCCTGGCAGTGCCCCCCATGCCGAAACACTCCGGCCTGAACGAAGACCTGGTGAAGATCCTGCGTGAGAACCTGCTGCAGCCGGAGAGGCCGCGAGGACACCGGCGATCGCCCTCCTCCATCTCCCCCCGCCTTTCTCCGCGCAACTCGCCGCGACTGCTTCGCCGCATGTTGCTCAACAACAACATCCACAAACAGAGGCGCTTCACTGTTGCACATACATGGTGAGGGCTAAACAGACAGGTGTTCAGTGTGCTGGCGGCTGTAGATGTGGAGCTGATAAATGGGAGGCTGATAAAGGGAATGTGTCTTGTTTGTTTTTTTTATCAGACAACATGTGGTCTAAACCACACCCGTGGCAAACTTTCAAGGTCGCAACTGTGTTTGTTGAGCGCTGTGTGCGCGGTGGGAGGCGGTAGTGTGAAAAGCCATTTGTGTAATTAAACTTTGTTCGCGGTTTGACTTCAGCGCTTTTCCTCTTGCAGAAATGCCAGGTATGTGTGTGAGCGAATCCCCCTGTTAGCTTTTCTTCATGTCTAAACCCTTTTCCCACCTCTAGATAATGAGATCTTCTCTGCCTTTTCCTCACGGTAGTGCTTGTCCCCCTTACTTCTCTCATTCTCCAGTGTCCCTCTGCACTATGCAGCCCCCCCCCATCCGCCTTCCTGCGCTGTTGCTGCTTTTATCTCTCTGTGATGTATAGTCATGCAATATGTCACGAGATAAACCCCAAAGCTGCCTGTCTTGTTAGGTAATTCAAGGCAGGAGAAGCCATCCATCTCTATGTTTATTCCCTCCTGCTGTGGGTTTCTCTGCACACCTGCCTGCCTCCCTGCAGTTTTTGACTATTAATTAGTCTCTTCCTGGCTGTCTATCAGCCTCTGTTGCATTTACCTCATCCCTTCCTTTCAAGTCGTTTCCAGTCTCCAGCCTCTCTCTCCCATTGCGCCTTTTCGCCTCCTCCCCACTCTCATTGTTTCTCCCCCTTAATCAATTTCACCCCCTCCGCTACACCCCATCCCCTCCTCCTCCGCCTCACCCTCCCCATTTTTTGCGACTCATCTCTCTTTCTCTTCCCTCTCCATTTTTCTTCCATCTTTCTCCTGCCTCTTTCCTTCTTTCTTTTTCAGAATGTCTTCTGTCCCACTTCCTCTACTCTCAATCTCTTCAGTGATTTGTCTCCCTTCTGGCATTTGGATCTGGCTCATGATCAAAAACTCATATTCTCATAAAGAAAATCATATATCAGGATTTCTTTACTCCCCGATCTGTTATTTATTTCACCCTTTGATTCTACGTCAAGGTGTGTTTTATCCAGTCATCTGCCTTTCACTCTCCTTTATATTCTTTTGATTTTTATCATCATTTTTTTCTTTTTCACTATTAATTTATAAATCTGCCATTATTGGTCATTTGTCTTGTGCCCTCTCTTCTTTTTCTTTGCTCTTTGTAGCCGATGGCACAAATACCTGATAAAAGATGTACAGTATCTCATGGCTTCTTGATATTTTAGTGCAGCCTCCTGCGTGTTTGTACCATTTTAATTTTGTGAATTAATTATCCATGTGCAGATTCATACACTTTCTGCGTGTGTACATGCAAATGTGGGTGTCTGTATGTGATTATTAATTAAGCTTATGTAACATTCGACACCATCTCTCCCGAGTGCCACTCTAAAAAGGAAGCTATTTCTCGCTCTTCCATATTAAGAAGCAGAAATGTGTTTATTCTTGGATTGGGATTTTTCTTTTTTTCCTCATTTTTTTCTAAATGACGCTCAGTCTTGTGGGGCACATCGGCTTGGTTTCCTAGAATGGTATATATCTTTAACAGGTGAAAATACGAGAGGTGCAAAAAGAAAGGAAGTGACACTGGTGGCGTGATGAGTCATTTATTATAGATGAGAAAATAGCAGTGATGTTTAAAAAAAAACCCATCGTGACGAGTTAGCTGTTCTATTTTTGGTGACTGTCGCTCAACTGATTTTCTTACTTTGCTTAAGATGTATATGGAAAAAGTCTATCAGGAATTACTACACTCTTATTGTTAAGGAAGATGAATTGTGAGAGTATTTTTTATTGTTATTGGAACATCCCATAAAAAGACCAGTATTGTCTGCAAAGCCACACCCTGATGGGAATAATGTCCCCTGCAACCCAATAAATATTGAATACCCATAAAATAACCACAAGCCTGAGAGATGGTCATGCAACATCCACAAATAGATATACTCTCCTGAGACTGATAAAAGAAACACAGAAGTGTTTCAGCTTAAACTGCACAAAGAAAATGTGGATTATGACACAGAGGAGTAGAATCAGGTTGTGGCTTAAGCATTTCGTCCTTCTTGTTTTTGCTTATTCAGTTCAGGATAGCAGTGGGGCCTAACCTATCCCATCATAGGGCGAGAGGTGAGGTACTCCCTGGGCAGATTGCCAGTCTAACACATAGAGACAAACAAGCATTGATGCTCACAATGTAGAATCACGAGTTAGCCAAACATGCATGTGTTTGAACTCTGGGAGGAGGTCAGAAAACCTTGTGGGAACCCATGCAAGCACAGGGAGAATATGCAAACTCTGCACAGACAGCCCACAGCTGGGTGGTGGATTTGAACTCAGGACATTTTGCTGTAAGACACCACAACTCTGTTTTTATATGTTCGTGTCTTTTAATAAAACACTTTTAAAATTCATAATGGATGTTTGAAGAAGCTCTGCAATGGATTGGCCATTGCTGAGACTCTCTGCCTTTGACAGTTGGGTTACCTGCAACCTGAGTAGGGTAATTAGGATGGATAGTTGGATGAATGAATGTTTAATTAGTTTCTTTCTTTCCCCCGATCCTGGTGAAGAAAACATCTCTGTCCTTGAAATGGAGAGACCAAATATGTTTGCTTCAGGGTGACTGTGTAGATCTGTGAAATGTGTATTTGGTTAGATACTGGTATTTGGATCATGACATTTGGGGTGAGAGAAGAACAAGAGCATGAAAGAAGAATGGCCACTTAATAACTAACTTGTTGGTCATGTACCTGTGTTGTGTCTTGACATTTGAAAAAAGGCAGCAGACAGAATATCAGACAGAGATAAAGAGAGTGTGGGAGGAAAGCAGAAGAATGGCTGTTTGTGTGTGCATGTGCGAGCCAGGGAACGGAAGAGAAACAATTTGTTTCTAAGAGGGAGACACCATAAAATGGCTGTGAGCGGTCCGGAGGTTGACAACTGCAGTGTAATTTACTCCAATCACCTCCTCATTGTTTTACAGCTGCAGGGAATCACAGACCACTGTGGTGTAAATCTGGTGACATACACAGTCCTCGGTGGCGCCACTCCACACTTCATTAACAAGACAATCCTCCTCCACGGGCCGATTGGTATGATGTACAGCGTCGCTGTTCTTAGGGACTCGACATTGTGAAAACCATTCACAAATTGTTTTACAGTCACTGTGAGAACACTTTAGAGAATGTATCCCAAATGCTGATTGGCTTCTTTGTTCTGAGTGAATTTGATTGGCGTAATTATTTGCAAAGACATAAAAAAGGTATTATGGGGGATTTTATGGAATTTAATGGTTTACAGAGTTCCTCGAAAAAAGGGTTTGGCCTCATTTAATGGCGACACTTTTAAAGTCCCAGTTCTTGGGAAGATACAGCGATGATATAATAGAATTTTGAAAGAAGTAAATATTTGAGCTGGATTTCATTTAGCTGAGAGGATTTTAAGTAGAGTGCGGTAGTTCTTATTTAATTGTTGCCGGCATTATCGTAACCTAAGCTGCAGGAGTACCTCCAACAGCAGCAGACGCATTAGTGTGGCTTTCTTTATGGAATTAGGTAGTATCTACAAAATGGGGTGTGCTGACAACAGACTTAAGACTCAGATTGGCACTGTGCCCTGCAATAAAGGGATGTATTACTTTGAGAGCCACCAGAGTCAGTTGGGGGGGGGGGTGATTGGTTTAACCGGAGAGCAGTTGCCAAATTAAATGTATGTGGGGGTTTTTTGTGTTGTTTTTTGTTGCATATGGACACATTGATCACCAAGAGGCTTCTCTACCATTTTGGTTGTGCGATACAGCGTGACCGGAGGTTAATCGCTTTCAAGAGTCACGTCCCATGTCCTGACACTGCGCTTGCAGACCCCCGCAATGGCTATGGTTGAAATGTGCCCGTGCTCTCTCTGAGGTGCTCGTCAATATCCCTTCTCAGCTCTTCTGCTGAAGAGTGCACACAAAGGGAGCGTCGAACGGTGTGCTCTCACCTTCGAGTGACAGACACACTCACGACTCTTTTTTGCATTCTCTCCACCAGAATATCTCTGATGATATCCTGTTTTCAACTTTCCTCCTCACTGACCCTGAGGTATTTTTAATGCTGTTGCACAACACCGTCTGATGCTGCATTGCAACAGTGTAAGTGTCTCTTTATGTAAGAGGAGAGTGGGGTTTCAGCGAGGGGAGAACAGGTGGCTTTAGCTGGTGGTGCTGATGCCGGGGCTTCTTCCCCCTGCTGAGTGGTCCGACTGCGGGGGTTTAGGTGGGGATAGCGGTTGGACCGTTGAGGAGAGATGGATGTTGAATTGATGGATGCGTGATTGATGTGTGGATAAATGCGGTAAGGGTGGTATGGAGGGAGGGAGGCAAGGTAGAAGAGAGGAAGAGCGTGGGAGTAGAGGACCTGAAGCTAAACACAGTGGTGCTAATCTAGGCAGAGCATGACTGTCTTCACTTCACTTCTCACTTGGTTATATCATCTCTCTTTGTCTGTCTGTCTTGCTTTTTCTCCCTCACTATATATTATTTATTTATTTATGTATTGTTTCATTTTTATCTTAACGCGGCTGACAAACTTCCTACAGTAATTGTTGGTCAAGGTTTCCCATTTTTGTTCACAACTTATCCGTACAGCTTAACAGCCTTATGACTCATAGCTGGCCATGGTTGGAGTCTAACAAAACATGCATTTCTTTTTTAAAGAATTAGTTTGACAGTAGCTCCAGCTAGTCAGTGCTTCAGGCGTGAAACCTTCAATTTTTTGTTTTGTGTCGATAAAACAACACCGTGTATAATGTGTTATGTAAGACGAGCTTGGTAGGCAGATATGCTGAGGCGCAGTATCCAGCTAATGGCAGTAGTTTTATATTTACTATACAGACACGAGAGATGCATCGCTCCTGTGAGCCAGCTCTGCCAGAAAATGGATACGTGAAAGCATATTTCTCAAAGCGAACAGGTTAATTTAGCAAAGTTTTCAAACAAGAGGCTTGTCATGCTTGATTTGTTGTGGATATTAATGCTAAAATCATCTGCTTACTATCTGCAATAACACCAAAGCAAACTGCAGATAATGTGACATCCTCTGAGTTTTCCTTGTCTGGCATGATAATATCCAATTCATACTTCACACATTCCTAACAAATTTTGTTTTAAAGATGTAGCTTCTACCTTCGATTCGTTTTTTAGCTCGCAGCTTTCATCCTGCTGTGCAGTAAGACGGATTCTACAGGTTTTATCAGCCCAAACACCGCTCCCCTCCCAGGAGAATAGAGCGCCTGTGATTTGCATACATATGAGCATTTGAGCAATGCTGCTGTGGCTGCTCTGCTAACAGTCTTGGCTGCACGACACATCGGCACAGTTCAGGCTTTTCCTTTCATGACCAGTCAGATTTAGAACAATCAATAGCATGTACACGACTTCGCATGGATTCACTCAAACGTACACAAATAGATATGTGCATGCTTATTCTGTGTCATTCTCTCACTGTCAGAGATTAGACAGGACCCCGGTTATATGACTCAGCTTTGACTTTGTATTCTGAGGTAGTGGCCGAGTCAGTGTTGGCTGAGATGAATAAGAAAGCTAAGATTATATAACTGTGTGACAGAGAGAGACTGTGAAAGAGGCAACGATAAGTACGGCACAGAGTGATGATTGTTTATGTTTTATACACTGTATTTTAGAACTTACCAGAAATAATATTTTACTAATGAAATGCCCTCTAGAACAGCAGTAATCTCATCATCCCATTTCCTGTACAGTTTTAGAACATAACTGCATTGTTTGAGAAATTATTAATACGTCAGTGGCTCATTGCCTCAGTATAAATAGAATTGGTCACTCTGTGCTATCAGCTGACCTGGAGTAACTGCAGAGTGGCCATTCATTAAACAGATTACAGGAAGGCTTTTCGGCAAAGTGACCTTTGCCTATAACCACCTACCTGACTTGCTGCTGAACACGTAATACAAATGTTCTTAAATTTTTTTATTTTGTATTGGGAATCACTGCTTTATGAAATGCCAAATTAGTATTCAAAGACATCTTTTGAGGCTACAGAATAAATTCTAGTCAGGTAATCCGAGCCGGACTGCCTGATCTTGGGTCAGGTACAGGTTGAACTGTGCAATTTAGTTTTATGATCAACATGAATACTTGCCGAGAGGATGTGATAAAGTAGAAAGTGATACACTGAGAGAATTGCAGTAATAATAATTAGTTTAGTCTGGACTTTTTTCGGCCCCACGTGTGGTGAATGCAGCCAATGCAGGTTAGGGTATGAATGACCAAAGGAAACCCAGGATGTGAAACTAACGTCAATAAAGGGCTTTTTTGAAGGGAAAGTAAGCAAAAGGAATTTGCTGATGCTATCGTGCTGACCATTATTTCACAGAAACTGAAATTGAATTCTTGTTTTGTAGTTGATGATTTATTGTGGGCAGCAAACTGTTTTCAGCTTCTGAAATGGGGCGTGTCAGTGAAAGGTTTGAGAGCCACCATAGCGTAACGCTAATTATTTACTTAAGGCCGAAGTTGATGGCTCAGTCATACAAGAGTGAAAATAGGTTGGCAACCTCCTTACAACAAAACGAGTTGTTGCCTGTGGGTTACATTTAATTTTTTTTCTCATTTTATAACTGATTGGAAGTTGTTGCAGTGACAAATCGGTCACCCAACCTCAGTCTCTGGGTGACCTCCTTCAATTGCAAGATGATTGCATAGATCGCTTTGTGGGAAGCAACCTGTCTCCAAACAATCCAAGTCAGTCCAAGTCCAAGTCAGACTGACTGCAGTCTTGCCGGCACATTCCAATTAGTCACAGTTAGTCTTCACCAGTGAGTGCAATTTGTCTGCAGAGCGTTGTTTTACAGTAGGAGACTTGACATAACTGGTTATATTTCCATATAATAGCAAGGTTGTTGAGCGCCTATATTTTTTCAGTTAGATTATTGTCTTGCAGCATCTGCATCATTATCTGTGGTGGAACTTCTGTTCCAAATCTGTGATCTGGACTTTGAAGTGACTAATGTGAATTTCTGTTTAATGTGATTTTCTTTCATTTTGCTGATTTTCTGCAATTAGTCAAAAAAAGAAAGAAAAAAGAAAAGTGGCGTGCTTAACTTCAAACAATAAAATAATCAAAATGCCAAATTGTTAATATTGACTTTGAAACTCGAATTTCAAAATGACATTATATGTTATATAATGTATTCAATATTTCATGGCAATAATAAAAAAGCGCACGTGTTGCCTCAACATTTCTGATGCATGTATGAGCGCAACCTGCAATAAAGCACCAACTGGACCGAATTCATGATGCTCAAAGGTGGCAACAATCACATTAACAGAAGTAGACTGTGAAAGTATTTTAAAAGTAAAAATGTTAAATTCTCTTTCCTCTGTAAGTTTTGCTAATTTTAGCTGTTTCAGTAATCACTGTACTGTCACAAACAGATTGGATGTAACCGCCCCATTCACTTAGAAACAGACTGACTCTTATTGCTGTTTAGCACGTGAAGCACCAATGCTGCTTAGAAGATAGCAACTGATTGAGAATGGTTGCAGGGCTGGTCCTCATTTAAAGACAGTGAGATCACAAGTTCATTGTCCCCAGTCGCAGTCACAAACCACCTCTTGCCCTTTTTTAAATATTGAAATAAGTGGATACGTCTATATTTGTCCACCTGAGCTTGTCCAAGCTTCTGTGAGTTCCCGTTGCCCTCGGTCCCCTTCCTTCACTTTCCACGTTTTTTCACATCAAGCCAGAATTCAGTGCCAGCATTAATAAGGTTCACATCTATTACATGCAAAATTTCTATATGGCTATAGAAATATGGCTCTGAAAACCAAAAGAGATTGACACTGCTTCAGATTCTGCTTGCTGATGTGTATTTTCAGCCCTTAAAAGTCATGACGCCAGGCTAAACATTGTAATTTCCCTGAAGCACAGTTAGCCGCAGGTCTACAGTGATCCGTAATGAAGGGGGGGGTTATGTGCATATTGATAATTATTTGAATCCAACAGGTCCAGACACATGAAGGTGTTTTAGCAGCTGTTACTGCACTACCAGATTTAATTAAACGATGACCAGAATTAATCTGCATTGAAGAGGCCACAGCTGCGGGGGCTTCATCAAAGGCCTTTTGATATGTTGATGTGTTTTTGATTCAACCAAATTACTGAAAGATTCTGCCTGTGCTTGGTCCGACATGTCAGCCATTCATATGCTTTTGTTTTCATCTTGTTTTGTGCAGTACGCATCTATCTACCTCTAGATTGATCGGCGTATCCACGTCAGAGTCTACATGTTGGACATTGCCGTTCTCACCCACTGCCCCTTTAGCGCCTTCCCACTTGTTTTCTTTAGGGGGTTTTTTGCCGCACCTTCATTATCTTTTCGAGCCGTGTTATATTTCGGTTGATTTCACCATCTGAACTTCGACTTGAATGCTAAGGGAGAATTCAGCCGCTGATGAGGGGGCTGTACTGATAACTGCAGCTGCACCAGGGCCTCACCAGAATAGCCTGAGGACTGAGAGCCTTGAGAAGAGGAGTGGCGATGTAAGGGGAAGCTGTTAATCGCTTTGAGTATCTTTGTAACAGATTGCAGATGGTCGTGCACTCTTTTAGGCGTATCTGATGCAGCTACTGTGTAGTTTGAGAGGTGCTGGCTAAATTTCCATCTCTTTCACAGCTCCATTCCCACCACAGTCGAAACATTCCTAAATGTAACAAGAGGGGAGGAAAAAAAAGAGAGAGAAGATTTTCAAAACTCAAAGAGACACTTCAATGTGGCCTAAAGCTTCCTTTATCATTTTTCTTTGAGAGAGCCTTATTAGCTTGAGGTGAGATCCATTAATGATGCATGGATGTGGTAAATCCATTGGTCATGTGTGATTATAGTTGGCAGGCTCAGCTCATTAAACAATAATTGAAAGTAGCACCCTCTCCATTCATAATGCCCATTTTCTCGACTTAGAAACCATTAGTTTAAGGTCTTCTTTTTGTTCAGGTCAACTCACCTCTTCAAAAGAATATTGAACCTGCACACTAGTTGTATGATAGATAGAAATGTTCTCTAATATTTGGATTTGAGAGGCAGAAAAGTTTGTCCATGTTATATTTGGAAAACATGTCAAGATGGTTGAAACAGTCAGGTTTTGGTTTATCAGCATATTATTAAGACGCAGATCTTTTGGGGATTGCATATGACCTAAAAATCAAATATGTGGAGCTTTGAAAACCAGTTGTGAATAAGGCGGCAGCTGAAAGTAGCTCTAGATATTGTAACATCTGCAAAAAAAAGCTGCTTTGGTTTGACACTGTGAGCTGCGCGTACACTGGACGCTCGTTGCACATCACTTTGAAACCGATGGCTGGTTGCTTACACATATCCTGGGCACCGGTTGCTAGGTGACCCTCTAATGTACTTACTTTAATGCCAATCAACAGTGTTGTTCACTCTCGCTGGTAGATGCTTCAGTGGCTCGCCTGAAGTTTATCTCATATCCCAACCACTTCGCAGTTGCCAAATATCATTCACTTTCTGTGGTCTCACGAATCACTTCTGGTATTTATGAAGAGGGCTGCTGAACGAAAACGATTGCACAGACATCTGGTAAAACATTGGGGGTATAAATATAAATGGGGGGAAAAAGTTGTGCAAATTCTTTACCTTTTTTCTACATTTTTTTTTCTACAATGTGCTCTTCCACTCTTCATTTTCCTCAGGTTGGCACTCACATAATAGTCATCTTGTCTGTATCAGACTTTTAAGACCTGGTTTGATATTTAAAAAATGCAGACATGAGCTCACGGTGTTGTACAGCTTCTATTACCTGATCAGTTATCTCCAGTCTGATCCTGTTGAATTCAATCCATTTCACTTCGCTCCAGTCTTCAGTGGTCTTATATATTGACAGGGAAAACTGGCATTTCTAGGTTGATCCCTAATCCTGTTGGTGAAACACCTTTGTGACCCGGTCATTTTCTTTCACCTTTTCCTTTTTATCTACCCGAATGGGGTCTTGGTCCACCTCTAGCAGTTCTAATGAGGTGCGTGTCCAATTAAGATGCAGCTGCCTCCTGTGTTGTGAGAGCCATTCTGTTATTGATGTCATCCCTTGATCATTTTTCACAGCTGCTTCCAATATCCTGCTCTTTATGAGAGCCTGTTTTCATCTTTTATGTGCTAGCATTTGTGTGCATATGTGTGCAAATATAGACTGTGCAAATACATCTGGTGGCTTTGTGTTTGTGCAATATGTATACGTGCATATTCAAATTTCTGTGTGCGCGTCTTCCTCCGTGCATCCTTTTTAAAACATTTTCTTGTGTGTGTGTGTGTGTATGTGTGTACTTGTCGGTGTTGGTTCCTATCCTGATTACCAGTCTTACGCTGCCTGTCTGACCACTAGGGTTGTCTCCTTTGATTGCATTGATTTAGTGCCCGCTGCATGCTGTAATGAAAGATGAAAAATGAACAGCATGCTCTGACTATGAGGTAATTGGCCTGCACCTTGCTTCTCATCGCTCTCATGAGACTGAGGGTGAGGATGTTAGGAGACATTAGTGTGCGAGGGAATCATGCGAGTGCTGCTTTGTGCGAGCATCTCTGTCTTTTGCTTTTTGGGGGCGGGGGTAATAGGAAACATTTAAGGCTTGTGATCTTCATGCTTCTGTGGGATTTTAGTGGCAAGAGCATGAAAATTGGACGTGTGTTCTGACAGCCCGTGTTCTCTCAACCCAATGTTGCTCATGCATTGCTAACACTATAGCACACAGTTGGCTGTCTATTAAGCACACGTGGCTAAACAGGGTACCGTCTTATGCAGCTTTCTTGCAATAAATTGCACTTTCATGAACAGAAATTTTTTGCAGGGCTGTACTATATTTCAGTTGAATTTCAATTGGTTTTAGTTCTCCACCCAATTATGTGGTGAAGGCTGGATGCAGTAGGTGGGATTCACTACAGGACTGTTTTATTGGACTGCATTAGTTTTAGCTAGTTCTACATAATGGGTGTTTGTGTGTGTGTGTGTGTTTTGTGGAAAGCAGCACCATAAAAAAGAAGCTGATATTTGCATTGCAGAGCCACTTTGCTGTGTGGGCCAGATGCTTGACTGGCAGGATTGTCTGTGAGTGAGCAGATGGTTTGGAAGAATAAGTCTCGTCAGAAAGTGGATGGCGGCCATGCGATGATCACTCTCACAGCAGACACTAGCTTTCGCATCCAGATTTCTGTCTTTGATTTGGTTTGGAAACAAAACGCTTTGGTTAAGGTCAGGTAAATCTAACTGGTCTGAATGTGAGTCACTGACCTTTTCTTTCAAAGCAGAACAAAATAATTTCATCGCTTTTATCAGTGCACATTTGGTAAATGGACTGGTTGTTATATAGTGCTTTTTCACTATTTAAGCACTCTGTACAACATGCCTCATTCAAACACTTTTTTTTCTACACTTAAAAGTTTGTTTTTTTTATCTGGCATTCACATACAGTCATGCTCTAATGAACGCATCTTGCTTGAGGACACTTTGGCATACAGACTACAACAGTCAGGAATCAAACCACCAACCTTCCAATTAGCAGATGACTAGCTCTACTTCCTGAGCTGAAGTCACCCCTAAGACAAGACTCACCCATAGTTTACTACAAAGTACTTCAGCAGAAAAAAAATGTGTTATGTGTGATTGTCTCACTAAGGTCTCAGCCACACAGGCCTAGGAACTGGTTCATGGCCCCGGGAATCCTCTGATTGCTAAGGAAAGATGTTTATTCACTGACCGATTGGTGAGAATTGCTGTTGCTGGGTGAAATCTGTGACAAAGAGGGTGCTGCATCACAAACCTTCTTGTTTTTGTCTTCAAAAACTCACAAACTAACCAGCTAAATGAGTTGAAGCGGTTTGATGTAAAAGTTTTGCTGTTGAAACCAACATATTTTTAAAGACGCAACTTTTACTTTGAAAGGGATCAGTCACCGTTCCTGGTTTGCATATCCTTCTTTAAATTATCAAAGAGGCTAGGTGGTGAGAATTTGCAGTCAAATTGGTGTCTAGCATTTTGCAGATACCCACTAAAGCAACTGGAAAGAGGATTTTCAGTCAGCACTGCATACCTCTTTGTGACCAATAGTAAACAACCGCTCACCAAATGGTCAGGTATTACACACCTTTCCCTAGCGACCAGTGGTTGCCATGGGCTCACCTTCCAGTCACTAGCCCTGCGTGACTGGGGCTTGAGTAATTTCACAGGGACTGCCGGGAAACCTCCAGCAGCCACTTGAATTTGGCTGGGGAATACATATGTCTAATCGCTTAGTAAATAATATATTTGCAATCTAGTAAAGCTAACAATATTTCATCATTGCAGTAAAAGAAAATGAATGCTGCGTGCTATCCAGTAAATGTTGAGATTTGTGAATACATTGTAGACCCAGCTCCATGCATTGTGTCCAGCTACATTAACTAGCCTTTGTGCTGGGTTTTAGGGAGTGCCTGACTAATGGCCTGGAGGGAAAAGATTAGTTCAGGGTGCTTAGAACTGATCTCAGCCCTCCAATAGCTTCAAATGGATGCTCATTGCAACTGTCAAACCACAGGAGAGTGAAAAAATGGTGTATAGCATATGTAAGATATAAGCTTACATATGCTATACACCATTGGGCAGGTTTTAGACATTTTAGTCCCTATTTCACCGCGATATTTTTCAAATTTAAAGCCAACCATATTCACAAATTTTACAATAGGTACTCAGCATTATAAGTTGCTTGACATAGCATTACTCTCAGTTGCTCAGTAAACCTAGCTTGGATTGTATACAGCAGACTCTTATTACCTCTTAGTAGATGGCGCAGTAAACTGAAAAATGTCTGCTCTTCAGTCCCAAAGGCTCACTTGCTTGGCAACACACAGTGCAGTAATGCCCACACACAGTGTAAACAGGGAAACAGGAAACACACTGGAAAATAGTTACATCACACTTCCCCCACAGCACACAAAAGCACACGGACACACTCATACGCACAAACTCCAAAAGTCTGCAGGTTTACTTCAGCCAAATATACGTTTTTTTTGGAAGTGTCAGACACGAGTGTTTCCCTCCCTGTTAACATGCTTTCAGGATCTTGTAATGCAGGATATGTAAATCCTGTCACACTAATGAGATATATTTGTGATACAAGCTGTTAGCCTTGCTTTTAGCTTGTCGTCAGTTCATGTGGTGAATTTTTTGAAAAGGTTTTATTAATTCAGTGCTGTTTGTAGGTGGAAATGGTCAGGCAACATCCACTTCAGACAGATGAATGACAAGAGAATTAGGGCTGAACGATTATGGAAAATAATCTAATTGCGATTTTTTTGCCCCAATATTGCGATTGCGATGCGATATGCGATTATTTTTTAAGGTCTTTGTCTTCTGTATTATTAAACAAAGACAAGCAATACATCATATAGTATGGCCAATACTATATTACATTAATTTTAAACTGTTCTTTCCTGGAAGACAGACCTCTGTTATGATGACATGAGGTGATGCATGAATTGATGACTGACATTTTTATTTAACTTCTTCAATCACAACAGTATATTTGAACATACACAATAGTTTATTTTTAGCTTACAAACATCTGAGCATAAAGTGCTGACAAGGAACCCTGGTGTAAACATTAAAATGAAAGTCAGTACAATGTGCAGATTGCAGAAATATACATAAAAAAAAATCAGTGGCTTTACCACACTCAGTTTTTCGACATCTGTGAACTACTAGACAGTCATTCAATTAAAAAATAATATTAAATAAATAAAACTAATAAATAAAAAATACACACATCTTACTGATCTCTGCAGTCAGTAACATTACACATAAAGTGCAAACATAATAGCAATTGTATAAACACACACACAAACACGCCTTTAAAGTTTAAAGGCGTGAAATTGGACGGTCTAGCCTTCTGAATAGTTTACACAACTACTTTCTCGCCTGAAAATATGTTAAAAGTTTATTTTGTGACCCAGAAAGATTAGTATGAGTAATTTTAAAACTTAGTAGCGGCCGCCATTGCTGGAAACTGGAGTTTGGCTGGGCCGCGCTATGAATTCTGGGATATGGTAGTAATTTGGACAGCCTTATAATTGCAGTATAATCGCAGCCTTTGCGGTTAGAAAATTGCACTTGATCATGTCGCGATATTATCGCAAATGCGATATATCGTTCAGCCCTAAAGAGAATTACAAATTACCTCTGATCAGACGGCTAGTATAAATACAAAGGATAGTGCAGTGAGTTAATGCTGCCTCGTAATGCAGATAAGTGTTGGGTTTTTTTAATCAAAAGCTATCCGCACGGTTTGATGGCTTTGAAAGTATAAAATCATTTCTGCAGAAAAAGCTTTGTCAGTCATGTGTGCGTACTGTACTGTAGATAAGTCTGATTAAACACTGCAATCTGCAGCAGTGCAACAGGAACCTCTTCTGTTAAAAACATCCTCTCCTGGCTTCAGCATAGGAAGATTTGGAAGCCTGCATTCACTGATGGTTGCTGAATGTGGTCCTCCTCCAAGTACCTAAACATCCATAACTTTTTGTGCTGTTCCTGGAAAACCTTCATCTCTTTCCTTGGACTACATGTAGCAAGCTTAGAAAGTTGGGAGGCCTTAAAAAAAAACACCAAAAAAATAAAACAGATGGTCCACTTTTTCCGGGCTGTAAATTAATTTTGCTGCACAATCGTGTTGGTTCTGCTGCTCTAATATTTGAATACACTGTGGCATTAGGCTGTGTTGTTTGCTGATCCCAGCAAACAATGGTTTTCATCAATATAATATTGCAATATCAATATAATATTGCAGCATTAGACTGACTTTAAAAGATAAAAAAAAAATCATTTTGCTTACAGTGAATACAAATGTCTTTTATATCAGTTAGTAAGCTAGCTAACAATGAGGGATCACAGGTCGGTGTGCATTCTGATCCGTGGGGTAATAGTTGCTATAAACAATTTCAAGGTAAAACAGTTAAGGGGTGGTTGGTGTTAGAAGTGATGGGATTTAACTGGCTGTAGCTTCGTATTCAGTGTGCACACACGATCACTGACAGTCAAGGTAATGTGTAATGGTAATTCTTTCATGTTTTGTATTAAATTCTCTCCTTTTTACGCTGTCTTGCTATTTTCTGACTCCCCAACTACTACTGCCAGTAAAAGGATTACTGATGACATGCATGATTACAGTGGATGAATACTTTGAGCACAATCATGCTCCTAAATGTAGACAGTTTAGGAGTAGACAAAACTGTAATATTATTACAATTCCACTTGTCTTTCCAGTGACATTGCATGGCCATGCCGTCGCTATATACAGTATGTAATTGGCAGTAACAGCACAGCTTCATCAAGAAAATAATACTTTCAATCCAGGATGTAGCCTGTCCAGCACTTGAACGTTGCCACAGGATGAAAGCGAGGTGAGGTAGAGTGATTCACACGATATGAACTCTGAATGACCTGTTCTGGCTGAAAAGCTCCTGCACTTCAAGAAGCCTGCATTCAACGTGTATAACATTATGATGTTTTTTCTTTTTAAATCTACAATAAGCAGATATAAGGCTCAGTCTGAGTGAATTAATTTTGCACTCCTGGTAGCTGTACTCATATTTCCATAATGTTTGAAGCTGTTAAATTTCCTTTTTTTGTCATCTTTTTTTCTGTGTTAGCTACTGTAGTACAAACAATTTTGGGTCAGTGTTATTTCAGTTCAGTAGTTCTTAATGTTTATCAAAAGAAACATGAACATATTAGGTGTAAAGTGCAGATAGTGATTACTGGTTTTAATTAACAAGTGTCTAGAAATGCCTATTTGTGCAACTTTAGAGGTTACCTGAGTAATCAATGAGTGCACCAGCTTGAAGGAAGGTGTCTGACTGATGGATGCATACAAATACAAATATATACATTACCAAGCATACATTCCTCCACTTTCTCGCAGTATTATAGGATTATAAGAACACTATTATGTTTCTTGGTTTCTGTATGCCGCTTTTGCTGGCATGTGATTTTTTTAAAATGATATTTTATTCTGATTTTGTATTATAAGTAAACTATCATATTTTTTTGTTAATCAAACTTGGTTTCTCCATAAGCTAACTTTTTCTTACTGCTTCTTCCAGTGATGTAACTGGTAGCCTGTAAAGCTGTGCTTTCAAACTAGTTTCCCCATCACTGCATACATACTGAAAGTACACTTAAGAATGCATTAAGCCTCAGAAAAAATAGAGCTGTTGATTTTAGAAAGCTGTCAGAGGACCTTGTCACGTTTGAATTGCTCATTGATTTATGAGAAAAGGGCCTTCCTTCGACTGGTCACTGAAAAATATACCCACTGGTTTCCGTGACAACAGGGAGCTCACCTGGAAATGAACTCTTCATGCCAACAGTGCTGAGGCAGTGCTGTGTTTCCAAGGATGTTGAAAGGCTTTGTGATCAAACGCCCTCTTGCTTTCTTACCGTTTGTGGAAATATTGCTCTTCTGTTTCACTGTTGCTTTGCTCGACCTGATTTGAGCTTTGATTGCTTGTCTTGTATTTTCTGGAGTATGCAACCTAAATTTCAGCACTCATTTATACTCACTTTTGGACTGTAACTCCGCAGAGTAGGTGGCACCTTGGTGGAGGTCATATTTTCCCATCTGTCAGTTTGTAAGCAGGATTACACAAAAACCACCTGACTGATTTTGATTAGATTTGATGGAGAGGTAGAGCAAAGGCTGGGCAAAGGAGGAACCAAGATCATTTTGACCTGGGTGGGGGGGGGGGGGGGGGGGGGGTCAGAACAGATTTGAGAGACTGAGGAAGACTTGCAAATAATTTCCATCTAACAGTTAAATCCCTGTCCTGCTGTAACTATGTCAATGTTTGCGGAGGAATTTCTGAATTTCTGTTTAAAATCTATGAAGTTGTGGCTGGAATCTGAGTGTAAATACTTAATGTGAATTTGTGACTATTAATCTTTATTATCACAATTAGATTGCATGGACCAAAATGCTAACTTGCCCCATTCAATTACAAACTAATAGCAGACTGACTCAGTTTTATTGCCATTTTATCCATGGCTTGACACAGCAAAGCTGCTTTGAGGATGACAGCTGACTGCGAGTGGGCATTTTAATGGAAAAAGGATCCAAATTCATTGCAAGAATTTTGTTCAAGCCATAGTCTTCAACCACTGCTTTCCTTTCCTTCTTTATCTAATAAATGATTTATTTTGTATAAAAGGTGGAAAAGGTTCTCTGTCAAGGAGGAGAAAATAGTTGTTTATTTGGCTTAGATCACAATAGAAATGTTATCGTGTGTGTGTTACAGCGCCGAGCTGTCACTGGACTTAAAAAACACTGCTAGACTCCAACCTCATTGTGCTCTGGCATATTGAATAAGCTGGAAATAAGGAGCTAATTTTAGAATCCAATGTACCTTGATGTTTGACTAAAGAAATAATGGCCATCATGCCACAGCGTCTCTTAATTACTTCTGTTGTGGGTTTGATTAAGGCGCCGCGGTGCCGTGTCGTCTCTCAGGAATGAAATGTGTGTTGATATCTCGGTGTGCTGGCCCTTATGTGCTGGTGTGCATTTATGTGTATGCAGCTGTCTTCATGTTGCAGTGGGGGGTAAAATTGATTTGAGAGCCAGAACTACTTAATCTTCTTTTAAAATTGGTATTTGACAGAAAGCTTATCTCACATGCCAGAGAGGAGGATGTGGAGGTCTGAGGGGAAGGGGAGGGGGGAGGGGGGAATGGAAGGAAGAAAATGAAAGTGCGATTGGTGTCTTTTGCATCAGTGGCCTTCTTCTGCATTGGCTTCTTTGTTTAGACTCTAACTTGTTTCTGCTGCATAAAGCAAGGGACTTGCAATCTGTGTTTCTTTTTTTTTTCTTCTTGTATGCAGAGGGACACACAATATATCGAAGCCAGATGTCTTAAAGCAGTATTCATCCATATTTCTCCCCTTGTCGTGTGGTGTGGGTTCGTCTGGTGTACTCTTGCTTTCCCCCACAGATCAAAGAAATCCAGAGAGTGGTATTAGATGATTTTAAAATTCCCCATAGGTGTGAATGTGTGTGCAAATTGTGTCTGTCTCTGTGTTAGCCTTGCGACAGACTATTGACATGTACAGGGTGTACCTAAGCCCCCGTCACCCTGAATCGGATAGGTGGATGGATTGTTTCTTCACTTTCCGGTACAAGTTAATTGTGGTTTCATTGCAGCTAATTTAGCTCTTTATTTTAGCCGTGCGTTGCATACTGAAGGAAACCTTCTCAACAGTAGATATTCATAAGGTACGTATTTGATTGTAGATGCTGATAATAACACACCTACCTTGTCAAAAGTGTTCCTTACTCTGCGTTGGGCTTTTTTTCACCCAGGAATGCAGTTTAGTTTTCTTCTGTGGTCTCACAGGCCTTTTTTGGGTTGCTGAGCTGGCCAGTGCAAGCCCTCTTTTTAACAATGCCCCAGGCTGTTGATATGGCACCTCCTAAAGTTTCTATCCAGGGCTGCATATAAAACAAAATAGGCACCCGCTAAAGAGATTTTGGTCTTTCCTCAAACAAAAATTGCCATTAGTGTGACAAAATTGTTTTGTGGGGTTTCATTTACTTGCGCATAAAAAACACTTTTGCTCTTCAAATATCCAGAAATAACAGGAAAACACATAGACCGCTGTTAGGTAAGATGACACCGACTCTTTGTCTTAAATGTATAAAGATTTATGTGTGTAGTAAGCTCCCAAAGGCCCATTTTAGCTTGGCAAAAAAAACAAACCAAACAAAACCCTGCTGTCTTTCTGTGAGGTGTTACAGTACTCAAGCCTAAGCAGAGACATAAATAAGAAAACCTCATCCATTTATCTTTAAGAGATGGTGAAGTAAGTGATGAAAGATCCACCATATATTACAAAGTTGATTTTTAGCGTGCATCAGCACATTAACTTCCAGAGGCCCTTTTCTTAGATTGCTGATGAACATGTTTACGTGTGATTCAGCAACTAGCATTTGATCTTGAGCCAAGTAATGCGATGCAAGACGTGCAACTGCTGTCACATCCTCCTGTTGTATTAAAAATCTTCACCTTTGTGATCACAAAAACACTCTAACATCCGTAACACTACAGTCTAAATGAGTGCACTGGAACTGAAATCTAAAAAAAAATGTATGAAATTTGAAAGTGATGCAGAGCTTGTTTAAGATTTAATGTTTGAATATTATCATAGAGGGCTTAAATTTTCATTTTGTACAACCTTATTTAGAATCTTGGCATTCGGAGGCTGATTCCACATGAGGAGAGGAAGCCTGCATTATTCATTTAGATGGAAAAGACCGTGACAAGATGCAAGAGTAACTTGATGATCGTGACGATGATATCTTTATTGTCTGCTGGGAGGAATTCATTTCACGTGACAGACTGTTACTCAACGTATAACGCTGCAAAACAAACAACCATACAACTGCACATGAACAGACCTTCGTAGCCCAACCGTACAAGTAAATCATAAATATAATGGAAACCTAATGTATACTGACAGGCAGAGTATCCTCGGCATAATTCCTATCAGGCTTCAGCTCCATGTACAGCCTAAAGCAGCTTGTGTTTTCCTTTTGGAATATATGCTAGGTCATTCATGCCGTGAATCCCTTCCTAATTAGTCAAGTCTAAGTAAAATTGTAGACGTCACCTTGCTTAGAGATGCTGGCAGCATTCCTACTTTAATTCATTTTCGTTGCTCAGTATTGGGAGTGAAAACAAGGCAAGAAGCTACGCAGATGAGCAATGCAATGTCATTAATGTTTCTCTATCATCTATAATTTGTTGCCCTGTCTGGCTGTTTGTTCCTGTCCCCTGAAATTATTCACAAAATCTCTGCCTTCAGAATGTTTCTAGAGGAAAGGGAAGACAACAGCTTTCGCTTTGCGTACGGTTTATAATAGGGCTGCATGACTGGGAGGCAAAATGATCATCATGATTGTTTTGATCATCATTGAGATCACAATTACTTGTCATAATTATTTATTGATTTTAGTGGCAAAAAATGTTTTTCTTGCATCATGATTTTTGCTGCATATCTGCCTTTAACCCAGTGTTACTCAGCCTCAGAATGTAGCACATGCTGATTTAAATATGATGGAGTCATGCTCATTTAGAGATGAAAATTAATTTAATTGTGCAACATTAGTATGAATTATAGTATATAAATCCAATGCACAACTGCCTTAAACCTGCATTCTTTCCGTTTGCCAGCAAGGGGCGACTCACCAAACTGCAAAAAGAAGCTAATTTGTGTAGAAGTCTATGGGAAATAACCCTTTAATTAATTTATGAACTCAGTAACCACTTTGCTGATGAAGTGATGATCATGGAGTATGATAAAGTAACGTATTAACTGGCATTTATTGTCTGTTTATAAATAACATATGATGAAGTCCATTCCATAAATTGTTGTGGGGACGTACATAAACAGGCTCTTGGGTTCATTCGACTTTGTTTATGACTGATGAATTTTAGAGTTTGACTTTGCAAAAGTGTCTCTAGAAAATACTGGTGGGCTACAAGGCCAAGCTATTCCTCAGGTTAATTATTTCTGACAGCTCAGCAACAGTGTTGTTTTTACATGAAAATAACTTTGGTATAGACTTTGCAAACCTTTTCTATGTGCAGCTAGGAGCGTACAAGAAACAATACAAGTAAAGCATTGGAGAAAATCTCCAAAATGTGATATTGGTAATTTTTCCTTTGTTCGGCCATTCTTGCTTCTTATTCGGTGCACGTACATGCACATAATTCCTGCTTCAGTTTCACCACCGAGAGATGATTTGAAAAACAGCAGAGCGAGATCAATGATTTGAACTGAACTAAAGGCATTTGTTATGATGACCAGGCCTAAGAACTCCACTTTAACTCTAATCCATTACATTGATCGCTAAATCACACATATTTTCTCTATTCTTTCCAAAATTTAGCAGCAAGTGCTCAGACTAAGTCTAATGTGTATTTACTGATAGTGCATGCAGGGCTTGTACGGTGCAGTTATATATTGCGAGTGGGTGGCTGAGCAGACAGTATTTGTTGATAAACTGAATGTGCAACCAATGCATGCATTTGTTTTTTAAGTGTGCTTTTTTTCTCCTCTGCCTGTGTACTTTATGTAATGCATGTGTACAAGCCTGCCTCCCCATAAGGGGATCCACAATACTTGTTCAGGGTGGGAAAGCAGCTATCGGTGGGTTCCCAATTTTAGACCGAGACATGAGGAATAAGCTGCTATGATTAATTAGAGCTTTGTTATTTCTGTTTATTGTGGAGCTTAAGTTCTTAAGTGTTGCTCAGAGGTGATGCCTCAAAATTGAAGACCTTCTTTTTCCTCTCTCTTTTTTGCCTTTATACCACCCTCACCTTCCTTTATAGTCCTGATTATTCTTCCTCTTGAGCTTAAGAAAAGAGAGGGAAAAGACACGATAACAGGGTTTTAATCCACACTACAACATGGAGACAATGCTTTGCAGTTTGTGGAAAAGCGGCATGTGGCCCTCGTACTATTTGCGTCACTGCTTTCTTGCTTGGTGCTTTCATTTTGGAATTGCCCATAAAAAAGCAAGTATTTTCTGGGGAGAGGATGCTTGTGCTCGTATCCTATTACCGGTTGATTTTTCTCTTTCATTATCCATCCACTCTCACACAAGTGCTCACAGAACACAGATACACATGTACAGAATTACACTTGAAAAGACATGCAAATCTCTCTACAAATCCTTCATGAAAGGTGCAAACATGCACTTCCAATGCAACTAGGCACATACAAAGCTAAGAATCTTCACGCTGTCCTACATGCACACACGCACGCAGTCTCGTATCTTGGGCTAGTGATTAAAAAGCATCATTATCTCGCTATGGCCGTAATGAGAAGCACACACCTGTTTTCCACAGCTGTTCCCAATCACAAGCTGTCGCCCTTCACTCTAGGACCAGAAGCTCTGGAGGTGATGACTACGCAATGTCATAAATCACCTGCTGAGAATCCAGTCACCACGGAAACATGCCTCATTAGAATCTGCTAACTGAAGAGAGTTGTCCTTTACCCCTTCACTCACAGTCCTGGAGCAGAATGGGCTTTAGTCACTGTAGCTTTCAGCCTACCCTTTGGCACTGGCTCCATTCAGGACATGTATAGCATGAGCTCACGGTGTGTGCAGTCAAAGGCACTGGTGATGCCTGGTTTCATGAGTCATGGGGCTTTTGCTGAGGTTACATACGGGCTGAAGGATAGCTGATATGAAATACATCATATCCTCCCTTTTCTCCCAGTGCAGTCAAGTGTGCACATCCATTTGTAGAAAATAAAGGGCTTTGAACTGATGATTCTACATATTTCCAAGTTCAAGTAATGTGCAGTCAGGTCTGGGCTGCCATACTAAGAAATGAGTCTGAAAGTATGTGTATTCTTTAAAGCCTGGTGTCTTTGCTGCCTGCAAACCTTCTGCCTCTCCATAAATGTCACCAATGACAATTTGCGAATGGATAGTGTTATATCTCCAGCAGGTTCTCCCTTTAAAAGGCTCTTCTTTGTCCCTTGAGCAAGACATTTCAAAGATGTTCCTGAATAATGACTGACAGAGTAGACTGAGATGGTTATGCAAGAGCCGTCAATGTTACGTTTATGTCTTTCTCAAATTGTCGGTGGAATAAATCACGCATGCTTTAAGGACAAAAAAAAATGTCTAGGTGGTAGGTGGTTCCTTTCTGAAAGGAAAGCAAGTTTTCATTTTATCAACAGTAAGAATATTTCTAATGTTCTTGAATTATTCAGTAAATAAGGATTTAAAATTTTCCTTGAGGCTCTTTCTCACTGTCTTGAATGATGCATAGTGACATTTTAAGTGTTTATCAGTAGTTTGGGATATAAATTTGATTTCAATGGCTGGAAGAAGAAAGCCGGTTTTCATTTGCCATCCTGCCTGTGTGTCTGGCCTTTTCATTTAAGACGCTGCTTACTGTCATATCTGTGGATCTAGATTTCGTTCTGTGTTGCAGTTTGCCTCATTTCTTCTGAGCATAACTCTGCAAGAAACATTTTAGTTTCATTTCCTTTGAGTCTGCCTTTTTGATTGTTACACCAGCCATTCACTTTGGTTGGTGTGCCTCTTCTAGATGTTTGACATTTCAATTTAAACGTGCTACAAATCTTTTTGGCCAAGAGGGAAGATAGACAGAAAAATGCAGGGAAAGAAGACGTGTGGGGGATGGGAGTTGATGGATGGAAATCAAAAGGCCCACTGGTGGGTTGTAGTCTTGTCAGTATGAACGAATATTGACTTTGATAGTAATACTGTGTTTTATTGTTAATTAAGCACTGAGGTAGTAATAAAAAAATAAAAAAAAGCTTTAAAACCTCAAATTTTTAAAGATAGTGCCCCTTCCGATATTAATGTGATAGCTTTTACAGTATAAACAGTATAAATGCAGTCTGACAGCTGCAGGACATAAACACATTTATATGATTCTATAACATATATTTTAATATTGCTCTGCAGTACTGCAGTGCAGCAGTAGTGACTTTACCTATACTAAAAAGTCATCCTTTATGTGGATGCTGCTTGCTCATTGTTTCAGTTTAGTGTTTCTCTTGTGTCACAGTTTTTAAAACTGATCCAAGTTTTGCTCCAGGTATCTAATAAAAGAAAAATGTAGTGATGATTATTGTCATGATACTAGAATTTCAAAGAGACAAAATAGATTGATAACATTTGCTTTCTAGCGACCACATTATTAGCTGCTACCTTGCTGATAACTTAATAGACAGCTAATATGAGTAAATGGTGTGTCTGATATCCAGGTGCGGGTGTTGTTTCTGCATCCTTTGCCATAATAATGTTAGTCCAGGATAAACTATGTGACTGGCCAAATTTAGGCTACTCATGTTGGTTTGCTAGTGATAGTTTTTAATAACATTAGCTTGCTAATTAGAAGTTAATGTCTTGGCTAATGCTAACTGAATGCTTAGCCAATGTCCCTGGACAGTTGCAATGTTGATCCTGGACCAATGTGATTATGATGACGTAGAAACAACGCCAACACAAGGATATCAGATCGTGCGGCTGCTAGTTAAACGGCTAACGTCAATGTGCACATGAACCAGGTTAATGTTTATGCCAACTGTGTGGTTGAAATACTTAAGTGTGGTTGAAACACTGAAGTTTTACTGACCTTTTAAAATTCAACTTTACAACTGAACAATCATGTTGTTGGGATGTCATAGCTTTGAAATGTGGGTTCAAAAAATGCCAATATAATAAATATATTATCAAGTTAGGTTTGATATTAGCCAAATTTAGGTTACTGTTGTTGGTTTGCTAGTGATACTTTTTAGCATTAGCTAACATCTTGGCTAATGCTAACTGAAGACTCTGACTATGTCATAGATCCGTTGTAATGCTAATCTAACCAGGTTACTATGATAGTGTAAGAACAAAACCAACCAGAGATGTCAAAATGTGGAGTTGCTAATAGTTAAATGGCTAACATTAATCCACACATGAGCCAAGGTTTATATTAACTGTTTATGTTAACTGCTCCTGTTGTTGGAACAAGAGCTTGACTGACCTTTTGAAATTAATCATAAAAACTGGTGTGTCTAAAAATGTACTATTATGCTCGTTATATTCACCCTGGCGAATAGTGTCGCCTGACAAAAGTGACCTCACACAAATGGCATTCAGTCAGTCTTGCACCTCTTGACTTTTTATAACCTTTTGTGTTGTGCTGTTGCTGACGCAGCCAGGTGGAAGGCACAAGTGTATGATTGTGTGTGTGTGTGTATGTGAGTGTGTCTGTGTGTTTTAACCACCATTTTAATGGTATAGTACTAGTATAATTTATTAGTTAAAATTTTCATTTTCTCAAATTTTTATTTTGTTTAAGTATTCTTTCATCTCTGTTATCCAAAGGGCAGGCTGCTCTCCCCCAGTTTCCTAAACTACATTAGTTTACTAGTGATATGTGGTTCTTGCAGTGGCCTTCTTTTTCTCAGCATCTATGACATCGCTATAATTATACAGGCATTTTAATCAGTTCTGGACACAGATAACAAAGGGGGGCAGGTATGGGAAGCTGAATATGGGAGGCTCGACACAGATCAGTTTCTTGCATTGGGATGGAGAAAGATAAGGAGAAAGCAGCTTTTTCATCACTGCAGTGTATTGATATACAATCCCAGCCTTTCTCATTTCTCCAGCTTGTGTGTATGTGAGTGAAAAGAAGCAGGTGGAGTAACATACAATATACCCTGCTACCTGTTTAAGCACAAATTACAACTCAGGGCAGTCAACAGATTATCCTGATAACTATTATTCTTTTGTTTCCCCACCTTCTCTCTCCCCTTCTGTCTCCCTTCTGTTTCGGTTCTCTTTTTTAGGTAAGTGACAAAACAGCATGGATTATATGTGAACATAAGATGCCTCAAAAGGTAATGTAGCTGTTTTTTTTTTCTGTTTTGTGATGTGAATACATTTTTTATTATAGTTAAAAACTGAAAAACAACCCAATTAAAACACCTTCACCATCAAATTACTGCTACTTCTAGTGCATTAAGCACTAATCCCTAACACGATGATAATAACGCAAAGGGAATCTTTCTGGGAGGAACATCAGCAGCTTCATTCTGTTTTTATGTTCATTACTAATTGTTAGTTTGCCAGTGTGTGTAATGGGCCTATCATGAGCAGTGTGCATCTGCACTCCCTTCACCTAATGGCGGTGGTGTGTTTTGCTGCTAATCTGTTTATCTAATCAGATGCTGAGGTTAGGGGGTCTATCTCATTAACTTGCAGGATATTGATTTCCTGCGTTTAGGGCAAAGCGCTCTACAGCAGCCTGCTTCTACATTCCCAGATGGGAGGAATGCAGGTTCCTCAAGCTCATCAGTTGATCTCACCTATGCGTGTGTGTGTGTGTGCCCGCATTTAAAAATAGCTACCAAAGCAGCGTGATTGCTACAAAAGCAAATTGTATTTTTAAAGACAATGTGAAAAAGATCTAACACAAAGATGGGCTTGAAAATGAACACTGTTTCATAAACATCAGTAAGAAAGCGCGTCAAAATATTCATCTATTTTGAAATGTATCAACGCTTGAAACTGCCTCCCTGAGCCTGGTTCTGCAGAGATTTCTTCCTGTTAAAAGTGAGTTTTTCCTTTCCACTGTCACCAAGCGTTTGAGCCCCCAAAGAGGGTCATGTGATTGTTGGTGTTTTCTCTGTGTTTTTGTAGGGTCTTTACCTTTAGGGCTGTTCGATACGACGATGTATGACGATATGAAAACATCTATCGTTTCATATTATACGCTTACTTATACATAAGGGCTGAAAATAAACCTTAGACTCAAACGTTAGAACAGGCTTTTCCCGCAGCACGCTGTGTAATAAATACTCACAGAGAAAACGGCGGCCATTACTACTTGTGTCTAAAAAGGTGTAGCTTCATGCATCGGTCAAAACACTCGACTCCAGGTACACGATGCTCAGCTGAAAACATTTCACACAAGTCGAGTTGCCCGAGATTCACAGAATTTACAGAAAATGTACTATTTTGCAATATATATCGTTATTGGGATAAGAAAGCCCTATTTACCTTACAACAGAAAGTGACTTGAGATGACTACAGTAGTGATTTTGTGCTATATAAATAAATTGCATTGAAAGAATAAATTAAGTAGATAGTAGGTTTGCTGATTGCAAAATTTCCTGCTTTATAGATCTTAGAAAAAAAAGGTTAGCCCCATCAGTCATCTATTCCTGCCTAGGCTCAAAATCTGACATTTAGCAGCTGAGCTGCACTTGATAAATCTCACCATTTATTATCAGTCAGACTGCATGCAGAGGTATGAAGCAGCTGTAATGGCTGGGAAAAGCCAAAATATCAGTTAGGGACCCCATACAAGAAGAGTGGGTGGATATAAGGCTACTTATTATTTTATTGGCTCATGGCTGCTGTACCCTGTGGTCTCTTAATAGTACATGGATTGAACTGATTGTAAATATTGTATTTCTGCTCCTCTGCTGCTAGGCAGTGTTATAGTAAGTGTATTGTCACTCCTGCTGTCGTGAGCTAGATTGTGATAAATGTGTGGGTGTGGCTTCTCTTGCATAGAGCACATCGGTGTGAATATGTGCCATTTACTGCACTGAGAGGGGTTTGTGAGTGTGTGTGTGCGTGTGTGTGTGTGTATGTGAGGGCAATGCGTCATTCTGCAACTCGCAGAAGCCCAGGAGCTACCCTATGGTAGCTCCCATGCTGCTTCTATCTCTTATGTAACTATGTTGTTGTCATGTTCTCATACTATTGGCCTTTCTCTCACTCTCTCTTCTCTTTTTCTCCTCAATCCCTTTCTACTTTTTTTGTTTGTTTGGGGTTTTTTTTTTTTTTGCATTTGTACATGTACTGCTTGTGTGGAGTATAGCAATTTTTGGAGATGTGGAGTTTGGTTGGGATTTAAGGGATCTTTTGTGCTGATACGGAGCTTGTAGACAACAACTTGTAGAGGCATTCAAATCAGCATTCTGTTTGTTCTCTCGTTGTTTTTCTGTCTTTGCTTTGTTCTGTGCCTCGTTCTGCTTGTGCCTTCCTTGTAATATAACTGTATTCTCTTTGTTGGTGTATTCATGCATCCATCCCCACCCACTCTGCAGCATACTTCCTGTGATACAACTGCAGTCACGGTCAGAGAAAGCAAGAATTTTTATGAGTACTCCCTTTATACCAGTCACTTTGAAGAGAATTCATTTCTGCTCTTAGGGACCTATTATATTCCTCATAAAGAAAAAATGCAGAGATTCTTTTTTGTTTTCTTCTTGGTTTTAGGAGATGAGAAGAACGTATGATAAATACATTTATATCTTGACTATTGAACCGTTCAGTTGCATAATATAATCCAGGTAATTATTTGTTTTTAAAGCATGTTTTTTTCTTTATACTTAACATCTACTAAATCTGAAACACTCCTTGCAGCAACAGCTGACTGACTGATGGCATGCCAGGCTTGCTAAGTAGATGTTTCACTGTCCATAACTCAGCTGTGGGAATTAGCCGCTACTCAGTCAGTAGCACTTAATAGCAGTAACATAATGCTTTGTTATTGTCTGTGGCTGACACTGTGTCAGGTGCATAGACTATATATTAAAGATAGCTGCCGTAATGAGATTCATTCATTTGTGAAGCGATTTTCATGCTATTTGAGCATTTTCACCATTGCCGTCTTTTTTCTCAAACTCAACTTGACAATCATCCATCGAGTTTCTTAACTGCTTGCCCAGTTCAGGGTCATGGATGGACTGGAGTCTATTCCAGCTGCCACGGAGCAAAGAGCAGGGTGCACCCCAGACAGCCATTCACACTCACAGTCCAACCTATGGACATGTACATATGCATATCTTTGTACTATGCAAGGATGCTAGAGTACCTTAAAAGAACCCATGGAAACGCAGGGGGACATATGATACAACCAGCTCAGTGGTGTGTTAGAATCCAGGACAATCTCGTTAAGTGACATTTTAAACCACCGCACCACTCTGCTGGCCTGGGCTTGACAAGCAAGTGGTAAATGTAGCTGAGGAACCGAGGCACACTTCGTGCTTACACGGTTGTGACTTGTCAATCACAAGGTAGCCACACAATAATTCGTACTTTGCAATCTCTTTTCATCTAAATTAAACCATAATTGAACATCATGTTGTATTCATTAAGACATGAAACTGATGATTGAGACTACAACAGCAAAGTAATATGATCAAGTAAACACGAGGGCCATCCATCCATGGTTGTTCAGGTCCAGACTTCCCTCTACACAGTGTTCTCAAGCCAGTATGTCCTGGTTCTACCCCAGTGCATGCCTGAAACACCTCACAGAGGAGGCATACTAGTTAGTTGCCTGAATCACCTCAACTGGCTCCTTCCGATGTGGAAGAGTATTGTCTCTCCCCTCAGGCCCTCCCTCTTCAAAGGGAGATTCCACCATTATGAGGAACTACATTTCATTTGAGCCCATGACATCATTCTTTTGGTCACTGCCCAGAGCTCAGGGCCTTATGTCAGGGTAGGAACATAAAGCAACTGGTATATCAACAGCTTTGCTTTCCCTCTAATGTGGGTCTTAATGCAGGTTTAAGGCACTTCTGCGTTAGCTTCATTTTTGTACACCTTGGAGGCTTTATCCTTCTTCTATATATAGTCTATGGTTGCCTCACCTGTAAAGAAAAAACATCCTACCTTTAGCTTTTGGATATGCCCATTTACTCCTCTGTGTAAATGTTAACATTAGGCAAATGGGCTTTCTCCTGAGGGTATCTAGAAACATGTTTCTTTCCTTTTCAATTCAGCCAGCCAGTCCACAGAATTTGAAAGAAAACATCTGTAGTTATTTAAGAGGATGGCATTTACATCTGCTTCCACAGGACTGTGTTGGTGGGATCAGATTTTCAGTGGCCTGGTAAGAGAACCGGTGTTTCAATTAAAAGGTACCCTGTTGACCTCCAGTAGCATTATGAAATACAGCCTGTTTCATTTGTCTCATTCACACACACAAGTACCCTCGAACACATGGTCGATGCTGCATATTGCATCTGCATTTTTAAAAGTACTGGCAATGTCTACAGGTGGTATTAACACAGCAGCTAGAAATGTTTTCATTTAACTGCGAAGCGCCACTACCAAGACTTTATTTATTTTCAAAACAAAATTACGTTTTTGTCACTTTATCACTGTTTTTTTCCCTCCTTTTGTTCCTTTTAATCAAGCAAATCATTAGAAAGCTAAAGTTTCTCTCTGTGTCAGAGCTGTGACTTAAGCTCTTATAATACAGGAGATATTTTCTGTTCGTCTATAATCAGATTTATTAATTGCATGTCTTTGAGGCATCAAAAGTGTGATCAATTTTAGTGTCCACTACTCGCATTTTCCTCTAAGATTTAACAGTCTTAGAGAAATTAAAATCCAATACAGAGAAAGCATCTGCATTCTTTTTTCTACATAAGCCTCAGTTGTCATGCTTGAAGATGCACTTTGACTAAGTGGAATGACTTCACACTTTTATTGACTGGGAAAACTCATTAGGCTGTCATTTTCACATTGATTCCTCCACCCACATGTACAGCACAACTGCAATACAGAGTGTTCAGAAATGTTCCCTGGAGCCTGTTGAAAATTCATCCTGGAACTGTAGAAAACCAAGTGGATGATGCAGGTTAGGAGAGAGCGGATATAACACTTGATTACAAAATAATTCCTAGAATGCAGCGAGCATCAGGGAGCTTTATATAACATATCCGAGGGAGGAATTTTACTTGAACTGGAGTGAATATTTGTCAGTGAGCAGAGTCACCTTGTTGGATGACATATACTTATTGGAATGATACACCCTTCTGTGTCAGTCTACACGTAAGTTAAATTTTTGAAACAAGATGTTTTATGGCTCCCAGTAAAGCAGTAGGCTCTTCCTTTGATCTCATGTTAAAACTGTTCAGAGTTGTGATTTCTTCTCCGGTTACAATTTTGAAGCCCACAGCTATATCAAGTGCAGGCCTGTGTGCCAAAAGGTATATCCCTAACACAAATATCTAGTCAGTCAGTCACATAGCAACAACTCAGGAATGTAGATATGGTCGAGATGACCTGCTAAAGCTTAAACTGAGTATCTGAATGGGGAAGAAAGGTGACTTCAGTAACTTTGAACATGTCATGGTTGTTGGTGCCAGATGGGCTGGTCTAAGTATCAGAAACTCCTGAGCTGCTCAGATTTTCCCACACAGCCATCTCAGGAAAGAGAGAAAATATCCAGTGAGGAGCAATTTCCTGGACCGAAATCGCTTGTGGATGTCAGAGGTCAGAGAAGAATGGCCAGAACGCTTCCAGCTGATTGGAAGGCAACAGTGACTCAAATAACTCGATACAACCAAGGTGCTCAGAAGAGCATCTCAAACCGTGAAGCAGTTGGACTACAGCAGCAGAATGTCTGTGAAGGTTCTCAGTCATCCAGGTCATCGTAGTCTAAGGAGCTTGGAAAGAAAAACGTCTGGACTTCTTTAAGTTGCTTGAAGACATTACACCTCTCATCCGAGAAGCTTCTTCAGTTCTAGGGTCAAATGGTGGAGAGTCCCAGATTTAGAAGAGAGAAGAGCCACCTCCAGGGGACAAGACTCAGCAGTCGATCTGCATCTAAAGGACAAAGGTCACTCTTTTGAGGATGCCAATGTTCACTTTGGACAGAGAAGACAGATGGTTTGAAAGAGGAGTGAAAGAAGCCATTTATGTCCACTGTGAGCGACTATCTTTGAACAGAGGCGGTGGCTTACGACACCAACTGTCTGCCATCTATAATCCAGTTTTGAGATCCCTTCCCAGACGCCTTAACGCCCACTCACATCCTGGGCCATCTGACCTCAGGAAATCACATGATAGTGTCTGGCCAGGTTTCACAATGAGCTCACCCGAAACCCTGGCTGATTGTGACCTACACCTGTTTTCACACCTTGGCTTGTGTGATTAGGTAGAGGATCATCAGGGGGTCCTTTTTGTCCACCTTTGGGGGGATACTCCCACGTGGTTTCAATCTGGGACTCTCCACCATTTGACCCTAGAACTGAAGAAGCTTCTCAGATGAGAGGTGAAACGTCTTCAAGCAACTTAAAGAAGTCCAGACGCTTTTCTTTCCAAGCTCCTTAGACTACAGCAGCAGAAAACCACCAGCTCTTTGCCACTCCAAAGAGCTAAGAACAGGAAACCGAGCCTTCAGTTTACATGTACTCACTTAAATAGTACACAATAAGATATGAAAAACATTGTTTGCTCTGCTGCAACATTTAGGCAAAATATAAGGCTAGAATTTTGTGTAATAAAAAACATGTAAGCATGGATCCATCCTAGTCTGTATCAGGCTGCTGGTGGTGGTGTAATTGTGTGGGGGATGTTTTCTTGGGATTTTGTGGGCTGCTACCCCCTGACCATCATTTTTGATGCATCCCTGATTAAATCCAAAGTCTTAATTTCCAAGTTCCCTGTTGGAATTAGAATCTGTCATGGTTGTTGGTGCCAGATGGCAACTAGAAATTTCCTACTTGAAAAGTTGGAGCAACCCAACCAAGTAAACGGTCCAAGATGTCGACAGTGAACCTAAATAGTAAAACGGCGCCTTAAGGCAACTCTTGTGATTTGGTGCTATATAAATAAAATTGAATTGAATTAAAAAATACTAATCTCTTCTGCCACTGTTGTGTATTGTGCAGCGTTTTTTTAAGCGCAAACATACAAGTATTTTGCTGTATTGTTGGTGATACCTGAAAGGCTCTACCATGCTGAAGAACCAGAACAAATCCAGGTTTTCCTTGCTTTTAGGGAGTGAAGTCACTCTGTATTCCAAGGTGCCAGGACCACACCATAAAGCACCACAGGCCACCATGACCCCTGAATATTGTTGCTCAGCCATCAAGATGTTACCCATCTTTTGATGGCTGCTTCCAGCAGGATAAAACACCATATCATCATCTCAAATTGATATCTTGAACTTAACAATGAGTTCAGTTTACTTTACTTTACTTTATTCCACCACACTCCAAGTAACTCTCACTCTTTATTTCTTGAATAAAGTGAGCTACTTCCAGATGATGTGAAAAGTTCACCACACCCCACCAGCCTCGCGTAGATTTCACAAAAATGTAACAAGCCTTACACAGATCTCCTCTCACCCACACGCTGACTTTTACAGAATCTTTACACATCTTAAAACTCCATTTACCCTCCCATCCCATCCCCAATTGCAACACTGCATCTTATAAAACATTTAGTGGATCTCTCGCCACATAATGCTCTTCTCTTCTCTTCATCTCATCATAGGATCTATTTTACATTAAATGTTGTTCTGCCGTTATTAGTGACAGTATTCTCTCACCAGCCATTTCCAACTTGAACCCACCTGCGGAGCATTTCCTAGTATGCTGGCAGATTTCATGTGGTGATGTTGAGGTGTGGTAGAAAGGAAGGTGATAGTTTGACTTTTAAATGTCATATTAGAGAGAAGACAGGGGTGGCATGGCCATTGCTGTCTGCTCCTCAGCTTTTCCTGTCAGATTTAGTCAAGAAGCAATGATGAATGTGTACTATGATACTGATTACAGAAAAAAAAAGTTAATGCAACCATAATGGGACTTATTGTTTTGGAGTCTATGCTTTATGTGATATTTCAGAGGGTAATAGAGGTCATTTTATTACATTTATTATTGTTGTGAAAGAAAGATTTTATTTATCTGAATATTGTCAATATACTGTGCAAAGACTAGGAAATAAAGTCACTGTATTCCACTAATAATGACTATATAGTGGTCAAAATTCCAAAATGGAATATCAGTATGGTTACAGCATTGTTGTCACAACCTTATTCAGGATAATGGAAATCATTTTTCCTATCCAGTCACACAACAATGACTCATTTTAACAGGAACTACAGTACCGTGCAAACGTCTCATTTCTCTATATTTTGCTTCAAGACTTTTTTTTGTAAGTGGTATTGAGTAATAGTTCTCCAGGGTTTCTGAAAGTCTTTCAGAGATTCTCTTTGGACAGTGGCTCATTTTCAGAATAGTCCTTGTTTTTTTTTTCTTTTTTGAACCACTTAACACTGACCTATGAATCATTCCAGCATTAAAAAGGGACCTAATCCAAGGGATAAACCAATGTTGTCTGCACATGACAGACAACTTACCAAAGAACCAGTTTTACAGGGTGTCTTTGGACACACCTGTCACAAAAAGACATATTGTTTTTCCCTTTTCTTTTAATTGAATCTGTAAAAAATGCAAAATTAGCATTGTTGCACCAATAAGAATCCCAGCTACTTGCCAAAAACGTGTGCTGTGCAGTGTGTCCTTGAAGGATTTAAAGAAACAGGACAAGTGGAGGACACAAGAAGATGTGGCCTAAAAAACTATCTACGGCAGATGAACAGTAAAGTTATGTTCTTAAGGAGCAGGGGAAAAGAAAATCCAGCAAAGACCTAACATAGGACCTGGGAGATGCACCTGGATCCATCTACCCTTCACTGAAGCCTTATCAAAAAGGGTCTCAGCTGAAGGGTCAAGAAAACAGTCCTATGAAAGGAAAACAGGGAGAAAATGCTGAGGTAATTATATGATAATTGGACTGAAAATCAGTGGCAAATGGTCTCATAGATTCAATAATACAAATTTGAAATTTTTGGTTTGAATCATGATCAATCATGGTCTACAGCCATCTATAAAAAAATGGCGGAGGCTCTGTCAAGATTTGGAGCTACATTTCAAGGAGTGCTGTGGGAACTCTTGATTAAAATTTATGAAATTATGAACGCAGAAAGATCAGATAATGATTCTCTATGCAGTATCATCTGGAAAACATCTGATTGGCAGCATCTTCATTTTTCAGCATGACAGTGATCCCAAACACACTGCCAATACAGTAAAAGCATACCTGAATAGAGCAACACACAGTAGACACTAACAGTGCATTGTCAGCTTCCCTAGAGCCCAGACCTCAACAATATTCAAGCAGTGTGGGATATCATGACAGAAAATGGAAGAAAAGGCAGCCAATATCCAAAGAAAATCTTTGAATGTCCTTTAAGAAGCCTTGAGAACTATTTCTTAAGACTTTTTTGAAGAATTGCCTTATCCACTGTATTTCCATTATTGTTTGCAGATTTATAAACCACTGCATTAATAAACTTTTCAATTCAGTTTTTTTAATACAGCGCCAAATCACAGCAAAAGTTGCCTCAGGGCGCTTTATATTGTAAGGTAGACGCTTAGGTTTAACAGGAAGAAACCGACCAACAGAACTAGGCTCAGGTAGGGGCGTCCATCTGCCGGTTGGGGTGAGAGAAGGAAGACATGCTGTGAAAGAAAGGCAGAGATTAATAATAACTAATGATTAAATGCAGAGAGGTCTATAGTGAGTGGAAAAGGTGACTGAAGAAAAATTACTCAATGCATCATGGGAATTACCCAGCAGCCTACACCTATTGCAGTGTAACTAAGGGAGGATTCAGGGTCACCTGGTCCAGCCCTAACTATATGTTTTATCATATGGAAAGTTTTAAGCCTAATCTTAAAAGTAGAGAGGATGTCTCCCAAATCCAAACTGGGAGCTGGTTTCACACAAGAGGGGCCTGAAAGCTGAAGGCTCTGCCTCCCATTCTACTTTTAAATACTCCAGGAACAACAAGTAGGCCTGCAGTCTGAGATCAAAGTGCTCTAATGTGGTGATATGGTACTATAAGGTCATCAAGATAAGATGGGGCCTGAGTATTCAAGATCTGGTATGTGATGAGAAGGATTTTAAATTTGATTCTGGATTTAACAGAGAGCCAATGAAGAGAAGCCAATACAGGAGAAATATGCTCTCTCTTTCTAGTCCCTGTCAGTACTCTTGCTGCAGTATTTTAGGATTAACTGAAGGCTTTTCAGGGAGTCTTTAGGACATCCTGATAATAATGAATTACAGTAGTCCAGCCAAGAAATAATAAATGAATGAACTAGTTTTCAGCATCACTCTGTGCCAGGATGTTTCTAATTTTAGAGATATTGCGCAAATGGAAGAAAGCAGTCTTACATATTTGTGTAATATGTCCATTTAAGGACATCCTGGTCAAAAACTCCAAGATAACTCCAAGATTCCTCATAGTGTTACTGGAGGCCAAGGTAATGCCATCCAGAGTAAGAATCTGGTTAGATACCATATTTCTAAAATTTTTAGGGCCGAGTACAATAACCTCAGTTTTATCTGAATTTAAAAGCAGAACATCAGAGGTCATCCAGCTATTTATGTCTTTAAGACATTACCGCAGCTAATTGGTAAAGCACTGCATCTATTTACCATTTTCCTACAAGGTATAAATAAAAAGCGGTAACTCAAGACTTCTACACAGTGCTATAAATCAAGACAGATACAGTGTTTATTACTGTGCAAGTTTTAAAAAAATAATATGTCTGGCTACTAGCATATACACTGTTGTTTGCCACATATAGTATTCTGTAAATCTAATAAATAGCATACTGATTTTTGAGTGACTCAATGAATAAATATGCAACACATTTGTATCACACACTTTATTTTCTATTTAACACCTTTTTTTAACTGTATACTTGATGAGGCAACCTCGTGGTTTTGCTGCACATTTTAAAATGTATCTGTCTGTATAATGATGCCTTTAATATGATACTTCAGAGGTTTATGATTATTGTGAACCAGCAGGTTATGCCTAGAATTGTCTAGAATTTTTTTATTATTATTAGTTCTTAGATTTTTACCTTTTATATTAGCTCTGGCCCTTTGCTTAACATTTATTGCTGTGTATCTAAACTTGTGAGCCCGTTATACAAGTATTTGGAAGGGCGTGTGCTCTTCTGTGTGAACAGAGTTCAGTGGTTTCCTCTTCAGTTTGCAGACAGAATGTCACAGACAGCCATTTTCAGAGTAAGATAATTTTACAGCCTGCAAGCCTCCTCCTAACGTGTAATTACTTTAACAGTTTAATGTCACACAAGTCCCCCACAGTGCTCTTTCCTACATGCTGCTCTTTCTTCATAATTCATGCCCTTTAATGGAATTTAGGACAGTCAGAGAACACATGAGAGGGAGATGCCTTGCAACTAATTTCCATTACACAAATTTCCTTCAGTATAGTCATTCCCATGTTTAAGCCATACGTACCATTTCGTCTTTCAAGGAATTTTCTGGTGTAGCTCATTGGCTTGAAGGGGTATATTCTTCCTTATTCTCGTCTTTCTTTTCTCCCTGACTGTTTTTAGCCATGAGTCTGGAATTGGTGGCCACCACGTCAGTGGTTCCCAGATGACGCATTTTAGTGTGGATCTCAGTGAATGTGGTGATTCTGTCATTTCTTCTAGTCCCACCATAAAGTTGACATTTATAGTTTTGAGTGAAATTTTCTCATGGTACAGTTGGAGCAAATTTTCAGTGTTTTTGGTTTTGAACAAATATTTTCAAAAGCCATCATCAGTTTTAGTTGTGCAATGGCTTTTGTGCTCATAAGAAGCCAACAAGATAAACCAAGATGGTAACAGTAAGCTAGCTATTTTATTATATGTGTGATATGCTAGCTTAGTGCACAGATAACCTAGCTAACAAGGTTAAGTACAGCATCACAGAGATAAAAGTACAGATCAGAGAAACTGTTTATCTGATTTGAATTTGTTTCTTTTTGATAAACTTATATGAAAGCAAAGAGGCTTTGGAGCCTCATGCAGATGAGTTCTGTATGGCTGCAGTCCTGTCACTGTTTACTACCTTATCTGTTTCTTTCAAAATCGTATTTCAGCTACAGCCGGCAGCCACATGGTACAATATCAGGGGCAGATTATGCTGCTAGAGAACACAAATGCTTCTTTGTCTTGGATATGATGTATAAATCATAAAACTATCACTCTACCCTCCAGTGGCATACTGACAATCACATGTTTGAGCCAAGTGAAAGCAAACAGAGTGTGGATTAAAGCAGTCTTAGTCCACAGTGTATCAGACAGTTCATAAAAGATATCATATGTCTATCAAAATCTTTTTCAAATGCCTGTCTTCTGAGTGGAAAGCAGTTAAAAATACTTTGAAAATAAAAATCTCATCTTATGAGAAATGAAATGTGCATTTTAATGTGGTAGATAAATGAAACGAACAGGTGCACAAATTCCAGTAGGCTTTGGTGTCACATTAAAAGCTTTCGCGTGCGAAAAATGACTGGACAAAACAGTCATACTTTCTAAGACAATTTTTTGCTGCTGCTGATAATAAACAGACTAGGCTGAATGGTATCTAAGTAACAGCCACCTGAATTTTCCCCTGAGCCTACAGTAATTAGCATATCAGAGGAGGTCATCATTGGGTCATATAATCCCTCAGAGGAACTACTAATCACACCCAGACACTGGGTTCATCCAGTGCTGTGATTAAGGCACAGACAATGCAGGGGGAGCCAGCCGAATGCTTTGGCTGCAACTGTGACACAACGTTGGTGCAATGCAGGAGAAGTCTATTTTTGGAGGAGTTCAGCAACAGAGCTGACACCAAGGCTGGTAATGGAGGTACGGGGAATATTGGATAGGATATACACAGATGTTAATGCAGTGTGACCCTGGGCAAACTGTATACATATGATAGCAATATACAGTACAAGCTATTTTAACATATCTGCAAACAGTATGTAGACTAGACATCTTTCTACATCATTAACAAACAAGCCTAGAGAGGACCACAGCATTAAAAACAACAGAGACAGTTTAAGCCAAACGGACAATTAAATTGAACAGTTTCCATTTGTGAGAAGGATGTTCTAACACATGGTATCTCATTTGAATTACAAAGTAACATGTTACTGAAAGTTTATATTTCTTTGTAAGACAGTAATCTCACTCACAGTTTATTAAAATCAGTAATAACGCTGGATTATTTATTTTAAAATTTAATTAAGTATTTAATTAATTTTAACATTTTCTACAGACTTGTGCAGCAAGCAGTTAGGCCTCAGTCACACAGTACTACAGACTAGCGACTCCCCCACTCCCCTACAGTTGCTAGGGAAAAATATTTTATCTCCAACTTGTTTCTTGTGATTGCTCTGATTGCTAGCAAATTTCTTTAGTTGCCTATAGTTGCTGACTTGTCCACTTGAATAAGTGGCCCATAAACCAAAAACCAAGAATATTGACATTTGAAGTAAAAGTTGTGACTTACTGCTATAACCAACGCATTTCAAAAGATACACTTTCACTAACGGCTGACTTACCCACACGAGTGGTTCTAGCGTCTGCACTATTCCTTATTATTCTTTCACCCATCCACTCAAAAAACGTTGTTAAAAAGTAGCCGGAAATACACAGGAGGAATCGACGATATTCAACAGAGCAAAATTTGCCAGCTCTGTCGACGCATCGCATTTCTAGAGATGTACACATCAGGTTGTGGCATAGGTTTTCAGAAGAGTCCCGACAGAGAAGTCATGTTAAAAATGACACCATGCAGACCCAAGCCAAGCATCTAACACTTGGTTTTCCCGTGTAACAAAAGCAGTGAGGAGGGGTCAGGTACTCATTTCTCCAGTTAAATCACTGTGACCACAACATTTTTTTTAAGTGCTCTTTGGGCTGGTTTTCCCCAACTTAGCAGTTGGCTTTGTGTTAATATTTAAACACTAAAAGAAAGGCAGACAAAGTGGGCGAGTTCGATTTTTGTTATGTACATTGGCATTTAGAGCCCTCTCCAACGCCACTATTTTTCATAGTGAGTTGAGAAAGTCAGACAGACGCATGTACAGTTGGAATCATGCTCTTGCTTATCCATTAATGCAGTTGTTCACTGCTCAGTCTTGTTTCATATTGAAAGTGATATGTAAATGTTAAATGTCCAATCTAGTGAGATTGCCATTGCTACTTTTTAAGGCAAAGTGACTATTATGGTCACTCAGGCATGAAATGTGTTTGAATGTCATCTGAGTGCATGCTCGACAGGAGCTTTAGACAGCTTCATATATCCCACAGAGGACTTTTTATTCTCTATATGCTAGATTTACTCTCTATATTCTCCGTTTAAAGAAGACTTGTTCTAGTAGGATAAAAACAGGCACATATTACTATTAAACTAAACAAAGTATTTGTTGCTATTGCTAATATTATGTGTAAAACAAACGTAAACTGTGGCATCAAGCATTTTTATAATGTACACAATTTCAGCATCTAATCCTGACAAAACTGCATAAAGAGCATACCTTAAATTCAAACTGTCTGATCCGTAGCAGTGAGCGGTAGGAGCAACAATGCACCCTTGCATTTTAAAGTGGATACAAAACAGTCATCTGACTGTAGAGCAGTGAAATTTTATTTGCTCCCACAGTCACCAGCCTCCAAAATGTACTTACCCCTGTGGGGTGAGTGGGTGATCTTAATTTGATGTCCCTGGTACAAAGCTGTCCTTGAAATGTGCAGTGCAGCATTTATTCTCTGATGGCAACAGATCAAAAGCGCAATGCCGCCAGATGACACAACACTTAGAAAGTACTGTGATCTGTAGGCTGCACATGGACATTTACATACGCATGACAGTTTAGGGCTTAAGAGACTTGTCATTTTGGACATACTGCGTGACTCCACGGCACAAGTCACAGAAAAACTATCCAGAGAATTTTCTAATAATTTTCAAAAATATCCTATATCTTCATGTAGCAGTCAGTGGGCAATTACAGGTAAATAATCACACAGCCATACCTAGTGTAGTGCTCTGTATTTAAGCAGTTGTGTGCTCTTTGTTCTTTAAAGCTTCTTTAAATGTGGTTTCTTAGCAGGTTTTCTGTAATAAATTACAAAAAGCATGTTAACTTTTATTCCACTATTGGCACTTTAAAGCAGTAACATTTACTTCTGTAAGTAGTTGGATAATGAAGGTATCAGAGAGAAGAGCGTAGTTGATTGCACCAACTGTTAGTGAGAGCCATCCTCACCAGATGG